>NC_090981.1:15604041-15933116 GCF_040807025.1 Struthio camelus | reverse complement strand
AGCCAGTCTTTGTGCATGTTCCGTTTACTACCTCTGACCTGTTGAATTGGAAACAATCTGTTGGATCATCCAGAGAAAACCCTGAAAAGATGCACCAGTTGTTAGAAACTATAATGCTAACACATAATCCCAACTGGGGAGATGCACAAGCTTTGTTAAATACATTTTTCACGATAGAGGAAAAGAGAATGGTTGTTGAAAAAAGCCAGAGAAGAAGAGGAGAGAAGGAATGATAGGCAGGATGACTCTGAGACTTTTCTACCTACAACAAGGGACCTGGAGTGGGAGCCTAATGTAGAGGGAGAAAGAGCTCAGTTGAAGCAATATCAGCAATTGATACTATATGGGGTTCGATATGAAGTGCCTAAACCGAAGAATGTGTCTAAACTTTAAGTGAGGCAGGGCTCAGAGGAAAATCTTTTATGGAAGGTTATGTGAAGTAGCTAGAAAATGGACTGATTTGACTCCAGATGATGAGGCAAACTGGAGAATGTTCAATATGTTGTTTATTGGACAGTCAGCCCAGGATATAAGGAGAAAGTTACAAAAAGTTGATGGAGCAGCAGGAATGTCAATTTCTCACCTGATAGAAGTAGCATATAGAGTGTATAACAATAGGGATGAGAAGGAAAGAAAAGAGAAGCAGAATAGAATAAAGTTGCAAGCATCTCTGTTAGCAGCAGCAATAAATGGGACTAATATTAGAGGGAGAGACAGCAGGAGAGGCAGAGGGAGAGGGGGACAAGGTGGAATGACAGGGGGAAGAGATGCACAAAGTCGAATTCCATTGGGGCCAAATCAATGTGCGATCTGTAGACAGGAAGGACACTGGAAGAATGAATGCCCAAATCGAAGGAGGGTAAGAAGGCAGGATCAGGTGGGAGAGACTAACCTCATTATGTTAGAAGATTCAGACTGAAGGGGACCGGGGGAAAATATTGAAGTTTCCCTAGCTGATCCCCTGGTTCCAGTTAAGTTGGGGAATGAAACCATAGATTTTTCTAATTGACAGTGGGGCCACTCATTCAGTAGTTAATAGTTGTAAAGGACCTCTAAGTAAAGTAACTATACCTATTGTTGGGGCAACTGGAAAAAGAACATTAAGGCCATTCTTACAGCTGATGGAATGTACAATTGGGGACACCAAATTAATTCATGAATTTTTATATATGCCAGAATGCCCCCTACCTCTGTTGGGATGAGACTTACTATGCAAATTAAATGCACAAGTAACTTTCTCTGAGAATGCTGTGCAGCTCCACATCCCACCTGAATCTGCCTGGAAGGCCCAGATCTACTTGCTGACAGACAGGACGCCGCAAGAACCTGAGGAAAATATCCCGAACATTGTACTAGATGCGGTAATTCCACTGGTGTGGGCTTCTAAGAAACCAGGAAGAGCAAAAAACGTAAGTCTGATTAAAATAGAACTGAAAGATGGGGGCGAAACTGGTAAGGGTACATCAGTACCCCATTAGGCTGGAAGCTCGCAAAGGCCTTGAACTCCTGATAAATATCTTCCTACAATATGGATTACTTCGAGAATGTCAATCTGAATATAATACACCAATTTTGCCAGTAAAAAAAGCCCCATTCCCAGGAATACTGATTAGTACAAGATTTGAGGGCTATAAATCAAATAACTAAAGATATACATCCCACGGTGTCTAACCCTTACACCCTATTAGCATCTGTACCTGAGAGTAATGCCTATTTCACAGTCTTAGACTTAAAAGATGCCTTCTTCTGCATTCCAGTAGATGAGCAAAGTCAAACTCTTTTTGCCTTTGAATGGGAGGATCCGACCACTGGAAGGAAAGGACAATTGTGCTGGACTGTTCTTCCTCAGGGTTTTAAAAACAGTCCTACTTTGTTCGGTGAGGCATTGGCCAAAGAATTAGAACAGTGGCGAAATGGCAAAGATGGTGTTACTCTTTTGCAGTATGTGGCTGACATCTTAATTGGAGCTGATACTGAACAAGCTTGTACGGAAGCAACAATAAGCCTGTTAAACTTTCTAGGACTGGCTGGATACCAGGTCTCGAAAAGGAAGGTCCAAATTGCAAGAGAGAAAGTCCGGTATCTTGGGTTTGATATATCAAAAGGACAACGGGCACTGGGGGGGAAGGAAGCTATATGCCGAATAGCAGTACCAAAAAACAAAAAGCAGCTAAGAGGGTTTCTGGGAATGGCTGGATTCTGCCGGATATGGATTCCCAATTTTGGGCTCAGAGCTAAACCCTTATATGCAGCCACCAAGGGCCCGGGAGAGCTGCTGGAATAGACTCCAGAATGTCGAAAAAGCTTTGATGAAATTAAAAGAAAACTGATGGCGGCCCCAGCCTTAGGCCTCCCTGATTTAGCAAAACCTTTCCAGTTGTATGTACACGAGAAACAACAAGTGGCTTCTGGGGTAATGACTCAGATGTTTGGAAGCTGGAAAAGGCCAGTAGCTTATTTTTCAAAACAATTGGATGAAGTAAGCCGGCCTGTCTCCGAGCTGTAGCTGCAACTGCTTTATTAATTCAAGAGGCTCGGAAGCTCACCTTGGGACAACCAATAACAGTATTAGTCCCACACGCAGTGGTGGCTATTTTAAATCAAAAGGGACACCACTGGATTTCTCCAAATCGACTAGCCAAGTATCAAGCCACACTGATAGATCAAGAAGACGTTACCCTAAGTGTGGTATCAACTCTTAACCCTGCCACTTTGTTACCAATGGCAGAACAAGAACCTTTACAACATGATTGTTTAGTAAATATTGAACAGGTATACACTAGCAGGCCGGATTTGAAAGACGAGCCATTGAAAAATGCAGATTTGGAACTATTTACAGATGGTAGCAGTTTTATGCAAAATGGGGAAAGGAAAGCCAGATATGCAGTGGTAACCCTCTGGGAAGAAATAGAAGCTAAACCCTTACCCCGAAACACATCAGCACAAAAAGCAGAAATCATTGCTCTTACTGGAGCCCTTGAACTTGGAAAGGGCCAAAGGGTTAATATTTATACTGACTCTAAATATGCCTTCGGAGTCGTACATGCTCATGGAGCTATCTGGAAGGAACGTGGGCTGTTGAACTCCCAGGGGAACGGTATTAGTCCCACACGCAGTGGTGGGACTGGACTTAAAACCTCCACAATATTCAGAAAAAGAAAATCAACTAGCAGAAAGATTGAAGTGTACAAAAAGTGAAGAAGGATAGTGGGTAACTCCAAACCAACAAGTGTTAATCACATCTAGGATGATGGAGGTTCTCCTTAAAAGGTTCCATGAGGACACACATATGGGATCAGATGCTATGGTGAACAGTATCAAGAGATACGCCATAGGACCAAAAACGCAAACAAGTGCAGATATAATGGTTCCCTCCACATGATTAAGCCTATGAATCTCCTACTAATAGCCCCACTCCTGCCCGACAGCAAACCAGTTAACATTCCTCAGTGTAAGCTACCTGCTCCTGCCACAAAACCTGTTACAGAATTACTCAGTCAACTAGAGCAATGGGGTATTATAGAAAAAAACCCATTCACCATATAGCAGCCTGATATGGCCTGTTAAAAAAACAGACGGGACGTGGCACGTGACTGTTGACTATAGGGCTTTAAATAAAGCAACTGGCCCTTTAACAGCTGCTGTTCCTAGCATAGTAGATAGAGATAATACAATAAATGAACGTGCTTTTCCATGGATGGGCATGTTAGATATAAAAGATATGTTCTTTATGCTCCCTGTACAAGAGCAAGACAACTCAAAATTTGCTTTTACTTGGCATGGACTACAATACACCTTTAATCGCCTACCCCAAGGTTTTAAACATAGCCCCACTATTGCCCATGCTATTTTAGCTAAAGAACTAGAATCAGTCATCCTTCCACCTGAAGTAACGATTTATAGATGATATTCTAATTGGAGGACCAGATGAGGAAACAGTTCACCAAAGTATGGACGCTATTGTCCAGCACTTGCAAGAATTAAATATTAGCATTACCAACTGAAAATGGCAAGGACCAAGTCAAGCAGTTACATTTTAGGTACCTGATGGATAGGAGGACGGAAAACTATGCCAGACTCTATATTAACAGAGATACATAATATTCCAGCACCTTTTTATCAAAAGGAATTGCAGGCTTTATTAGGAGCTTTTGGGTTTTGGAGGTCACACATTCCTGGATTCAGTAGCCTAGCAAGATCTCTGTATGATTTACTGAAGAAAAATGCAGTATGAAACTGGGAACAGAAAAAAAAAACATCATGAAGCATTAACTGCTTTAAAAGAGGACATTTTTACTTACCAATCTATGGGACCGATCCACCCTACACACCCATTTACACTACATATAGGCATAGGCAATAAGGGATATCAATGGGGATTATGGCAGCAAGGTAAAAAGGATTACCCTATTACCTTCAGCTCTAAATCGTGGCAAGGCTCTCAAGGGAACTACACTCCCTTTGAGAAAGGGCTATTAGCAGCCTATGAAGGGCTTCTAAAGACCGAGCCATTAACTCAAGAAAGGGAAATCAAATTATGTGTGCCTATTCCTATTCTAAAACAAATCATCCTGGTCCACCCAGACCCCCCCCCCCCCCCCCGCTGCCGTTCATTGCGAAAGCAGATGACTCAGACTGAGCCATAGGAGCTGTCCTTCCCCCCCCCCCCCCCCCGATGATTGGCCCTAAGCAGGAGCTCCACCCTGTGCCTTTTTCTCCTGGCAGCTCACCCCAGCTGAGAGGAATTATGATATCACTTTCCTTTGCAGAGCAGTCTGCCCTTTCTGGTCCCTAACACATAGCTTTTTTCAGGGGGATGTAAGCTATGCTTTTGAAGGCAGGACTGTGATGGAACTGTACGATTAGTGCAGCTTATTAAAATATGAAAGATAGGAGCAATCAAGAACAGGACAGAAAACAGAGGTGAAAATAATTCCATTGTATAATCTGATAGAGGCCAGGTGAAAACATGCTATAACTTCATGTAGCAAGATTAAAAGTGGTTCATTTTTGAAGAGAACTGTAAGGTTATGTGGAATGTAAGAATACCTGGTTCATTAAGCTATCTGGTTAAGGACTAGTCAGTATAATAGAAATAACAAATAGCAAATAAAGCAAACACACAGATACACAAACCTTAATGAGCAGGTCATAACAGAGACCAGAACCCTTCAATCACTGACTGATGTGCCATTAAAGGAATTAGGCATACCTGGAAGAGGGTCAATATGAACTTTGTAAATGATAAGGGGGAAAACAAGATTATCATGAGTATTATGGGACATTTGAGGGGGCTTGTAGAACTGTGCAGAACTTATTATGCAGAAAGGGCTTGTGGGATTCTGTAAAACTTATTATGGGATGTTTAGGGGAAGGGCCAAAGGCAGGGAAAGGGAGGGATCAGGGTGGATCTTGGAGGAACAAACCTGGGGAAAATGGGGGTAAGAGGGGTATAAACAAAGGGCTGGTCGGTATGCTTGTCTTATAGACTGTGATGATCAGTCACAGTGCTCAATCACATTTTGTTATCAAATTCTATTCTTTTAACAATTTTTTTTTCCTGAGTAAACTCACTCTCTATCCTATGTGTGAGTACTGCAAGGTCTAAGTGCCAGCAACTGGATATGAGGCTGTGAGTCACAGGACCTATAGGTGCTAGCAACTGGTGAGATGGGAGTGTATGTATATGTGTGAGAGGTCTAAATGCCAACAGCTGGAGAGACTTGGGTGTGTTTATATTTCCTTAGTGAATTTTAATCCTGTGTGTATATGCAATTTGCTAGCAAACTTCAAGTTGGACTAGCTGGTGAGTATGAGACCTGTAGCCGAAAAGACCTAAGGTCTGAGCCAGTGACTGAGAAAGAGGCCCAGGGTCTGGCCATGGATGTTAGACTGAGCCCACACTAATAATTGAGGGACCTGTGAATGTGCTTGTGAATCTAGAAAGTGAGGGCATGTGTTTTTACTAGTGAACCTCAATCCTGATCAATCAGAGTGGAGGAACAGGACTGGGCTATCTGTACTTCTGTTTATGTGAGTTCTGTTAGTGTTATATGTGTGTGCTCCTAAAGGCAGTGCTCTGGCTGTGTAGTCTGTATGATTGGCCATGTTAGTGTCTTCTGTGTGTGTGTGTGCCTCTCAAGAAGACACACTCAGCCTTGCTACTGGCCAGACTTGCAAATGGGAATAGTAGCAGCTGCATCCATTGGACTAAGGCAAGAGAAACCGCCCGAGTCTGAGAGTGCCCTGGACTGGGCTTCAGCAGCCAAAGACACAGAATTAACAGAACAACAAACTCTTTTTTTGAGCAGTTTCCCCCTCCTGGTTACTCTGCACAACATAATGATCATGGTCTTTGAGTGCTAAAACCATTTGCTTACTGTTACACCCTTCAAAAATTGGCTTAGCTTTACTAATTAATGGCCTTGTTTGTAACTGTGAGTTTTACTTCACTGTCCTGTGAACAATGGCCACAGCCTTATCAGCACAGCCATACTTGTATGACCACCTTCCAACAGCCTCTGTCATAGCACCACCACCAGCCCTTTTATCACCACCATTCTGCCTGTTACTCCTCTGTACCAGATAATAATGGTCTTTCAGCTCTGCAACGCCCCTTACCTCAAGTGCTTGCACACAAATGCATGCAGCCTGGGAAACAAGCAGAAGGAGCTAGACCTCCACATGTGGATGAAGAATTGTGACATCGTTGGAATAACTGAGACATGGTGGGCTAACTTCTATGATTGCAGTTCTGTGATGGATGGATACAGGCTCTTTAGGGAAGACAGGCAGAGAATGGGGTCACCATAGCATCTGATCCCATATGTGTGTCCTCATGGAACCTTTTAAGGAGAACCTCCATCATCCTAGATGTGATTAACACTTGTTGGTTTGGAGTTACCCACTATCCTTCTTCACTTTTTGTACACTTCAATCTTTCTGCTAGTTGATTTTCTTTTTCTGAATATTGTGGAGGTTTTAAGTCCAGTCCCACCACTGCGTGTGGGACTAATACCGTTCCCCTGGGAGTTCAACAGCCCACGTTCCTTCCAGATAGCTCCATGAGCATGTACGACTCCGAAGGCATATTTAGAGTCAGTATAAATATTAACCCTTTGGCCCTTTCCAAGTTCAAGGGCTCCAGTAAGAGCAATGATTTCTGCTTTTTGTGCTGATGTGTTTCGGGGTAAGGGTTTAGCTTCTATTTCTTCCCAGAGGGTTACCACTGCATATCTGGCTTTCCTTTCCCCATTTTGCATAAAACTGCTACCATCTGTAAATAGTTCCAAATCTGCATTTTTCAATGGCTCGTCTTTCAAATCCGGCCTGCTAGTGTATACCTGTTCAATATTTACTAAACAATCATGTTGTAAAGGTTCTTGTTCTGCCATTGGTAACAAAGTGGCAGGGTTAAGAGTTGATACCACACTTAGGGTAACGTCTTCTTGATCTATCAGTGTGGCTTGATACTTGGCTAGTCGATTTGGAGAAATCCAGTGGTGTCCCTTTTGATTTAAAATAGCCACCACTGCGTGTGGGACTAATACTGTTATTGGTTGTCCCAAGGTGAGCTTCCGAGCCTCTTGAATTAATAAAGCAGTTGCAGCTACAGCTCGGAGACAGGCCGGCTTACTTCATCCAATTGTTTTGAAAAATAAGCTACTGGCCTTTTCCAGCTTCCAAACATCTGAGTCATTACCCCAGAAGCCACTTGTTGTTTCTCGTGTACA
This sequence comes from Struthio camelus, assembly GCF_040807025.1. Classification (NCBI taxonomy): domain Eukaryota; kingdom Metazoa; phylum Chordata; class Aves; order Struthioniformes; family Struthionidae; genus Struthio; species Struthio camelus. The sequence continues at coordinate 15,925,383 of NC_090981.1, read as the reverse complement.
TACAACTGGAAAGGTTTTGCTAAATCAGGGAGGCCTAAGGCTGGGGCCGCCATCAGTTTTCTTTTAATTTCATCAAAGCTTTTTCGACATTCTGGAGTCTATTCCAGCAGCTCTCCCGGGCCCTTGGTGGCTGCATATAAGGGTTTAGCTCTGAGCCCAAAATTGGGAATCCATATCCGGCAGAATCCAGCCATTCCCAGAAACCCTCTTAGCTGCTTTTTGTTTTTTGGTACTGCTATTCGGCATATAGCTTCCTTCCCCCCCAGTGCCCGTTGTCCTTTTGATATATCAAACCCAAGATACCGGACTTTCTCTCTTGCAATTTGGACCTTCCTTTTCGAGACCTGGTATCCAGCCAGTCCTAGAAAGTTTAACAGGCTTATTGTTGCTTCCGTACAAGCTTGTTCAGTATCAGCTCCAATTAAGATGTCAGCCACATACTGCAAAAGAGTAACACCATCTTTGCCATTTCGCCACTGTTCTAATTCTTTGGCCAATGCCTCACCGAACAAAGTAGGACTGTTTTTAAAACCCTGAGGAAGAACAGTCCAGCACAATTGTCCTTTCCTTCCAGTGGTCGGATCCTCCCATTCAAAGGCAAAAAGAGTTTGACTTTGCTCATCTACTGGAATGCAGAAGAAGGCATCTTTTAAGTCTAAGACTGTGAAATAGGCATTACTCTCAGGTACAGATGCTAATAGGGTGTAAGGGTTAGACACCGTGGGATGTATATCTTTAGTTATTTGATTTATAGCCCTCAAATCTTGTACTAATCAGTATTCCTGGGAATGGGGCTTTTTTTACTGGCAAAATTGGTGTATTATATTCAGATTGACATTCTCGAAGTAATCCATATTGTAGGAAGATATTTATCAGGAGTTCAAGGCCTTTGCGAGCTTCCAGCCTAATGGGGTACTGATGTACCCTTACCAGTTTCGCCCCCATCTTTCAGTTCTATTTTAATCAGACTTACGTTTTTTGCTCTTCCTGGTTTCTTAGAAGCCCACACCAGTGGAATTACCGCATCTAGTACAATGTTCGGGATATTTTCCTCAGGTTCTTGCGGCGTCCTGTCTGTCAGCAAGTAGATCTGGGCCTTCCAGGCAGATTCAGGTGGGATGTGGAGCTGCACAGCATTCTCAGAGAAAGTTACTTGTGCATTTAATTTGCATAGTAAGTCTCATCCCAACAGAGGTAGGGGGCATTCTGGCATATATAAAAATTCATGAATTAATTTGGTGTCCCCAATTGTACATTCCATCAGCTGTAAGAATGGCCTTAATGTTCTTTTTCCAGTTGCCCCAACAATAGGTATAGTTACTTTACTTAGAGGTCCTTTACAACTATTAACTACTGAATGAGTGGCCCCACTGTCAATTAGAAAAATCTATGGTTTCATTCCCCAACTTAACTGGAACCAGGGGATCAGCTAGGGAAACTTCAATATTTTCCCCCGGTCCCCTTCAGTCTGAATCTTCTAACATAATGAGGTTAGTCTCTCCCACCTGATCCTGCCTTCTTACCCTCCTTCGATTTGGGCATTCATTCTTCCAGTGTCCTTCCTGTCTACAGATCGCACATTGATTTGGCCCCAATGGAATTCGACTTTGTGCATCTCTTCCCCCTGTCATTCCACCTTGTCCCCCTCTCCCTCTGCCTCTCCTGCTGTCTCTCCCTCTAATATTAGTCCCATTTATTGCTGCTGCTAACAGAGATGCTTGCAACTTTATTCTATTCTGCTTCTCTTTTCTTTCCTTCTCATCCCTATTGTTATACACTCTATATGCTACTTCTATCAGGTGAGAAATTGACATTCCTGCTGCTCCATCAACTTTTTGTAACTTTCTCCTTATATCCTGGGCTGACTGTCCAATAAACAACATATTGAACATTCTCCAGTTTGCCTCATCATCTGGAGTCAAATCAGTCCATTTTCTAGCTACTTCACATAACCTTCCATAAAAGATTTTCCTCTGAGCCCTGCCTCACTTAAAGTTTAGACACATTCTTCGGTTTAGGCACTTCATATCGAACCCCATATAGTATCAATTGCTGATATTGCTTCAACTGAGCTCTTTCTCCCTCTACATTAGGCTCCCACTCCAGGTCCCTTGTTGTAGGTAGAAAAGTCTCAGAGTCATCCTGCCTATCATTCCTTCTCTCCTCTTCTTCTCTGGCTTTTTTCAACAACCATTCTCTTTTCCTCTATCGTGAAAAATGTATTTAACAAAGCTTGTGCATCTCCCCAGTTGGGATTATGTGTTAGCATTATAGTTTCTAACAACTGGTGCATCTTTTCAGGGTTTTCTCTGGATGATCCAACAGATTGTTTCCAATTCAACAGGTCAGAGGTAGTAAACGGAACATGCACAAAGACTGGCTGTCCCTCCGGCCCCGCTGCTTGTCTCAAGGGAGCTTGGGAAACTGGTTGGGCATGCCCTCTAGTCCGACTGGAAACAGGACTAAAATTTTCATTGCTCAATGGTGAGCTAGAATCACCTGGGGACTGCTCGATATCTCTGTATGGAGGTGGGGCTGTTGAGACCAGTAACTGTACATCCTCCTGTTCTTCTTCTCCTACAATTTTTCTATCACCCCCCCATCAACCACTTTCCTTTTTCCCAGTAGCTGCATACATCACCGAGTCAGCTGTTAGCTTACATTCCTGACTAACATCAGGCTCTCTGTACAGAGTCATACAAGCATCAACGTAAGGCACTTCGTCCCACTTTCCCGTCCGACGGCAAAATAACATCAATTGTAATATAGTATTGTAGTTTACCGATCCATTCTCTGGCCAGACCTCACCATCACCCAATTTATAATTTGGCCACCATTGATTACAGTATCTTTTCATCCTTTCTTTTGTCATCGGGTCGCCTCCAAACTTTTCCCAATTCTTTAAAATACACTCCAAAGGACTACAGGGAGGGGGAGTCGTGGATTGGTTTGATCCCATAATTTTACTTATACCTGTACCAATTTTTATACCTGGGTGCACCTCGTGTGAGCTCAGCTCTGGCAGCCCCCTGCTGCCACGCGTCTACGCACACACGCTTCGAGAGAGTAAGGAACCAAAACCCACCTTGTGTCTGCGCTCGGCTCTGGCAGCCCCCTGCCACCACACGTCTACGTGCGGACACACTTCTTATTCTGTGGAAAAAACCAACTGTAAAAAGGAGACACCAATCCAGGAGTTCGCCCCCCCCCCCCCTTTCGCCCTTGTACAAATATCTCTGTGAGCGTTGCACCGTTGAGCCGCTCACCACCCCGACGCAGGAGGAGACCCGAAGGAGTCCCCGATCAACTAGTCGTTGCGCGCTGGAGTCCTGTCTGATCCGTCTCGCCTCCGCCGGGGACGGCAAGACGATCCGGGCAAGGCTTTACGGCCGTCCCATCTGAGGTGCCAAAAAATGTTGTCCCAGAGAAGGATTCTTTCACCCGGTGTGCAATGAGCCGAAAACACACAGAGTCAAGATATTTAATTCATTTCTGCGCAGAGATGGGTGCTAGGTGGTAATTCCACAAAGCTAGCACACCTGATTACTACACAGCTGACACTTTACACAGTTGAAGCAACGGCTATCAGTATAGTTTACAAATACATTAAGTCATCCTTATTCTTATTGGTTCTGTTAGGGCTCATCTTCATTTAAAGTCACAGTATCCTCTTTTTCTACTACGTATGCTTTATGGGGCAGGGGCTTTGATCAGCAGGGGGCTTTCCTGCTTGTAGGTGGGTTTTTTTATTATGCTAATTAGGATAGTTCACCCGTAGTTCAAGTAGGTCTCTCCTGTTTATCAGCTGTTTTTGTTCTCTTCAGGTTTATTTGGGTACTTCCTTACCTGGTTGCCTTATAGTGTTGTCTTGCTCCTTCCTTCAAGGCCTTGTTTTGTTAACTACCCGTGAAAGACTGAATAATACCCTAATCTCCTTTTTTCCCATACCTCCAACATTCTCAGAGACCCTACAGCTTCAGGAGTCTCCCCCCCCCCCCCCCCCCAGCAGCAGAGATGCAGATGGGCTCTGTGCCACGTAGAACAGTAAGTCACAACTCTGTAGAAGATGAAGGTTAGAAACTGGTCACTTCTCACATGAGGAGAAAAGCTCTTGCTCCTCCTCAACACTTGCCTTTGAGGAACAAGTTTAGTGCCCTCTGAGCTGAGCATGGCTTCAAGTGAAGCAACTGGGCTGACAAGACCCTGTGCCATGCAGGAACACCCGGAAGAAGTGATGAGTGATTGTTGTAGGTCCTCCCTGCTGCAGGGGACAGAGGCACCTATCTGCCGACCTGACCTCCTGTCTAGAGAGGTTTGTTGTCTGCCAGGGGCTCAGATCTGAGGTGTCATGGAAAGCCTGCCGAGGCTTGTCCACCCCTCTGACTACTGCCCCCTGCTGTTCTTCCACATGGGCACCAACGATACTGCCAAGGGCAACTTGGAAAGTATCAAATGGGATTACACAGCTCTGGGGATGGTGGTCAGGGGTGTGGGGGGGCCCAGGTCATTTTTTCCTTGATCATGCCAGTGAGGGGGGAGGATGGAAGGGGGAATAGCCCAATACTGCAGGTAAACAACTGGTGTTTGGCAACAGGGTTTTGGTTTCTGTTACTGTGGGACCCTGTCTGAAGACCAACGAATGACTGGGAGAAGTGGGATCCACCTCACTACAGGGAACACATGTCTTTGCCAACAGGCTGGCCAACCTGGTAAGGAGGCTTTAAACTAGGAAAGATGGGGAGAGGGAGAGCTATAGAGACCATGCAGTCAGCAAAACAGGGCTCAAGTGGGGATACCTCCAGCAAGAGCATGCAGGCAAGGAAGTACCTGCAAGCCAACACTATGTGGCATCCTCTTCCACCCTTTCTGGGCAATTGGCAGACTTGGGTGCCTCTCTGAAGTGCCTGTACACTAATGCATGTAGCATGGGAAATACACAGGAGGAATTAGCGATCTGGGCTCAGGGCTATGGTCTCACTGCAGTTACAGAGACATGGTAGGATAGCTCGCATGACTGGAATGCTGCCATGGATGGATACAAGCTCTTTAGGGAGGACAGGCCAGGAAGGTGAGGAGGGGGAGTTTCCCTTTATGTGAGAGAGGAGCTGGAATGCATGGCACTTTGCCTTGGGTTGGATGATGAGCAGGCCGAGAGCTTATGGGTAAGGATTAAGGGGCAGACTAGCATGGGTGACGCTGCTGTGGGGGTTTGCTACAGGACACCTGATCAGGAAGAGGAAGTCGATGAGGCCTTCTACAGACAGCTGGAAGTAGCCTCACAGTCACAGGCCCTGGTTCTCATGGGGGACTTCAACCACCCTGACATCTGCTGGGAAGACAGCACAGCTAGGCAAAAACAGTCCAGGAAGTTCCTGCAGAGCACTGAGGATAACTTCTAGACACAGGTGGTGGAGAAGCCAACAAGGAGAGGTGCGCTGCTGGACCTTGTACTAACAAAGAAGGCCTAGTTGGAGATGTTGGGGGGGGGGGGTTAGCATCAGGTGCGGGGGGCTTTTTTGGTGAGGTGTTGGGTTTTTTGGGGGTAGGTCTTGGGGGGGTTTTCGTGTTGGTGGTTTTTTTTGGGTGTAGTGTTGGTGGGTTCTGGGGTGGGGCGTTGGGGTCTTTTGGGGTGGGGCTGTTGGTTTGGGTGTGGTGTTAGTTTTTTTGGGGGGTGGGCTGTGGAGTTTTGGGGAGTTTGGGTGGAGTATTGGGGGTTTTGGATGTGGGTTGTGTAGTTTTTTTTCATTCTTTGGGGGGGGGTGGAGTGTTGGGCTTTTTTGTTTGGGGGTTTGGAGGTTTATTTGTTTGGGTTTTTTTCATTTGGTTTTGGTGTTGGGGGTTTTGGTTTTTGGTTTTGGGTGGGTTTTTGCATTTTTTTTTTTTTTGGTGGAGTGCCGCGGGTTTTTTGGTTTTGTTTTGGTTTTGTGATTTTTCTTCATTTGGTTCTGGGTTTTGGAGGGGGTGGGATGTTAGGGTTTTTTTTGGTTACGTTTTGTTGTTGGGGGTTTTTTGGGTGGGGTTTTGGGTATAAATTGAGGGGTGTCTAGAGTGAGGTTTGATTTATTTTTTTTTTTGTGTGTGTGTTTTTTTGTTTTGGGTGTTTGCTTTTTGTTTGTTGGGGTTTGTTTTTGCTTTGTGGGTTGTTTTTGGTTTTGGTGTGTTTTTTGTGGGGGGTTTTTCTGGTGTTGTGTGATTTGGGGGGTTTTGGTAATGTTTTTTGGGGGGGGTTGATGGTTCGGGTTTTGGGGTTGTTTTTTTTTGGTGTTGGGGCTTTTTGCCTAGGGATTTTGGGGGGGGGGTTATGTTTGGTTTTTTTTTTTTGGAGGGTGTGTTTTTGGAGGGGTTTGGAGGGCTTGCATGGTTTTTGGGGGGGTTGCGGGTTTGAGGGGTGTTTTGTGGGTTTGTTTTAATGGAGTGGAGCCGTTTTTCAGGGGCTTTGGGGGAGTTGGGTTTTTGTGATTTTTTTTTTTTTTTGTGGGGTTTTGGGGTGGTTGTGAGGTATGGTGGTGTGTGGTCAGTTTTCGTGTTTTTTATTTTGTTGTTGTGAAGTGTGTGGAGCATGTATGGGGCTTTATTGGGGTGTTTTTTTGTGTCAGGCTTTGTGGGTTTTTTTGGTTGTGGGACGTGTGGAGCTTTATTGGGGCGCATTTTTTGTGGTTCTTAATGTGTTTTTGGGGTTTGTGTTTTTTTTGTTTTTGTGGTTTTGAGAATTTTGGATTTTTTTAGTTTCTGTTTTCTGGGTTTTGTTTTTTGTTTTGGTTGTGGGGGGTTTTGGTTTTGTTGGGGATTTAGATTTTGTTTTTTGTTTTTGTGGTTTTGGCAGATGGATTGTGGTGGTTTTGTTTAGGTGTTTTGTGGTTTTTGGTTTAGGGCGTGTTGGTGTTTTTGTGGTGTTGGGGGTTTTTTTGTGGTTGGTTTTGTTGGGATTTGAATGGGTTTGTTTTCTGTGTTCTTTTTTGTTTTGGGGTGGTTTGGGTTTTGGGGTTGTTTGGGGGGGTTTTGGTTTTGGGGTGGTTTTGGTTTTGCAGTGGTTTGGGTGGAGTGTTTTTGTTTGGGGGATAGTTGTTTTTGGGGTGGTTTGATTTGGGGTGGGTTTTTTGTTTGGGTTTTGCTTGGGTGATTTCTGGGGTTTGGGTTTGTGGGATTTTTGGTGGTTCTGTATGTGGGGGGTGTTTGGTGCGTTTGTGGTGGGTTTTTTTTGGGAGGTGGGAAGCTTTAGGGGTTGGATTTTTTGGGACGGTTGTGTTTTTGGGGGGGGTTGGGGGGATGGGATTTGGGTTTGTTGTGGGGTTTGGGGATGTTTTTTGTGGGGTTGTGGTTTGTTTTGAGGGGCTTTGGTTTGGGGGGGTTTGTTGGCTTTTTGTTTTGGAGGGGTGTTTGGGGGGATTTGGGGGTTCTGTGGGCTTTGGGTTTTTTGTTTTTGCTTTTTGTTTTTCTTTTTTGGGGGGGTGTTTTGTGGGTCTGGGGGGATTGGGGTTTTTTTTGTTGGGTTTTTGTTTTTGGTGGTGTAGTGAGAATACCTGCAGAAGCTTTGGCGAGGAGTCAGGTGACTGGTAGAGTATTTGATAGCAGGCCCAGCATGTGAAACTACACACTGATCAACTTCCCATCAGGGCAAGGCATGCATATTTCTTCTGTCAATGATGTCTAGCTGCTTCCTGGACAGTAGCTAGCCAAGGTTAGCACAGCTGAGATAAGGAAATAGTTCTAGTAGATTTAAGGGGCCCTTGGAATACGAGTTGAGTCCCACCTGGGCATCCGACTCGTATGTCCGACTTGTGTGTCCGGCAGCCTCTCATCGGCAACCCCTTTGCGCAGTTCCCGGGGCTCCCTGTGCAGCTTAGCGTGCAAGTCCTTTATTAAATCTATCCTGTTTAATAGCTCATGAACCTTGAGTGTCGCTCTCTCTCTCCCCACTGGTATCTAACCCTCTCTTGCCCACCTTGCTGTCACATGTGAGGGTTTTTTTTCCCTGTAGGTTTTGATTTTCTGTGGGTTTTTTTTTTTTTGTGTCTTTTGTGGTGTTTGTGTTTGGTGGTCGTGGGGGGTTGGTGGTGGGGATTGGGGGGTTGGGAGTTTATTTGTTTTGGGGGGGTTGTGGTTTGTGTTTGTGGTTTGGTTTGTGTGGTGTTGTGTGTGGTTTGTGGGGGGGTGTGGTGTGTGGGAGTGGATGGTGGTGTGTGGTGGGGTGTTATGTTTTCTGGGTTTTGGTTTTTGTGCTTGTTTATTCGGTATTGGTTTGGTTTGGGTTTTTGTATTTTTGTTTGTTGCTGTGTTTGGGGGGGTGTTGGTTCTGTGGTGGGTGGGGTTTTTTTTGTTTTTGGGTGGGTGGTGGATGTTTTTTTTTGTTTTTGGGGGGGTTGTGTGTTTTTGGGGGGAGTGGGGTGGTGAGTTTGTTGGCCTTGTTTGAGGTGGTGGTGTTGTGGTTTGTTTTGGGGGGGTGTGTTTTGGTGGGGGTGTGTTTTGGGGAGTGTGGTTTGGTGGTGGTTTGGGTTTGTTTTTTTTGTGGGTGTTGGGGGGTGGGATTTATGGGGGTGTTGAGGATTTTTTTTTTTTTATATATAGCAATATAGTGAAATCACAACTCAAGTGTATACGCTTAACAAAATCTAGCTAGACAGTTCAATCACAATACCAATGTGATTGCCGTTACCGGTCTCAAATATGCTCACCATCATGATGCTGGGCACCCCCAATCACCGGGAAGGAATACATGGGTTGAAGCCAGCTCAAGCCCGTTGCTCTCTTTGAAATACCTTTGTTAGTTGTTGAGGTTTTATACTCTCTGTTGGGCTGAGCCACATATACACTTCCCCCATGCTGGTCTGGCTAATCTCAGGGACACCTTCCTTTGAACAACTCAGGAAGAAACATTTACACCAGGTCCAACTAATGGATATGACTGCTTATACAGAAGTGACAGAGGTCACCCTCCGACCCCCTTTGTGTTGAGATAAAGTCAGTTCTCTGTGCAAGAGCAAGGATTAACGAGCTGCATCCTACACTGTCCCTGAGCTTCATGGGGCACCTGGCCCTCTGAGCCTTCTCCCATTGTAGGGGTTATTGGTCGACCACAGTGGGTATGTTATTTTTTGTGGGGTTTTTTTTGTTTGATTTTCCTTTTTTCATTTGTTTTTTGTGTGGTTTTGGGGTTTTTTGTACTTTTTTGGTTTGAGGGATTTTGGGGGGATGGGGTTCTTGTGTTTTGGGGGGGGTGGAGGTTTTTTGTTTTGGTTTTTTTTGGGGGGAATTGGGGGTTGTGTTTGTTTTGGGGGGCTTTTGGGAGGGGTAGATCTTTTCGGGAGGAATTGGGGTTTTGTGGGTTTGGGGGGCTTTGTTTTGTGGCTTGCTTTGGGTGTTTTGGAGGTTTTGGGGGGGTTGGGGTTTGGGTTTTTGGGGGGTGATTTTTTGGGGAGGGTGGGAGTTCTGAGTTTTTTGGGGGATTGAGCTGGGGGGTGGAGGTAGTTTTTTGACATTGGAGTTTTTGGGGGGATTGGGTTTTTTGGTGAGGTTGGGGTGTTTTTCAGGGATTTTGGGTTTTGGGGAGGTTGGGTTTTTTTGTAGGGAGTTTTAAGGGATTTGGGGGGGGTTTGGATTTTGTGAATTGTTGGGGTTTTGGGTTTTTTTGTTTTGGGGCGAGGTTGGGGGGTTTGCTTTGTTTTGGCTTTGTTTTTTGCGGGTTATGGGGGTGTGGTGGATGAGTGATGGGTGTGGAGGTGTGGGTGGGTGTTGTGGGTGGATGAGTTTGTGTGTGGCAGGTGGGGTGTGGTTTGTGGGTGGGTGTGTGAGATGCCAGTGGGTGGGGTGTGTGTGTGTATATTTTGTGTGTGGTGGGCTGTGGGTGTGTGGTGTGGGTGGGGTTTGTGTGGTGTCTGTGTGTGGAGGGGTCTGTGGAGTGTCTCTGTGGGGTGTGTGTGGTGGGGGGGCAGTGGGTGTGTTCGTGGGGGGATGTGTGGGGTGAGTGGGAGTGACGTGGTATGGCATGCCTGTGGTGTGTGGGTGTGGTGTGGGTCTGGTGGCTGTGTGGTGGGTGTGGGGGGGGGTGGGGTGGTGTGTGTGTGCAGTGTCTGTGTGTGGTGCAGATTTGTGGGGGGAGTTGTGTTTGGGGGTGTTCTGAGGGGGGTGTGCTGGGTGTGATGGGTTTGTGTGGATGGGCGGATGGTGGGGGGTGCGGTAGGTGGGTGGCTGGGTGTGTGATGGGTGAGTGTTTGTAGTGGGTGGGTGTGGGTTTGGTGTGTGGGGTGTATCTGTGGGGTGCGTGTTTGTGTGGCGTGTGTGGTGGTGTGTGGTATGTGGGTGGCTGGGCGTGTGGTGACTGGGCATTTGTGGTGGGTGCATGTGGTGTGTGTGGTGAACGTGTGCGCGCAGTGGGTGCATGTGGTGTGTACGTGTGCTGGGTGTGCATGTGTCATGTGTGATCGTCTGTAGTGGGTGTGGTGTGGGGTATGGTGGGTGGCTGTGGTATGTGTGGTGGGTGTGAGTGGTGGGTGGGTGTGGGGGGGCGTGGTGGGTGGGTGGTGCAGATGTGTATGTCGGGAGGTGGGTTTGTGGTGTGGGGGTGTGCTGAGTTGGTGTGGCGGGTTTGTGTGTGTGGTGGGTGTGTCGTGTGGGTGGATATGTGTGTGGTGTGGGGGGTTGTGAGTGTGTGGGTGTGTTTGGGGGGTGTGTGTGGGTGTGGTTGTGTGGTGGGCCTCTGTGTGGGTGAGCGTCTGGGCTGTGTGTGGGGCAGGTGTGCAGTGTATGTAGGGAGGGTGTGGTGTGTGTATGGCATATGTGAGGGGACGTGGGTGTGGGGGGGTTGTGTGGGATGGGTGGGTGTACTGTGTGCATGTGGCATGTGAGTGTAGTGGGTATAGGTGATGAATGTGGGGGTGGGGGAGGTGCGGAGAGTGTGTTCAGCAACAAAAGGAAGACTAGGGAAAAATGTGGGCCCGCTACTGAATGGGGCAGGGGCCCTGGTGACAGAGGACACAGAGAAGGCAGAGATACTGAATGCCGTCTTTACTGCTAAGATCAGCCCTCAGGAATCCCGGACCCTGGAGACCAGGGAGAAAGTCTGGGGAAAGGAAGACTCTCCCTTGGTCGAGGAGGATCGGATTAGAGCTCGTTTAGGCAGACTTGGCACCCACAAGTCCATGGACCCTGATGGGATGCACCCAGGAGTGCTGAGGGAGCTGGCGAATGTTATTGCTAGGCCGCTCTCCATCATCTTTGAAAGGTTATGGAGAACAGGAGAGGTGCCTGAGGGCTGGAAGAAAGCCAGTGTCACTCCAGTCCTCATCTCCCTCAAGGGCAAGAAGGAGGAGCCAGGAAACTACAGGCCTGTCAGCCTCACCTCCATCCCTGGAAAGGTGATGGAGCAGCTCATCCTGGAGGTCCTCACTAAGCACGTGGAGGACAAGAAGGTGATCAGCAGGAGTCAGCATGGATTCACCAAAGGGAAATCATGCTTGACCAACCTGATAGCCTTCCAGGATGGAATGACTGGCTGGGTAGATGAGGGGAGAGCAGTGGATGTTGTCTCCCTGGACTTCAGCAAGGCTTTTGACACTGTCTCCCACAGCATCCTCATAGGTAAACTCAGGAAGTGCGGGTTGGATGAGTGGACAGTGAGGTGGATTGAGAACTGGCTGGATGGCAGAGCTCAGAGGGTTGTGGTGAATGGCGCAGAGTCTAGTTGGAGGCCTGTAGCTAGCGGTGTCCCCCAGGGGTCAGTCCTGGGTCCAGTCTTGTTCAACTTATTCATCGATGACCTGGATGAAGGGACAAAGTGCACCTCCAGCAAGTTTACTGCTCATACAAAATTGAGAGGAGTGGCTGATGTATCAGAGGGCTGTGCTGCCATTCAGAGGGACCTGGACAGGCTGGAGAGCTGGGCAGAGAGGAACCGCCTGAAGTTCAACAAAGGCAAGGGCAGGGTCCTGCACTTGGGGAGGAATAACCCCATGCACCAGTACAGGCTGGGGCCTGAGCTGCTGGAAAGCAGCTCTGCAGAGAAGGACCTGGGAGTCCTGGTGGACACCAAGCTGACCATGAGCCAGCAGTGTGTCCTTGTGGCCAAGAAGGCCAATGGCATCCTGGGCTGCATTAGGAAGAGCATTGCCAGCAGGTTGAGGGAGGTGATCCTCCCCCTCTACTCAGCCCTGGTAAGGCCACATCTGGAGTCCTGTGTCCGATTCTGGGCGCCCCAGTACAGGAGAGACATGGAGGTCCTGGAGCAAGTCCATTGAAGGGCTATGAAGATGATGAGGGGACTGGAGCATCTCTCCTATGAGGAAAGGCTGAGAGAGCTGGGCCTGTTCAGCCTGGAGAAGAGAAGGCTCAGGGGGGATCTGATCAATGTGTATAAGTATCTGGAGGGAGGGTGTGGAGAGGATGGGGCCAGACTCGTCTCAGTGGTGCGCAGCGACAGGACAAGAGGCAACGGGCACAAACTGGAACACAGGAAGTTCCGCCTGAACGTGAGGAAAAACTTATTTGCTGTGAGGGTGACAGAGAGCCCTGGAACAGGTTGCCCAGAGAGGTTGTGGCGTCTCCTTCCCTGGAGATATTCAAAATCTGCCTGGACGCGATCCTGTGCAATGTGTTCTAGAGGACCCCGCATGAGCAGCAGGGGGGGTTGGACTAGATGATCTCCAGAGGTCCCTTCCAACCTCAATCATTGTGTGTGTGTGTGGGGGGGGGGGGGTGCGTGTGATGTGGGGGGGGTGAGGGGGGGGGGTTGAAGGATGTGGGGAGTGGGTGTGTCTGTGTGGTGTGTGGGAGTGGTGTGGGTGTGGGGGGTGTGATGTGGGGGTGGATGTGGTGTGTATTTGTTGTGTGCGTGGTGGGTGGGGGTGGGGGGTGGGCAGGCGTGTGTCAGGGATGTTTGTTATATGTGTGTTCTGTGTGGGGGATATGGGGGGGTGTGTTTGTTTGCTCTGAGTGTGTGGTGTGTGGGTGGATCTGAGTGCGTGGTGTGGGGGGGTGTGTGTGTGTGTCGGGGGTGTTATGTGTGTGGTGGTTGTGTATGTGTGGTGTGTGATGGTGGGTGTGGAAGATGAATGTGGAGAGGGGGTTGTGTGTCATGTGGGTGGATGTGGGTGGTTTGTGGGGGGCTGTGAGTGGGTGTAGGTGTGTTTGAGAGTGTGTGGTGGTTGTGTATGTGGTGTGGGTGTGGTGGGTCTGGTTTCTGTGGTGTGTGTGTGCTGGGTGTATGTGTTAGGCATGAGTGGTGCTTGTAACTTGGTGGGTGTGTGTGTGTGCCTGTGGTGTGGGTGGGAGATGTGTGCTGGGGGGGTGCTTGGTGGGTGGGGGATGTGAGGAGTGTGGTGGGTGGTTGGGTCTGGTGTGTGTGTGGAGGGGGTGTGTGTTTATGTGTAGTGGGTGGATGTGTGGTGTGTGTGTAGTGGGTGCATGTGGTGGGTGGGTGTGGGGGGGTCTGCTTGTGGGGGTATGTCTGTGGTGGGTTTGTGTGGTGCGCGTGTGCTGTGTGCATGTGTGGTGGATGTGGTTGGTGTTTGTGTGGTTGGCGTTCTGTGGGTGTGGGTAGGTGTGTGTGTGTAGCGGGTGTGGTGTGGATGTGATGTGGCTGTGAGGTGTGTGGTGGGTTTGGGGTGTGGGTATGGGTGTGTATGGTGGTTCGGTGTTTGGGTGTATGTGGTGGACATGTGTGGTGTTTGTGGTGTTTGTCGGTGGTGCGTGTGTGGTTTGTGGGTGGTGGGTGAGTGTCGTGGGTTTGTGGATGGAGATGTGGTTTGTCTTGTGTGTGATGTTTGGGGTGTGGGGGGTGTGGTGGGGGGTGTGTGCTGTGTGGGTGGGTGTGGGGCATGTTTGGGGTGTTTGTGTAGTGGGTGTGGTTGATGTTTGTGTGGTTAGTGTGTGTGGTGGGTGTGATGGTTGTGTGTGTGGTGGGTTTTGGGGTGGGTGGGTGTGGTATGCATGTGGTGGGTGTGTGGTAGCTGTGGTTGGGGTGTGTGTGGTGTGGTGTGGGTCGTGGGTGTCGTGTGTGTGTGTGTGGTGTGCAGGTGTGTTGTGGGTGTGTGGTGTGTGAGTGTAAGGCAGGGGCAACACCTGCACTCTCGGCAGGGACAGATACACAAACACAAGGCACGCTAGGGTCAATATTGAACGTTTATTACCTCTGCCTCTGAGCAGGGGTTCCCCAGCAATTTCCCAATCGAGGCAATAATGGAGCAGGAGAGTCCCTGGCACCGCTGAGCGTTGGTCCATGGCGAGGAACACCCGAGGGGGGCACTATGTGAGGTTTTTATGGACTACACACATGCGCAGTAAGCATATTGAGCTAATCTCAATTCAAAGCCCAGGTGTAGTGCCACACTGGCACAGGCTCAGCTGTGTGACTATGGGTCAGCATGCCCTGTAGATGTTCCCTTTCCCATGGAACGGTCTGGCTAGCCTCCATCGCCTGTCTCCTCAACATTCTTCTGCATTTACCTGTACAGTGAGTGGGTGTGGTGGGGGGTGTGCGGTGTATGTTTGTAGTGTGTGTGGTGTGTCTGGGTAGTGTGTGTTGTTTCTGTGGTGTGTGTGTGTGTGATGTGGGGAGGGGTTGGGAGATGTAGGGGGTGAGTTGTGTATGGCGGGGTGTGGAGTGTATGTGGTGGTGTTGTGGGGGTCTGGTTGGGTGTGGTGGGTGTCTGTGGGGGGGGTGTGTGCGTGTCGTGGGCGTGTGGTTGGTGGGTAGGGGGTGTGCATTGTGGGTGCGTGTGGTGCGGGTGTGGCATGTGTGGGGGGGAGATGTGAGGGTGTGGGGAGTTTGGGAGTGGTGCTTGTGCTGAGTGGGTGTGTCTGTGTTGTGTGTGCCTGGTTTGTGTGGTGGGTGGTGTGTGTGTGTGGTGTGTCAGTGTGTTTGGGGGTGTGTGGGTGAGTGTGATGTGTGGGTGGGGAGTTTGTGTGTACTGGGTGTGTTTGTGGGATGTGTGTGTGGTTGTGGTGTGTGGTGGGTGGGTGTGGTGTGAGGTGTATTTGGTGAATGTGTGGTGGGTGGGTGGTGTGGGGGGGAATGGGGGGGTTTGTGTGATGGGTTTGTGAGGTGCGTGTGGTGGGTGGGTGTTAGGTACGTGGTGGGTGTGTGGCAGGGCGTCAGGTGGGTTTTTGTGGTGGGTTTGCGTGTAGTGTGTGTTTGGTTTGTGGGTTGTTTGTGGAGTGCGTGGGGGGCATGGAGGTGTGTTTGTGCTGTGTGTGGGTGTGCTGGGTGGGTGAGTATGTGTGTGGTGGGTGTGCTGGGTGGATGGGCATGGGGTGGGTGTGGGTGTGTGGCTGGGGGTTATGAGCGGGTGTGTGTGGTGTCAGTGTGTGATTATGTCTGGGGTGTGTGGGTGGTGGGGGGGATATGTGGGAGGGTGGTGTGTGGGATGTGTGTGGTTTGCCTGAGCGTGTAGTGGCTGTGGTGTGTGCGTTTGTGTTTGTGGTGTGTGTGGGGGGGGTGTTTCTGTGTGGTATGGGTGTGCGTTGTGTGTGTGGTGTGTGCATTTGTATGTAATGGGTGTGCGTGTTGGGTGTGGATGTGGTGTGTGCTTCGGTGTGTTGTGTGGGGTGCGACTGGGGGTTATGAATGGGTGTGCGGTGCTGGTGTGTGGTTTGTGTCTGTGGTGTGTGTCGTGTGTGGGGGGGGTGTGCCTTTGGTGTGTGTGGTGGCTATGTGTGGTGGGTGGGTTGTGGATGTGTGGGGGGTGTGTGAGGGGTGCGAGGGAGGTTTTTCTGTGTGGTATGTCTGTGATGTGTGTGGTGTGTTGGAGGGGTGAGTGTGTGTGTGTGTGCGGGTGTGTGGAGGGGTGTGGGGGATGTGCATGTGATGGGTGGGTGTGCAGTGGGGGTGGTGTGTGGGTGTGTTTGGGGTCAGGGTATGTGGGGGCTGTGTGGGGGGTGGTTGTACGGGGTGAGTGGAGGGGGTGTGTGTGTGTGTATGGTGGATGTGGTCTGTGGGGGTGTGGTGTGTGATGGGGGTGGTGGGTGGGGGCAGGGTGTGGGGGGTTAGGTGGGTGTGGAGTGTGGTGGAGAGTGTGCAGTGGGGGGGTGTGCTGTGTGTGAGGGGTGGGGGGGTGCATGTGTGTGTGTAGTGGGTATGTTGTGTGTGGTGTTTGAGGTGTGGGTGGTTGCGTGTGTGGGGGGTGCGTGGGGTGTGTGTGCAGACCGTTTGTGTGGGGTGTGTGTGTGTGAGTGTATGTGGGGGTGTGTGTGTGCATGGGGGTTGTGTCGGGTGGGGTTTTGTGGGTGCTGTATGTGTGTGTGGCATGTGTGTGCAGGTGGTGTGGGGGGTTGTGTGGTGTCTGTGTTTGGGTTGTGTGGTGTGTGGAGGAGTGTGTGCGGGGTGTGTGGTGGGGGTGTGTGTGGTGTATGGGGTGTGTGTATGGTGTGGGGGGGAGTGTTTGTGGTGGTGGGGGTGTGTGATGGGGGTGTGGGGGGGTGGTGGTGTAGGGGATGTGTGTGGTTTGCGAGTGGTGTGTGCGTGCGCACATGCATCTGTGTGTGTGCACATTTGTGTCTGTGCGGGGTTTTGGTTTGTTTTTATTGTCTGTTTTGGGGGTAGTTTGATTTTGTTTTTTTCTGTCAGGATTTTTCTGATTTGTTGAGGTTTTTATTTGTTTTTGTAGTTAGTCAGAGTTTGTGCTCTTTTATTTGTTTTCTGTGCTTTTAAAGTTGTTTTGTGTGTGGTTGTGTGGATGGTGATGTGGGTGGTTTCGTGTATTTTGTTGTTTTTAATTTGTTGTTTTGGAGTTTTTGGATTGTCGTCTTTTTTTGTGCACTGTGGAATTTCTGTGGTTTGATTGGGGTTTGAGTGTGTTTTGGTTCCTTTTTACTTTTTTGTTATATTTAATTATTTTCGATTTATTTTGTCTGTTCTCCACGTGTTTTGTGTGTGTGCTTTTCCATGTGTGGCTGGTTTTGTGTTTTGGGGGGGTTTGGGAGGTTGTGGTTTCTGCGGGGTTTTTTTTGTGTGTGTATGCGGTTTATTGAGGTTTTGTTTTGTTTATTGTTTTTGTCTTCTTTTGCGTTATTTTAGTTTTGTGGGGGTTTTTGTGTTTTTGGTGGTTTGGGGTTATTTGCATTTTTTGTGGGCGCTTTTGTGAAGCTTTGGGAGGTTTTGGGGGTTTTTTGTGTGTTTTTGTTTTTTTATTTTGAGGATTTGGGGGGTTTTGGCCTTCTGTTTTTTTCTGTTTTCTCTGTTGTGTTATGTTTTGGGGGGCTATGGTTTTTCTTTTTGCTTTTTGGAGTTTTTGTGTTTTTTCTGGGGGGGGTGTGGGGAGGTGTTTGTTGTGTCTGTGTGCACATGTGGGGTGTGCATGTGTGTGCGTGTTTGTTTTTTGACATTTTTGTGCATTTTTTTGTTTTTTGTGCCTTTTATTTTTTGTTTTCTTGTTTAGCTTTAGTGTTTTTGCATTTTGGGATTTTTTTGTGTGTTTTGTGTGAGTCTTTCTTTGCGTGTGTTGAGTGTGTGCTGTGTGTGGTTTTTGTATATTGTGTGTATTTTCTGTGTGTGTTTTCTGTTGTGTCTTGTGTGTGCTTGTGTGCGCATGAATTTGTGCGTGCATGTGGGTATGTGTTTTTGTTTTGTGTTTTTGATTTTCTTGTTTTTCTGTTTTTTCTTGTTTTTGAATGTTTTTGTATTTGAGCATTTTGGTTTGGGTTTTGTTTGTTTTGGGGGGCATTGGGTTTTTAGGGAATTTGTGTTTTGGGGTTTTGTGTGTGTTTTTTGTGGTTTTTGTTTTGTTTCAGGTGGGTTTTTGTGCTTTTGGTGGATTCTGTGGGTTTGGGCTTTTTGTGGGGCTTTTTTTAGTGCTTTTTGAGCTTTTTGTGCTTGTTTGTTTTTTTGGCATTTTTGTGTTTTTTGTTTTGGGGGTTTGGGTTTTTTGTTGGGGTTTTTTTTGGTATCTTTGGTTTCTTGGTTTTGGGTTATTGTCTTTTTTCTTTTTTGTTGCTGTGTTGTTGTTTTAACGCTTTTGTGGGTTTTGTTTTTCTGTTCTTGGGATTTTTGTCATTTCCTTTGTATTTTGGCTTTGCGGGGGGTTTTGTGCTTTTGCTGGTTTTTGAGGGTTAGGGTTTTTTTAACTTTTGTTTTGTGTCTGTTTTTTGTGTGGTTTCTGTGTGTCTTTTGGGGGGCGTTTTGTGGGGCTCTTGTGGTTTTGGGGGGGTTTTAGTGCTTTTCGGGCCTTTATGTGCTTTTAGTGCCTGTGGTTTTTGTTTTTAGGATTTGGGGGATTTTGGGGGTGGGGGTTGGGGATGTGGGGATTTTTGGGAGTGGGGGGTTTTGGGGCTTTTGAGGGGGGGCTTATCGGGGATGTTTTCTTGGGTGGGTTGTGTTTTTTGTTTTGTTATGGTGCTTGGGGGGATTGAGGCTTTTGGGGAGATCGTGTTTTTTGTGGGTGACTTTGTGGGGTGGTTTTGTGGGCTTTTGGGGTGAGATTGTAGGGCTGTGGAGTGGGGGTAGAGTTGGTGGGGGTGTTTTGGGGCAGTGGGGTTTTTGGTGTTTTGGGGTTTTTCTAGCGGTTGGGGGGGTTGGTGTTTTTGCTTTTTGGGGGTTTGTTTCTCGTTGTTTTGATTTTTTTTTTTGTGTTTTGTGCTTTTTGTGTTTTTTGTAGGTTTGGGAGGTTTAGGTTTTTGTTGTTTTGTAGCTTTTGCCTTTTTCAGTTTTTTTGTTTTTTGTTCGTTTGTGTGTTTGGGGGTTTGTAGTTTTTTTGTCATTTGTCGTGTGGGGTGTAATTTGGGTGTGGGTTTTTTGCATTTGTTATTTAGTACTTTTTTGTTATTTGGGTTTTTGTGCTTTGTGTGTTGTGTGTTTTATGTGTGGTCTTCTATGTAGGTTTTTTTGGACTTTTGGGGGTTTTTTGTGCTATTTGAGCTTTTTGGGGGGGAGGTTTTTTGCGTGTGTTTTTTGTTTTGTGTGTTTGTGTGTGAGGTGCATGTGTGCATTTGTGGATGTGTGCTTTTGGTTTGGTTTTGTTTTTTCTTGTTTGTTTGGGGTTTTTAGTGTTATTTGTTCTTATGCGTTTTGATTGTGGGGCTTTCTGGTGTTTTTGTTTTTCGGGGGGGTTGGGGTTTGTTGGGTTTTCTGTCTAATTCAATTTTTCTGTTTTTGTTTTTTTTGTGGGTTTCTTTTGTTGATTTTGTCTTTGTGATTTTTGAGGTTTTTGGTGGCGGTGGGTTTTGGTGGTGTTTTTATTGGTTTTTGTGTGTGGCTTTGTTTTTTGTTTTCATTTGTTGTTTTGGGGTTTTGTGTTTTTTCACTTTTTGTCATTGTGTGTGTGCTTGTGTTTTTTTGTTTTAGGCTTTTCTTTTTTGTTTTTGCTTTGTTATTTGTTTTTTTGTGTGTTTTTTGTGTTTTTGTATTTTGGTTTTTCAGTTTTGTTTTTTGGGGGGTTGTTTTTGTGAGGGTTTTTTGTGCTTTTAGCATTTTTTTTGCTTCATTGTATATTGTAATTTTGTGGGCTTCGTGGGGGGGGTGTTTTTCGTTGTTTTGGGCTTTCTACCTTATTTGTTTTTTTGTGGGGGTTTTGTTGGGGAGCTTGGTGGGGCTTATTTTTCTTTTTTGGATTTTGGGGCTTTTGTTTTTTCGATGTTTGTGTTTTTGTGATTTTCAGTTTTGTGTTTTCTGGTTTTTATTTTATTTGTTTGTTGATTTTTGTCTTTGTCTTTTTCTTTTTTTGTGTGTGGGTTGGTGTGAGTTTGTTTTTTTGGGTTGTTTTACTTTTTTCCTCTTTCGTTTTTATTTGTTTTGTGGTTTGTGTTTGTTTTTTATTTTTGTTGTTCAGTTGAATTTTTGCTTTGGGAAGTTACTTTTTTATTTGGTTTTGCAGCTTGTTGGTTTTGCGGCTTTTTGCTTGTGCTTTTCTTTTGGTTTTTTTTGTGGTCTGGTTTTAGGTTTTTATTTGGTTCTTTTTCCTCTTTTGACTTTTGTTTCTGTGGGGGGTTCTGGTTTTTGTTGGGGCTTTTTGCAGGACTTTTTGGGTTTTTTGTGTTTTTGGATTTGTGACTTGTTTTTTGTTGTTTTGTGTTTGGTTTTTTGTGCATTTTGGGTGGGGGTTTTGTGTTTGGGTTTTTTTGGGCCCTGCAGGGTTGTTTGTTTTTGTGGATTTTCTGGTTTTCGTTTTGTGCTTTTGTGTTTTTTTGTTGTTTGTTTTGTCTTTTTCTTGATTTGCTTTTTTGTGGTTTAGTGTGGGTGTGTAGTTTTGGGGGGGGGGTAGTTTTTTCTTTGGGGGTTTGTTATGGGGTGGTTTTGGGAGGGAGATTGGTTTAATGGGGTGGTTGGGTTGGTGAGGGTGTTTTGAAATTTGGGGGGGTAAGGTTTTTGGGGGTTTGGGGGGGTGGTTTTTGGAGGCTTGGGGTTTTGGGGAGAGGGTTGTGTGGTTTGGTTTTTTTGTTTTGAGGGGTTTGAGGTTATTTTGAAATTTTTTTTGTTCTTTTGTGTGTTTTGTTCTTGTGTGTGTTTTTTGTTGTTGATTTTTGTTTTTTGTTTTGTAGAATTATGGTTCTTTTGTGTTTTTGGGTCTGTTTGTTTTTTTAGTTTTATGGTTTATAGATTTTTTTTTTGTTTTGTTTTTTTTTGTGTGTGATTTCGTGTGTGGTATGTACATGGCTTCGTTTGGTTTAGTGATTATCCACCTATATACATGCTTTAACAGACACGCCTACACTTATTAGATGCACAGAGCTGTACAGAAGACTCTTTCCTACTCTGCATGACCTTTTTATTGCGGTGTCAAAAGCCAAGGCCTCCAGCTGGGAAGAATTGACAACTCAACTGAAATGTAGGGTCAGCCTGTGGAATTGGGCTTCTTTCTGCTAGAGAACTGCTCCTCTCAGGGTAAGCTGTTCAAGGCTCCTGCCTCTCCTGCAAACCAGAAGATTCATATGTATTTGTGATAGAAGTGTAAGCCCCTGAGTGGCACGTGCGCTCCATACCACAAGAACAAGAGGCTTACTCATTCCATGTTTTCATGTGATAAGCAAATAGGAAGACAACTTCCTGCTGCATCTACAGACACAGGAACACAGCTCATCTAACCCTAACCACAGTAGATGTTAGCTACAGCCCTGCTCCCTTGTTTATTGGATACGAACTCCAATAAACGAATAAACCCACTGGGAGGGGAGCGATTTTTGTGTGGGAGAAGAAAGCAATTCCCCATCAGTGACTCCAGGAGTTAACTAGCATGCAGAGATAGGCAGGTCAGCACTAATCTGGACAATCCAATGCAGATCTACAGGGCTGCAGAGCCCAACTTACTGTTGAGCAAAAGGAAAGTGTGCAGTATGTCCTCGCAAAGCACTAGTATAGAAGCAAGCAGCAATCTTTGGACACTAGGAGTCTTACCTTTTAAGGTCATACTTGCTCCAGTTTGCGAGGCAGCCAACTTTAAACTAACATATTTTGCTGCTAACAATAGCAAAAAGTCATTTTTGCCACGTTAATCACATACAAGACAGGGCTTGGTTACCTTTTATTTCCAAGGATGTATTAAAAAACATCTGAGCATAAGGATAGCACCAACCCTCGGGTCTAAAGCTTCAGACCAAGCTTAATAGCTTTGAGGCTTTTTAAGTTAAGAGAGCTTTCAGCTAAAAATGAGCTTTACCTTCACTATTGTTTGGAGGTAAGACGAAATAAACCCATCCCTGTTGGCAACCACCTCCTTTCCTACATTTCTCAAACTTACCTACTGTATCTGCAGAGCAACAACCTGGCTTCCAGATGAGAGATGGCCACTGCCCCTGGGTAAGGTGATGACAGACTAAAGCGGCTGTCACTGCTCTCCTTGTCCAGCACGCTCCCTCCCAGCAATAGCCTAGTGACAAATGAGGTTGCATTTGACAGGAACTGTTGTACCTAGAAAGCTTTAGCACAGAAGTAGGCAATCCACCCAACATTCACTGCCAGGCACTGACATTGAGGACTTCATCTCCAGTCACACACCAAAACCAAATAATATCCAAAAGTGACGAAGTCACATTTTATTGTACTCATTTACGTAGACCAAGAGGACAATTTCCATGACATGTTCTAGCAAGCTTGCTTAGATTTAAGTAGAAGAGTTGGACTGATTTAGCCTAAGCATAGCAGTCATGCTCCAAACGGCTCCACAGCTGGAGACGAGACTAGACTAGACTTTCAATGGTCTCTTCCAGCTTCTCTCTGTTGGCCCCAGAAAATTCTTGCACCTGTAAAGATAGTTTGTTCTTTAGGAAGTGCTGCACAAAATATTTCACAATATCTAATTCCACAGTATCCATACAGTCATTTAGGTATTCTCCTCTGCCACCACTAATGCAGTTCACCCCCAAGTTGTCAGAGGTTTAAAGGGACCATCCAGCGCCCATTCAACTCAAGCTGGACAATAGCCTATGCTCAACTCAGACAGCCAGATGGAGCTGTCTATATATGAGGAAGAGCACTCAGTCTAGCACCAGTGGTATAACAGACTCAAAAATGCAGGCTGAAAGGAACCTCTGGAGGCCTCTAGTTCCTCCCCCCCCCCCCCCCCCCCAAAAGCAGGACTAACAACAAAGTTTAGATTGCTCAGGACCTTGTCCAGCTGAGTTTTCAAAGACTCAAAGGATGAAGATGTGACAGCCTCTGGGCAACCTGTTCCAGTGCTTAACCCCTTAGTAAAAATTTTATGCCCTTTCCCTTGTTGCAACTTTACAACTATTGCCTTCCATCCTTTTGCTGCGCACCTCTGAGAAAAGTCTGGCTCTGTCTTCTACTACCTCAAGGTGTGTGTGGGGAGGCGGGGGGGAGGCAGGAAGGAGAGAGAAGACTATGCTACAGGTCATTAAATCTACTTCTTGATAGTCATGCGTTCAAAAGGAAGAGGGAAAACAAAAATCTGTAGCGGTCACCCAAAATAAAACAGTTACACAATGAACAAGCATAGCTTTTATCTACTGTCACATCCCAGTTAGACCATTTCTGCAAACCTCATTACCTTTGGTTCATCTAGATGAAGGTTATCCTGAGGAGAGTAACAAAGCTACATTGTTACTCTCATCCAGTATTCAACTCCATATTGATTCAGGCTGCAGTCTACCCAACACCCGATGCCCACATTTAGGGGGGAAAAAAAAAAAAATCCTATCATTTGCCATTGTGATACTTACACAGACCACAACCCCTCCACCCCCACCCCGCCAACTTCAAAGCATGTTTCAAGGCTCATACCACCTTGGGGGCTTTTAACACAACCAAGACGACACATTTAGTTCAGAAGCCAGTCTATTCCATGCAGATACTAAGTCACAAGTGCTCCATGCAGCCAACCCACTAACGTGTCAAAATAGGCCCTGCATTTCATCTCATGTACTTTCGGGTGGAACAGACAGGAGGTCTCTACTTAATACCTTGACACAGAGGACCACCACCTCACATCAAGTTGCACTACCCATTTAAGAGCACTCAATCAGTTACTATGGCCTTGTCTGTATATTCAGCCATGTTAGAGGCTTGCATGTGGGTGGGATTCTCTAGACATAGCGTCAAGTCTCAGCACTAACAAAATTTGCATCCAGCAGCCAAACAGTAGCCAAGAGCAACTAGAGCAGGGTGCTAAGCAAACAAAAGCAGGCTCAACATAGACTCCTAACCCTATTGTTAACTCTACATGAAGCTTTGCCCATAAGATATAACACTATATATAAACAACTCTATAACACTAGCTCCGTTTGTTAGCTCTGACTTAAGCGTTTGCTTTATTGGTGAGCTACTGACCCATGCTATAGTATAGCATTTCTTCAGGGACCAAGATGGACTTGTTCTTGAATGCTCTAAAGCCATTTGTGCCCAGGCATGCTAGCAAGAGAAAACAGGCTGCATAGTCTGAGACGCCTCAGGTTTTCAGCCTCTTCTTGCCTGCTGTATAGCAGGAGTGCAAAAAAAGAGATAGACCTTACCTTCTTTCCATTCTTGTAGAACTGGAATGTTGGCATACACTTGACATCACAGTGCATAGCAACATCCTAGAAGAGACAGAGGACAGTCTTCAGTTGACCAGGTTTGAAGGTTGTTAAAATTAGAACCCACTGGATCTCTTCAGCTTAGACAATGCCCCAACGAAGCCATTATTACTAATAAACAGGTAAAACAGCACCTCTATCAGTCCATGACTTCCACAAAAGCAGCACAACATTGCATCTCCCTGTAACAAGCCTACAAGATCCTCCCTTCAGCATCTAATTCATCTGACAGCAAACACACCTGCTCATCAGGTCTATAATCTGACAGCGCCTTATGCATCAGAACGCCTCCATTTATAAGCAAGCACAGATTAACAGCTTGGTGATTACTGAAGCTTGGACGCAAAAGTACTTCAAGTACAGCTCAAGAACACAGGCCTGGGAATAATGGCCTACATTCACAATTCAACCTGCTACAGTTAGGGGCAGCCATGCACGAGATGTTCAATTAGCTCTGGCTCTGTGCCATACTCTTCCACTATGCTTCAGACTGCAGTAGCCAGCCAAGACCAAAAAGCTATGAGCAAAACATATCACCTGATTGAAGCAGGCAATGGAATCGTTCAGGACCCGAGTAATCCTAGAAAGTGGACAGCACCCCCATATCGGAACAAAAAAGGCCAGCAAGCCCTTGACCGTCTCCACCAGTCTGACCAGGAGTAAATTTCTCTTCAACCCCAAGTATTGCTTCTGCAAGCTTGCAAGCTTGGTTAAACTACAATAGGTAGGTTCTTGCTAGTTACATTTCAATTGTACTAGGAACAGTGGCTCAGAAGCTTTGGCAAGGGCTGGAGGAACAAAGCATCAATTTTTTAGAGGCATTAGCTAACCAAGTTGTGTTGTAGGGGAAGGCTGCCTGCCCCTGCTCTTTCTTTTTTTTTAATAAAAAAGTATTCTGGAACGTCCCACAGCAGCTCTTATTTCAAACTGAGGTTGTCTGAGTAGCCACACTATCTTGCAGCAATTGATACAAAGCAGACTTTTTCCCACACTTAATTTGGGACGTGAAAGGGGAAAAATGGGGCCAGAATTAACATCTGAAGTGCAGTAGAAGGACCAGACTGAGACCACCAGGCAGTTATGTGATTCAGTAGTTTTAGGGAAGACAACAGCACAACAGCTCAAGGCCTCAGACCTTCTGAACTAATGCTCTTAAGTTGACCCCTGTGATATGCATGAGGTAGGACCTGCAAACACCCCAATGTAGTTTGCTGCTGACATTCTGTTCAGGTGTCCTAAAAACTTACTGCTTTTCCAGTAGAGACACTAAGCCCCATCTCTGTTCCTCAAAGAAACAAGCTATCCCTAAGCCTCTCAATGTAAAAGTGTGACCGTGCAGCTACTTAAGTGCTTCATTGCTACTTCTGTGGCTCATTAGCTGTTGTATGGGGCAATTTGGAAGAATGTCGAGGAGACAGGCGATGGAAGCCGGACTATGTACCGTATTACATAGCGCAGTAGCTCTGGGGAAGGCCACTACCCCTATATGTCGGGGGAGTGGGAGGATTGGCCACCCCAGCAGTATGGGCTGTAGTTATGTTAGCAATTGGCCAAAAAAATCCCATTTTCTCCCCCTGTTTTATTAGCACCGATTCAAGAGTACATCTTGGGGATCGACGTGTTACTGGGCAGAACTATTCAGCCCCTGATAGGATTGTTCTCCTTTGGGAAAAAAAAAATCCTGTGTTACCACAGTTGTGATACATTACTTTGATTAGAGGGTAGCCAAAATGGGACCCAGTGGATTTACCAGTTCCCCCCACTGTGGTGCAAGTGAAGCACTATAGGATTCCTGGTGGGGAAAAGGAGATTCAGGAAACTCTAGACGCTTTATTGAAGACTCAAACAATACACCCTGCCCTGTCAACTTTCAATAGTCCTATCTGGCCTGTTTGGAAGCCTGATGGTTCATGGCCTGTGACTGTGGGTTATAGGGAGCGAAATAAAATTGCTCCACCATTAGCAGCTGTAATACCTGACATGGTAACTCTGCTAGAAGGAGTAGGGAAACATCTGCAGGAATGGAAAGCTGTCATTGACTTAGTGAATGCATTGTTCGCCATCTCTATATCCCCGCAATCACAGGATCAAATTGCATTTACACGAAAGAATAAGCAATATAAGTTTCAAGTCCTTCCTCAGGGCTATAAGCATAGCCCCACTATTTGCCATCAGATGTACTGTTTTAACATCACTGATGAATCAGTGTCTATTGAGATTGATATCAGCCACTTACAAGATATTATCCAACATATCCGGCAGCACGACGGAGATGCCTGGCTGGCTAATTGGTTTGGCTCCCTAAAGGGGACGGCTGGGTCACCTCATACAAGGAGGACTCTTGTTTATCTTTTGCTTTATTTTATGCTATGTTTTGATTCCATTGCTTTGTAAACTCCCTTGCCCTCATACCCCGTGCCCTTCTGAAGATTGGGGTGGCCTGTAACTAGCTTTCCATGGCAAGGGTGGAGTGTATGGGGAATGTCGAGGAGATAGGCGATGGAAGCTAGCCAGACCGTTCCGTGGGAAAAGGGCATGCTGAGCCATAGTCACGTGGCTGAGCCCGTGCCAGTGTGGCGCTACACCTGGGCTTTGGCTCGGAAGTAGCGATGAGCTCAATATGCTTACTGCGTGTGTGTGTAGTCCATGAAAACCTCATATAGTGCCCGTGCCCCCCCCCGCCGGCGTTCTTCGCCATGGACCGGCACTCAGCGGTGCCATGGACTCTTCCGCTCCATTATTGCCTCGATCGGGAAATCATTGGGGAACCCTCGCTTAGACGCAGAGATAATGAACACTCAGTAGCGACCCTAGTGTGCCTTGTGTTTGTGTATCTGTCCCTGCTGGGAGACCAGGCGTTACCTCCGCCTTACCCTTACAGCTGCCATCACCAGGCAGCATTCCAGGACCATACCTGAGCATCATCCACATCAATTTCAATGAACACTACTTCACCAAACTTCTCACACAAACTCTACAAGGGGAGGGAAGAGAAAAAAACGGTATAATTACATTAGCACTTCAGAATAGCCTTGTTTTAAAACACATGCACATGGGAAGTATAATATCGGAGACTCCCCCCCATGATGAGTCTTGCCTTATTACATTAAAGTAGCTATTTTCCTAACCAGCACAGCAATCAAATCTTTTGTCCCCAATATTTGAGCATTTTGCAACTTAATCCTTAGACAAATCTAAGCTTATTCTAACACCTTCCTCCCCAAGGGAAAAGGCTTGACTATCACAAGGCACTAGTACAAACTAAAGATTGTCCACATTCAAAATACAACAGAATGCTACAGTGCAGTCTCATGTTTTAGCAAGAGATAGTGTTCCAACTAAGAATACAACTGAACTTAAAAAGGAATGTTTTAATTATCCCCAGTTCTTGAGACAGAAGCCCTGGAGACCTTTGATGCAGGGCTGGCATTAGGGCAACAGTTAATGAAGTTGAGCTTTAAACTGAATCAAAATTCAGTTGATTTTTCCCAGCAATCATTAAGTGGGTACTTCAGTGATTTTTTTTTTTTTCCTCCCCCTGGAAATACAATCGTGATCACACTAGGCAAAAATGTCTCCCGCCCATTGTCAAGCAGCACAAAACTTCTTGGACTTGCTTTAAGTTACTCAGCTGACAGAACAGATTTAGAAAGGCTACTTACGTGAAAAAAGGGCTTGATTGTTTTGCATGGTCCACACCAAGTGGCAGAAAAATCAACTACTACAAGCTTTTCACCAGCAGATTTCAGTTCTGCCTCAAATTCTGACTAGAAAAAAAAAATCAAACAGATTAAGCATACCATTTGCTTTTCCTCCTTCCCAAGTACATTAGAGTAATCCCAAAGCTAGCTTGCCATCAGCCTTCATACACTGCTTTGATAGCTCTTTAAATACTTTTATTGTAACTGGGAAATTTCTGTCAGCACAAAAGCTACTCACAATTGACGTGCTTACATCAGTGTGTTGGCATCAGCCAGCATCTTCTGGTTGGCTATTCAGTTAGGAATGAAATGACAATGCTCAATCACAAATTACCCCCCCCCCCCAGAGAATATCATACAAGTGAAAAGCCCAGAGTGCAAATGGTCAAGTCTTTCACAAGTACATTTAATACATAAGCAGATGCTCCCCTGCCAATGCCAGCTCTAACCTTAAGGCTGCTACATGACAGCCTTTATAATTTGCCATAACGCTAGATGCACACTGCAGTACACCTTCCCTGTGGCTAAGTTTTCACACGAGCTATCCTCAGAAGTGCAACCTGATATGCAGGTCCACTCTCTCATCTTAATTACTGATCTCAATTTACGCTGATATCAAAGGTGTCAGTCACTGATCTTACATCAACAGTTCTTAAAGTAGGGAAACATTAAGGGCTCCTCTGTCTCCCCCCCTCCATTCCCCTATATTGACATACTGCACATTCTTGCACTCCGGCCTCCAAAGTACCCCATCCCCAATGGGCAGCAATCCACGCTAATTCCCTGGAACGCCTAAACACCACAAGTTCCATAATAAAAACTAGCTATTCCCCCACCAAATCGTGATTTCCAGTAAAGCCTCTGCATTCTAATATCACCAGCTCCTTTTACTATCTCCTACTTCCTGCACCCTGCCAATTGAGAGGCATCATCTTCTTACCTAGCCCTTTCTGCAATTGCACAATCATAACACTCATGCACTTCATGCCACCTACACATCTCAGTACAAGGAAGAGAATGGGAGGAAACAGTACCTACAGGTTGTCAGACACACACAAAGAACACACCAACTGTAGACCTGATTCTTGGCTGCTATTAAGTAGCTGTTACAGGCGATGCCTCATTATAGGTTATCAGCTAACACTACTGGGATGAGACTGAAGTCAGATGTGGTAGGGTTTTAAAGCTTTCAGGGCCTCATGTGAGTGAGAGATCGCAGAGTGGGGCGACGCAATGGTGCCTTCCACAAAGAGCTTAGTGTTCCTGGAGGAAGGAAGACAGCAGTAGCACAAGAATCCCTTTAGCCTTTCCAATTGTTGAGTCCCACTTTTCTGTGACAAGTATAAGAGGAGAAGCCTTCACATGAAAAACAGAATATCTTCCGCAGTAAAGGGGAAGCTTCCCCCCCAAAAAAGGCTGCTTGGTCAAACTGCTAGGGGATATCAAATAGCTATATTGCCAGCCTTCTCTTTGGGTAGGGTCTGGGAAAGCTTTGGGGGAAAGCTGTGGCCAGTATTCTTTGACCACCGAACTGCACGTTTAGTTAAGGATGTGCCAGAGCTCATCTTGGTTGTATTATCCTTGGGCAAAGTGAAGCATGCTCCATTCAAACTGAGGGCTAGCAGGCCTCAGTGGGAGAAAACAGGTGACAAGGTTCGAGTAGAAGGAGGGGATGCCTCAAACTAGGAGGCTACTAACCAAGGACAAGGTTTTGAGTCCATTGCTTCCAGCAGCAGATGAGCTAGCTTTAGTATTTACAACGAGCATTTCCAAGCTCACGAATGGTCCAGTCCAACAAGTAGGAAATCAAACGAAGGCAGCAGGACACCTGCATGGATGAACAAGGAGCTCCTCACTAAACTCAAACAGGAAAAGGAAGCATGCAGGAGGTGGAAGCAGGGACAGGTGACCCAGGAGGAATATAGAGACACTGTCTGAGCATGCAAGGACGGGGTTAGGAAAGCCAAAGCCCATCTGGACTTGAACCTGCTGAGGGACATGAAGGGCAACAAGAAAGGCTACTACAAGAAAATGAGAAGCAAAAGGAAGGCTAGGGAAAAACATAGCCCTGCTGCTAAACAGGGCAAAGGCCTTGCTGACAAAGGACACAGAAAAGGCAGAGGTTGCTGCCTTTGCCTCGGTCTTTACTGGTAAGACTGGCCTTCAGGAATCCCAGGCCCCTGCGACCAGAGGAGAAGGCTGGAGCAAGGAAGACTTACCCTCAGTAGAGGGAGATGAGGTTAGGGAACACTTAAACTGCACAGACACAAGTCCAGGGGCCCGACAGCATGCACCCATGTGTGCTGAGGGAGCTGGCTGATGGCATTGCGAGGCAACTTTCAATTATCTTTGAAAGGACACGGCAATCAGAGGCGGTTCCTCAGGACTGGAAGAGAGCGAGTGTCATCCCTGTCTTCAAAAAGGGCAAGAAGGAGACTCTGGGGATCTACAGGCCAGTCAGCCTCACATCCTTCCCTGGGAAGATGATGGAGCAAATCTTCCTGGAAACTATTTCCAGACACATGAAGGCCAGAAACGTGATCAGAAGTTGCTTTAAAGAAGTCAGCTCACACAAGATAATAAGCACACAGAGAGGGTTTTTTTTTTTTTTTATATTTGAGCAGGATAGGCTATGATGTCAAGCCTCCTTATTTAACAAAATTAACCCTGAAATACTATGCAACCAGGACTTCAAAACAGAAGACTGCACGTGCTGTTGAACAAGACTAGACCCAGGACTGACCCCTGGGGGACACCACTAGCTACAGGCCTCCAACTAGACGCTGCACCACTGGCCACAACCCTCGGAACTCTGCCATCCAGCCAGTTCTCAATCCACCTCACTGTCCACTCATCCAGCCTGCACTTCCTGAGTTTACCTATGAGGATGCTGTGGGAGACAGTGTCAAAAGCCTTGCTGAAGTCCAGGGAGACAACATCCACTGCTCTGCCCTCATCCACCCAGCCAGTCATCCCATCCTAGAAGGCTATCAGATTGGTCAAGCATGATTTCCCTTTGGTGAATCCAGGCTGACTACTCCTGATCACCTTCTTGTCCTCCACATGCTTAGTGAGGACCTCCAGGATGAGCTGCTCCATCACCTTTCCAGGGATGGAGGTGAGGCTGACAGGCCTGTAGTTTCCTGGCTCCTCCTTCTTGCCCTTGAGGGAGATGAGGACTGGAGTGGCATTGGCTTCCCCCAATCTGCATGCATGCAAGAATGATGCTTATGCTGCGCATGCCCCTGTGCCTATCTGCATGCATGCTGACATCTCTGATCCATTGGGAGATGCAGGGCCCAGGTGGTGATGGGAGATAGTCATTGCTGACTTGTGCTCTGGAAAGAATAGTTAGAGAACCCCCTAGGTGGGGCAAAGAAGGGTAAAGTGATAGGACAGCCTTGCTGGAGCTGACACCTGTCTTTGTAATAAAGACAAGCAGATGTTGAGAGAAATGCATGTTTGGTTGGTTGCTTTGGCTTTATTTCTGACAGTGCAAAATGATTTTAATAATAAAGCCAGAGGGGAGAATATTACTGGACTGTTATTATCACTGTGTTTCCTTGGAATTACAGTGGGCCCCAGTGTGTTGCAAAGGGGAAGGGTAGGCAGGGTAGTAGGTGGCGGAGTTGTTCCCTTGATAATAACCTTTGATCAAATGGTGAAGCACCCTTCTGTGCAGCATTAGTTACAGCAGCATGCATGCTGAGGGCAAACCTTGCATTATTCTTGGCTCTCAGTGACTTTGGAAAAAAATGCTGTGTAATGATGAGAAGGAAGTATTTCATAGACACCATCCCTACCCA
Source organism: Struthio camelus (assembly GCF_040807025.1). NCBI lineage: Eukaryota > Metazoa > Chordata > Aves > Struthioniformes > Struthionidae > Struthio > Struthio camelus. Next base: position 15,893,927 of record NC_090981.1, on the reverse strand, counting down.
GACTTGTATGATTTCCCTTCTCCTCAGGTCAGTGCTGCTTCACTGATGTGACATTAAAGCTTGCATTGCTGGAATAAGATGCGCTGGTGCTGCCTCTTAAGTAGTTTCATCTGGGGCCATATTATGTAGGAGGGGGTACTGATTTTTGGAAAGCTAAAAAGCAGGCAGGAATCAGTGGATAGGAAAAATCAGATATAAAAAACTATTTTGTTTTGTTTTGTTTTTGTGCCACCACCAAAAGGACAAGTTAGGGCAGACAGAATCCCTGCTTCATGGGTCATGGGCCTTCTACAGTTCAGAAGCATTCACTTATATAAGCTATGTTTGCTCAGTTATAAATACTGAAAAAAATAAACAGGGCTAATGATATAGCAAGCAACTTTAGAGTTCCCCTCTTGGAAAGATTCTTCCAGGAACAGAAATATTCCATATAAAATTTAATTCCTTTCAACTTTCTAAAACAATGGGACTCTTTAATGGAACTTTTTTTTATTTGCATTTATTTCATTCTTGGTGCCTCTTCCTGTGTTTCAGAAGGATCTTCCCTTTGTTGTACGCCACTTGGTGGGTGATAGATCCCACTTAGGAGATGAGGGGCCATTGCCCTTTGCATTTTCCTATTCTTTTTTTCAAGAGGATAAATGTTTCTCTTCCATGTATGTATGCAAGGCATACCTTGCACTGGCAAAGTCAGATTCCTTGCAAGTATAAATGCAAGTGCATCATGCACTTGGTATTGCTGCAAGCTTTAGCAACTGAGTTATTGCTCTGTGAAAGATGGTCTGGGATATGACTGAGCAGAAGTCAAAACCTACTGGAGGGCCTGGATAGAAGATTATGTCTTCATCAAAAAAAAAAAAAAGGCAAAGAAAGGTTGACTTGCACCCAGCTTCCCACTCCAACCATGCCAGCATCATCTTTCCTGGTGCCTTCCTTATGGACACTGAAAAGCTGACAATACTTTTCTTGTTTCTTGAAGCCCACTCCATGAGATTTATATGGGTAATCTATTAAATGGGAAATAAATTGGGATGTATGTCGAGAGTTTATTAAGTGGGTCGCTTGTTGCAGCATTAAAACAATGATGTTGGTACAACCTCTCAGTTGTCTTCACTGTTCTTGCTGTGCCATCCCCTTTCCTCTCCTCGCCCTGCTTTTGGGGAACTGGTGTAACTTTTTGTGTGTTATTGTGGGTCCCTATTCTGCTTTATCTAGCCCTTCCTAATCTGATTTTTTTTTTCCTACACCCTCCCCAGGAGCTTTGTTGTTGCTCTCTGTTCTCTCCCACACACATCCTCTCTGGGTCAGGTTTTCTCCTACAAATACAAGCAGATGCTATTTACTCTGCTGAGTGCCCTGGCAGAGGGTGTACTGGAGGCAAGAGTCACCGCAGGGCAAGCTGTTGACAAGCTGTTGGCTCTCACTTTCTCTCTCTCTTCCCCTTAGTTCCCTGGGAGATGGAGACAGACCTAACAGTCACTTGGCTCTTCCTACAAAATCTGCTCTGGGACTGTGCCAAATCAGCATGCCTGTACATTGTCATGTCCATTTGTGTTCCTCCTCCCTAGCTAGGGCTGGTCCTGGGCACAGGCAATGTATGTAGCTGTATAGAGGTACAGGCTGTTGAGAGGTGCATGTAGGGGGAGGAGAGCAAATTTGCCATGGGCGTGTTTACTTTGCCATGCCAGAGCCCTAGAAAGCCAGGCTGGCTGCTGCTGAGAGAGGAGTGAAGGCATATGGGCATGAGCATCTTCTGCAGGAGAGAGGTGTCACTGCACCACTCATCCCCTCAGTGTCATGAGGAACACTAGGCCCAACTTTCTAGGCCTTCGCCCCAATTCTCTGTTCCCAGTGCTGCTCTTTCATCCCCCCCCTCCAAAAGCCCATGGTAAGAGCAACCTCTTTCTTTGCAGTGGTAACACAATGGAGAAATTGTGAGCTAGCACTGTGCCAGCTTCTTATACCAGCAAGAACAAGCATTACTGGGGCTTAATAGCTTCCACTGGCTTTACTTTCGTTTTTGCTACCTACCTTCTGCCTCAATGTTAATCTGCAGAACCCAGTTTAGCCTAAAATAAAGTCTAAAATAATTTATATGAATTGCAGTTGAGTCTTAGAGGACTGTATATTTGGTGATATCATGACAATACAGAATAAAAATTAGAGGCGTGTGGATCCTCTGACTGGAAAAAAAATGCAAACAAACCAGAAAACATGCCTTGCTTTCCTATTATTATTAATTCTGCTTGCTTTCATTTCCATCATCTATCAAATAAAGATGATATTCACCAAAAGTGGCAAACAGCTTTGCACGGCGCTCCTCAGCCCAATAGTAGGTCTATTGTTAACTTCAGTGGGCTCAGGATCAAACCCTTGAGGGGACAGGAGGACAGAAGAAAAATAAGTTTTTAGCATGCATTCAAACAGAAAACATTGCAGAATTGTAACTGCATAGGAAAACCAGAATTTAATTTCATATAGTGGTCACCCTATGAAACATCTATATGCTACAGTGCCGCAGTGTAGCGAGACACTCCAGTCAGCCTAATCAGGTACTGGAAACTGTATAGCCCGATATCAGGGTATGGGAGGGCTCTGACAGATGAGATCTGGCAAAACATGTTGAAGCAGCTGCCCTTTTTCTTGGATAGAGGTTCCTGGCAATGCAGCAGGGTGGGTAGGAAGGCATGCAGGCTGGTTCTCCAGCTGCCACAGTTCACAGATTGACATCTTTCTGTAAGCCACCAATAAAGGTAGGTTTGTGGTAATGGTCTAAACGTCCAGCAGTAGTGCTGAGATGCATTCTACTCAGCTATCTTTGCAGTGGTAGCAGTAATATCTGGGAGAAGGACCAGTTGGATAAGTCTTAAATCATTGCCTCCATCTGCATCAGTGACCCTGAGATGGGGGGGCCCATAATCCAGATGTGATGCTCCTGGAACCCAGCTCAGGCATCTCTGTATGGCACGACCAATCCCAACAACTAGCTTTCCAGCTAGAGTTCTTTCTCTGCCATTAAAGAAGGTGGGCAAGTAAACTTATTGGGCTCTGGATTCATGACTCCTTGCTAGAGCTTTTTCTCTGAATCATCTTTTCTGCTTATTGAGCCAACTAATGTTCTTGGCTGAATGAAGCACCACCTTGTAATGAAACTCTACATCAGGGTGAAGCTCTGCAGTCAGAACCATGGGAGTCCGTTGTCACCTCAGTACTGCTGATACACCATTATTGGTATTACAAAGCATTCATAATGGAGAGCTAACTCTCATTCATAATGGAGAGCTAACTCTCTCCACAACCCTTGGAGTCTGGGCCCACAGCAATCACTTATACCCCAATTTCCCATAGGCACGTGAGGAAGAGTAACTTACTGGACCTTTACAATAGGAACCATACTCTTTACAAGTGCCAGGCCCATTTCTCGCCCTGCTTCCTCCATTGTGAATCAGGGCCTACTCCTCTGAAGCCAGTCAGATGACAACAGCAGAAAATTACCATAAATGAGAAAGAGAGGGGAGCTGGATCCAGCAACTTCAGTTAACTCATCATGGCCCCTTCCAGTTTCCATAAGCATATTCAAGGCAAATGTCTGTCTCCCACAAACACTAGCGTATCATATGACCATTCAAATGTGTAATGCAGCAAAGGGACTATTATGGGGAAAAAAATGTTACTACAGCCTCGTCATGGATGGTTAGGCATGTCCAGCATTAAACAATGGTACATACAGCTGCAGAAATGAGGAAGCTGCTAGAGATACTAACTATAGCTACAGCCACATCAGATTTTATCATATGAAGGCCAGATTATTTGCCGGTGCCTTACAAGCCAGTTCCATCTGGCTCTGACTCTGCAAAAAAGCAGTATCCTTTAATTGTACTTTCCCTTTCCTTCCAGGCTTTTCTGGAAGATTTTGCTTTTATAACCATCCTTTTAAAAGTGCAATAAATATTTAGAAATTACATAGATGTGCTTGGTGTTATGCCAGCATAAGTCACAAAGTAAACATGTCTTCTGTCCCAGGATCATATACTGGCAATATAATTACCCAGCAATGATCTCTTTGCAATATTTGGCATAGCATCGCTAGTAGTGCCTGGGAAAACAATGAGAGGAGGAGATGGGGGAAAAAATGAGAACAAGAGTTTCAGCCAAGGTTGGTGTCCCCTCACCAAGGTCTCTTTACAGAATGTTAGTTAGCCAAGCACTTCCTCCTAAGGGCCAAGAAAAAAATTGAATTTACCACCCTCGCGCTCATTGCTGCACTATTTTTTTCTTAATGATACTTTGGAGACCTGAAAAGTCTCCTCACAATATTCCAGAGCTGACCAAACTGGTACTTTGCTAGATGTCGTGTGGGCCTTGCATTAAAAAGAACCTGCTCATTTCTTTTTAAACTACTGCTTGCTTACTTGAGTTTAATACAGTGCTCCAAATTTCTGAAAACATTGTGGCCACTGGCATGATGTTGTACGCCACTTGGTGGGTGATAGATCCCACTTAGGAGATGAGGGGCCATTGCCCTTTGCATTTTCCTATTCTTTTTTTCAAGAGGATAAATGTTTCTCTTCCATGTATGTATGCAAGACAGTCTTCCTTTCTCCAGCCTTCCTCTCTTGTCCCCAGGGTCTGGAATTCCCCAGGGCTGGCCTTAGCAGTGAAGACTGAAGCAAAGGCAGCATTCATTAATTCTGCCTTCTCTGTATCCTTTGTTACCAGGGCCCCCACCCCATTCAGCAGTGGGCCCACATTTTTCCCTAGTCTTCCTTTTGCTACTGATGTATTTGAAGAACCCCTTCTTGTTGTCCTGGACATCTCTTGCCAGATTTAATTCCAAATGGGCCTTGGCCTTCCTTGTCGCATCCCTGCACACTCTGACAATGTCCCTGTATTCCTCCTAAGTGGCCTGTCCCCTTTTCCACATTCTGTAGACTTCCTTCTTCTGTTGGAGTTTTGCCAGGAGTCCCTTGCTCATCCATGCAGGTCTGCTGCCCACTTTGCTGGACTTCTTACTCAGAGGGATGCACCTGTCTTGAGCCTGGAGGAGGTGATCCTTGAATACTAACCATCTTTCTTGGACCCCTCTTCCTTCTAGGGCCCTCCCCCATGAGATTCCTCCAAGCAGGTCCCTGAAGAGGCCAAAGTTAGCTCTCCTGAAGTCCAGGGTTGCGATCCTACTTATTGTCCTGCTTCCTCCTCACAGGATCCTCAACTCCACCATCTCATGGTCACTGCAGCAAAGGCTGCCCCCCCCAACCTTCACATCTCCAACTAGACCTTCTTTGTTTGTTAGTACAAGGTCTAGCATTGCACCTCTCCTTGTTGGCATCTCCACCACCTGAGTCAAGAAATTATCCTCAGTGCTCTGCAGGAACCTCTTTGACTGTTTGTGCCTAGCTGTGCTCTCTTCCCAGCAGGTGTCAGGGTGGTTGAAGTCTCCCATGAGAACCAGGGCCTGTGATTGTGAGGCTACTTCCAGCTGTCTGTAGAAGGCCTCATCGACTTCCTCTTCCCGATCAGGTGGCCTATAGTAAACCCCCCACAACAGTGTCACCCATGTTAGCCTGCCCTTTTATCCTTACCCATAGGCTCTCAACTTGCTCTTCATCCACCCCGAGGCAGAGCTCCATACATTCTAGTTGCTCCCTCACATAAAGGGCAACTCCACCACCTCGCCATCCTGGCCTCTCTTTCCTAAAAAGCACATAGCCATCCATGACAGCATCCCAGTCATGTGAGCTATCCCACCATGTCTCTGTAACTGCAATGAGATCATGGCCCTGCGACCGCACACAGATCTCTAACTCTTCCTGTTTATTCCCCATGCTGCGTGCCTTGGTGTACAGGCATTTCAGAGAGCCAATCGAGCATGCAGGCTTCCCAGGAGAGGTGCAAGAGGAGCCTCCATAGCCATGTCCCATGCTGTCTCCCCTGGCTGCACGCACCAGCTGGAGGCATCCTGACTTGAGTGGTGTTTTACTGACTACCGTGTCACTATACCATTCCCCTGAAGTATCTGAAGTATCTGAGTACTGAAATCTCTGCTCCTAGTTGGGAGAACGGTAGAATCCTACCCCACTTTTAGTTAGAATCGGCTTAGGAGGTATAGCGCCTTCAAGTTTATCCACTCTCCGCTCTATTCTACATTAAAAAGTCTCACTCAATCCTTAGTCAAGAAGTTGTCCCTGTCTCCTACCCCCCCCCCAGTGTAGAAGGGGGTAGTGGAAAGGAGCCATAAAGAAGAATTTGATTGCGGTAGGACTCAACTCAAGTCATCATTCTTTTTCCCCTGACAGTAGTTGAGATGAATCTTTTGGTCCATTTTACTTTTCAGGAGCACAAGTTAAACACCACCATAACAAGGGAGATACTTGTTATGTCAGCAGCTATTCAAATTGGTCTAGATCTACATAGTTATTCCAATACAAAAATGTGCTCTTGGTAATTCCTTTCAAGTCAAGGCCACTGGATTGCAGCTTTCCATGAATTTCCTAGCTACTTAGCTGACGTTCCTGGTTTCCTGTCTCTATCAAGAAAGCAACTTGGTCCCCTACCTACAGGCCCAGACAAGTTACCTTAAGACTTAAATATTAGGGTAAGCAATGAAGTCCTGATGCCCGCATACAGGGAAGGAAGACTTGAGATTTCTTGAAGGTTGAAAGAACAGGAGCCTAATCCCTCCAAAAGAGGAAATTATGAAGCTAAGCATAATTCATGTGGTTTGATCATTTGAAACCTTTTAATCTATTGGACAATTCAACTATTAGGTGACATATTTACTTCTTTCCCCAGCCTCTACACTGCTCTGTTTCACAGCCTCCCATCTTTCCTCCAGGGCCTCTTTCTACCCTGGGCAGCCCGGGAAGCCAAATTGTGTGCAACCTGAGTGCATAGCAGCTCACCCACAAGTCTATTTCTCTACAGTGTTGTTACAAACGGATCAGGGTCCATCAAGGCTTAAGAGACACCTCCTAATGCCATGTCCCATCCCTGAGTATCAGGAAATGCCCGAGGCAATTCCAGGGTGTTTCAGGCATTTTCTGTTTGACTTCTCTCCATTGCCACCCACATCCCTCTTTTCCCTTATTCAATGGAAAGAGGCCCACCTAATTGTTTTGTGAGCAACCCCTCTCCAAGCCCATGGCCCCTGAGAAAGGAGTATCGTACTGTGGGAACACAGAGTTTGCATGACTGCTGCACAGCCCAGGAAGCATGGCAGGCCAAGCCGATCATACTGTGGGGCTGCCAGAAAAAGCAACTCATTGGGAACGAAAGAGGAAAAGAATAGCCACCTTCAAAAGGAGAGACCAAAGAACAAGCAACCCCCCCTGCCCCAGCACCCAAGACAAAGCACCCAGTAGTGGGGAAAATAGGTCTGTATCTCTCCCTACCTTCCTTCAAGGAGCCACCTGCATACTCGGGCAGTGCCATCCCAGCGGCGCAGCTGGCCATGGCAGTAAGGGAATCTTCCACTCTAGTCACCTCCCTCCCCATTCAAAGGCAGCAAGCCCCACAGAGATTGGTGCCCTCAGGCAAAAAAGCAGGCAGCCCCATACTAAGCCCCAGCCGCAAGAACACCAACCACTCCCCGAGGATGCATGCCCCACCATAGTGGGAAAGGACTCACCAGATTCCCCACGCTCTTCACCATAGCTACTGCTCAGATGTAATTTGAAGGGGCTATAGCTTTGCCTCGGCAGATAAACAGGCGCGAGCAAGCGTGCATATGTTTGGGGGGGAATTGATTGGAAGAAAAAAATGCGGCCTTAACTTTTTTGCACGTTCTACCTAACAAACTCGGACTAATCACTTCCAAAATACTAATCCTTTGTTAGGCCAGCCCTGCCTTATATACTTGCCAGCCTGGCGGGCGCACTGTACACACACCAAACTCCCGCCCCTTCCTGTTTGGACAGGATCTCTGCCCAGTCTTCAACTCAGATTCTCCAGGGAAGGAGGAGGAGAGAAGGCAGAAAACTGAGCGACTGGAGCATCTGGATGACGTACACTGGAATGTTTGCGCATGTGGGATAGTGTCTCCCTATTGGTCCCTCGTGCGTATTCCTGGGGGAGGGAAGGAGTTGAGGCTGAAGTGCACAGTATAAGGGAGGGGGCTGCAGTGTGCCAGCCTGGCAGTGCAGAACAAGGTTGAGCAAAGGCATAACAGTCACTGCAGTGAAGGGGGAAGAGCAGAGGGAGAGCCTTTCCTCTTGCAACAAAGTGCTAACTGGGTTTAGGCAGGCAGGAGGCAGGATTTGCCCTGGACTGGGGGGGGGGGGGTCATTAAGTTTTGGGCGTGTGTTGCCCTGCAGCCATACATGCACATGCATGCAAGAATGATGCGTATGTGAAGCATGCTCCATTCAAACTGAGGGCTAGCAGGCCTCAGTGGGAGAAAACAGGTGACAAGGTTCGAGTAGAAGGAGGGGATGCCTCAAACTAGGAGGCTACTAACCAAGGACAAGGTTTTGAGTCCATTGCTTCCAGCAGCAGATGAGCTAGCTTTAGTATTTACAACGAGCATTTCCAAGCTCACGAATGGTCCAGTCCAACAAGTAGGAAATCAAACGAAGGCAGCAGGACACCTGCATGGATGAACAAGGAGCTCCTCACTAAACTCAAACAGGAAAAGGAAGCATGCAGGAGGTGGAAGCAGGGACAGGTGACCCAGGAGGAATATAGAGACACTGTCTGAGCATGCAAGGACGGGGTTAGGAAAGCCAAAGCCCATCTGGACTTGAACCTGCTGAGGGACATGAAGGGCAACAAGAAAGGCTACTACAAGAAAATGAGAAGCAAAAGGAAGGCTAGGGAAAAACATAGCCCTGCTGCTAAACAGGGCAAAGGCCTTGCTGACAAAGGACACAGAAAAGGCAGAGGTTGCTGCCTTTGCCTCGGTCTTTACTGGTAAGACTGGCCTTCAGGAATCCCAGGCCCCTGCGACCAGAGGAGAAGGCTGGAGCAAGGAAGACTTACCCTCAGTAGAGGGAGATGAGGTTAGGGAACACTTAAACTGCACAGACACAAGTCCAGGGGCCCGACAGCATGCACCCATGTGTGCTGAGGGAGCTGGCTGATGGCATTGCGAGGCAACTTTCAATTATCTTTGAAAGGACACGGCAATCAGAGGCGGTTCCTCAGGACTGGAAGAGAGCGAGTGTCATCCCTGTCTTCAAAAAGGGCAAGAAGGAGACTCTGGGGATCTACAGGCCAGTCAGCCTCACATCCTTCCCTGGGAAGATGATGGAGCAAATCTTCCTGGAAACTATTTCCAGACACATGAAGGCCAGAAACGTGATCAGAAGTTGCTTTAAAGAAGTCAGCTCACACAAGATAATAAGCACACAGAGAGGGTTTTTTTTTTTTTTTATATTTGAGCAGGATAGGCTATGATGTCAAGCCTCCTTATTTAACAAAATTAACCCTGAAATACTATGCAACCAGGACTTCAAAACAGAAGACTGCACGTGCTGTTGAACAAGACTAGACCCAGGACTGACCCCTGGGGGACACCACTAGCTACAGGCCTCCAACTAGACGCTGCACCACTGGCCACAACCCTCGGAACTCTGCCATCCAGCCAGTTCTCAATCCACCTCACTGTCCACTCATCCAGCCTGCACTTCCTGAGTTTACCTATGAGGATGCTGTGGGAGACAGTGTCAAAAGCCTTGCTGAAGTCCAGGGAGACAACATCCACTGCTCTGCCCTCATCCACCCAGCCAGTCATCCCATCCTAGAAGGCTATCAGATTGGTCAAGCATGATTTCCCTTTGGTGAATCCAGGCTGACTACTCCTGATCACCTTCTTGTCCTCCACATGCTTAGTGAGGACCTCCAGGATGAGCTGCTCCATCACCTTTCCAGGGATGGAGGTGAGGCTGACAGGCCTGTAGTTTCCTGGCTCCTCCTTCTTGCCCTTGAGGGAGATGAGGACTGGAGTGGCATTGGCTTCCCCCAATCTGCATGCATGCAAGAATGATGCTTATGCTGCGCATGCCCCTGTGCCTATCTGCATGCATGCTGACATCTCTGATCCATTGGGAGATGCAGGGCCCAGGTGGTGATGGGAGATAGTCATTGCTGACTTGTGCTCTGGAAAGAATAGTTAGAGAACCCCCTAGGTGGGGCAAAGAAGGGTAAAGTGATAGGACAGCCTTGCTGGAGCTGACACCTGTCTTTGTAATAAAGACAAGCAGATGTTGAGAGAAATGCATGTTTGGTTGGTTGCTTTGGCTTTATTTCTGACAGTGCAAAATGATTTTAATAATAAAGCCAGAGGGGAGAATATTACTGGACTGTTATTATCACTGTGTTTCCTTGGAATTACAGTGGGCCCCAGTGTGTTGCAAAGGGGAAGGGTAGGCAGGGTAGTAGGTGGCGGAGTTGTTCCCTTGATAATAACCTTTGATCAAATGGTGAAGCACCCTTCTGTGCAGCATTAGTTACAGCAGCATGCATGCTGAGGGCAAACCTTGCATTATTCTTGGCTCTCAGTGACTTTGGAAAAAAATGCTGTGTAATGATGAGAAGGAAGTATTTCATAGACACCATCCCTACCCAGACTTGTATGATTTCCCTTCTCCTCAGGTCAGTGCTGCTTCACTGATGTGACATTAAAGCTTGCATTGCTGGAATAAGATGCGCTGGTGCTGCCTCTTAAGTAGTTTCATCTGGGGCCATATTATGTAGGAGGGGGTACTGATTTTTGGAAAGCTAAAAAGCAGGCAGGAATCAGTGGATAGGAAAAATCAGATATAAAAAACTATTTTGTTTTGTTTTGTTTTTGTGCCACCACCAAAAGGACAAGTTAGGGCAGACAGAATCCCTGCTTCATGGGTCATGGGCCTTCTACAGTTCAGAAGCATTCACTTATATAAGCTATGTTTGCTCAGTTATAAATACTGAAAAAAATAAACAGGGCTAATGATATAGCAAGCAACTTTAGAGTTCCCCTCTTGGAAAGATTCTTCCAGGAACAGAAATATTCCATATAAAATTTAATTCCTTTCAACTTTCTAAAACAATGGGACTCTTTAATGGAACTTTTTTTTATTTGCATTTATTTCATTCTTGGTGCCTCTTCCTGTGTTTCAGAAGGATCTTCCCTTTGTTGTACGCCACTTGGTGGGTGATAGATCCCACTTAGGAGATGAGGGGCCATTGCCCTTTGCATTTTCCTATTCTTTTTTTCAAGAGGATAAATGTTTCTCTTCCATGTATGTATGCAAGGCATACCTTGCACTGGCAAAGTCAGATTCCTTGCAAGTATAAATGCAAGTGCATCATGCACTTGGTATTGCTGCAAGCTTTAGCAACTGAGTTATTGCTCTGTGAAAGATGGTCTGGGATATGACTGAGCAGAAGTCAAAACCTACTGGAGGGCCTGGATAGAAGATTATGTCTTCATCAAAAAAAAAAAAAAGGCAAAGAAAGGTTGACTTGCACCCAGCTTCCCACTCCAACCATGCCAGCATCATCTTTCCTGGTGCCTTCCTTATGGACACTGAAAAGCTGACAATACTTTTCTTGTTTCTTGAAGCCCACTCCATGAGATTTATATGGGTAATCTATTAAATGGGAAATAAATTGGGATGTATGTCGAGAGTTTATTAAGTGGGTCGCTTGTTGCAGCATTAAAACAATGATGTTGGTACAACCTCTCAGTTGTCTTCACTGTTCTTGCTGTGCCATCCCCTTTCCTCTCCTCGCCCTGCTTTTGGGGAACTGGTGTAACTTTTTGTGTGTTATTGTGGGTCCCTATTCTGCTTTATCTAGCCCTTCCTAATCTGATTTTTTTTTTCCTACACCCTCCCCAGGAGCTTTGTTGTTGCTCTCTGTTCTCTCCCACACACATCCTCTCTGGGTCAGGTTTTCTCCTACAAATACAAGCAGATGCTATTTACTCTGCTGAGTGCCCTGGCAGAGGGTGTACTGGAGGCAAGAGTCACCGCAGGGCAAGCTGTTGACAAGCTGTTGGCTCTCACTTTCTCTCTCTCTTCCCCTTAGTTCCCTGGGAGATGGAGACAGACCTAACAGTCACTTGGCTCTTCCTACAAAATCTGCTCTGGGACTGTGCCAAATCAGCATGCCTGTACATTGTCATGTCCATTTGTGTTCCTCCTCCCTAGCTAGGGCTGGTCCTGGGCACAGGCAATGTATGTAGCTGTATAGAGGTACAGGCTGTTGAGAGGTGCATGTAGGGGGAGGAGAGCAAATTTGCCATGGGCGTGTTTACTTTGCCATGCCAGAGCCCTAGAAAGCCAGGCTGGCTGCTGCTGAGAGAGGAGTGAAGGCATATGGGCATGAGCATCTTCTGCAGGAGAGAGGTGTCACTGCACCACTCATCCCCTCAGTGTCATGAGGAACACTAGGCCCAACTTTCTAGGCCTTCGCCCCAATTCTCTGTTCCCAGTGCTGCTCTTTCATCCCCCCCCTCCAAAAGCCCATGGTAAGAGCAACCTCTTTCTTTGCAGTGGTAACACAATGGAGAAATTGTGAGCTAGCACTGTGCCAGCTTCTTATACCAGCAAGAACAAGCATTACTGGGGCTTAATAGCTTCCACTGGCTTTACTTTCGTTTTTGCTACCTACCTTCTGCCTCAATGTTAATCTGCAGAACCCAGTTTAGCCTAAAATAAAGTCTAAAATAATTTATATGAATTGCAGTTGAGTCTTAGAGGACTGTATATTTGGTGATATCATGACAATACAGAATAAAAATTAGAGGCGTGTGGATCCTCTGACTGGAAAAAAAATGCAAACAAACCAGAAAACATGCCTTGCTTTCCTATTATTATTAATTCTGCTTGCTTTCATTTCCATCATCTATCAAATAAAGATGATATTCACCAAAAGTGGCAAACAGCTTTGCACGGCGCTCCTCAGCCCAATAGTAGGTCTATTGTTAACTTCAGTGGGCTCAGGATCAAACCCTTGAGGGGACAGGAGGACAGAAGAAAAATAAGTTTTTAGCATGCATTCAAACAGAAAACATTGCAGAATTGTAACTGCATAGGAAAACCAGAATTTAATTTCATATAGTGGTCACCCTATGAAACATCTATATGCTACAGTGCCGCAGTGTAGCGAGACACTCCAGTCAGCCTAATCAGGTACTGGAAACTGTATAGCCCGATATCAGGGTATGGGAGGGCTCTGACAGATGAGATCTGGCAAAACATGTTGAAGCAGCTGCCCTTTTTCTTGGATAGAGGTTCCTGGCAATGCAGCAGGGTGGGTAGGAAGGCATGCAGGCTGGTTCTCCAGCTGCCACAGTTCACAGATTGACATCTTTCTGTAAGCCACCAATAAAGGTAGGTTTGTGGTAATGGTCTAAACGTCCAGCAGTAGTGCTGAGATGCATTCTACTCAGCTATCTTTGCAGTGGTAGCAGTAATATCTGGGAGAAGGACCAGTTGGATAAGTCTTAAATCATTGCCTCCATCTGCATCAGTGACCCTGAGATGGGGGGGCCCATAATCCAGATGTGATGCTCCTGGAACCCAGCTCAGGCATCTCTGTATGGCACGACCAATCCCAACAACTAGCTTTCCAGCTAGAGTTCTTTCTCTGCCATTAAAGAAGGTGGGCAAGTAAACTTATTGGGCTCTGGATTCATGACTCCTTGCTAGAGCTTTTTCTCTGAATCATCTTTTCTGCTTATTGAGCCAACTAATGTTCTTGGCTGAATGAAGCACCACCTTGTAATGAAACTCTACATCAGGGTGAAGCTCTGCAGTCAGAACCATGGGAGTCCGTTGTCACCTCAGTACTGCTGATACACCATTATTGGTATTACAAAGCATTCATAATGGAGAGCTAACTCTCATTCATAATGGAGAGCTAACTCTCTCCACAACCCTTGGAGTCTGGGCCCACAGCAATCACTTATACCCCAATTTCCCATAGGCACGTGAGGAAGAGTAACTTACTGGACCTTTACAATAGGAACCATACTCTTTACAAGTGCCAGGCCCATTTCTCGCCCTGCTTCCTCCATTGTGAATCAGGGCCTACTCCTCTGAAGCCAGTCAGATGACAACAGCAGAAAATTACCATAAATGAGAAAGAGAGGGGAGCTGGATCCAGCAACTTCAGTTAACTCATCATGGCCCCTTCCAGTTTCCATAAGCATATTCAAGGCAAATGTCTGTCTCCCACAAACACTAGCGTATCATATGACCATTCAAATGTGTAATGCAGCAAAGGGACTATTATGGGGAAAAAAATGTTACTACAGCCTCGTCATGGATGGTTAGGCATGTCCAGCATTAAACAATGGTACATACAGCTGCAGAAATGAGGAAGCTGCTAGAGATACTAACTATAGCTACAGCCACATCAGATTTTATCATATGAAGGCCAGATTATTTGCCGGTGCCTTACAAGCCAGTTCCATCTGGCTCTGACTCTGCAAAAAAGCAGTATCCTTTAATTGTACTTTCCCTTTCCTTCCAGGCTTTTCTGGAAGATTTTGCTTTTATAACCATCCTTTTAAAAGTGCAATAAATATTTAGAAATTACATAGATGTGCTTGGTGTTATGCCAGCATAAGTCACAAAGTAAACATGTCTTCTGTCCCAGGATCATATACTGGCAATATAATTACCCAGCAATGATCTCTTTGCAATATTTGGCATAGCATCGCTAGTAGTGCCTGGGAAAACAATGAGAGGAGGAGATGGGGGAAAAAATGAGAACAAGAGTTTCAGCCAAGGTTGGTGTCCCCTCACCAAGGTCTCTTTACAGAATGTTAGTTAGCCAAGCACTTCCTCCTAAGGGCCAAGAAAAAAATTGAATTTACCACCCTCGCGCTCATTGCTGCACTATTTTTTTCTTAATGATACTTTGGAGACCTGAAAAGTCTCCTCACAATATTCCAGAGCTGACCAAACTGGTACTTTGCTAGATGTCGTGTGGGCCTTGCATTAAAAAGAACCTGCTCATTTCTTTTTAAACTACTGCTTGCTTACTTGAGTTTAATACAGTGCTCCAAATTTCTGAAAACATTGTGGCCACTGGCATGATGTTTGCAAGCATGTGAACACTTGCACATGCTCACCTGTGTCAAGTGCTTTCAGATCTGTAGCTAAACAGCACTAAGTGCCAAGTATTATGAAAATATTCCAATCTTTCACCTCTGCCTGATTTTTTTTCTATCACCTCCTCCCTGCTCACAATCACTATCCTTTTTCTGGGAAAGGGATGGCACAAGCATTTCTTACTATCTACTGCACCAACCTACCCTACAGAAAGACTCCCAGAAGTTTCACTCAGAGATTGACCCTCTAGTCTGAGATACTAGACTGAACACCATGTATTTTTCCAGCAGACGCTGGCAAGTTGCTGTTTCTGTCTGTGCCTCACTTCCCCAGTTGCAAAACAGGAATGATAGCATTCTCTGCCTCACAGGACACAGACACCTGAGGATAAACACCTAACAATACCACAAGGGGCTCATACAATACGGTAATAGAGGCTAAAGAAGTACCTTGGCCATGGCAGGATGACTGAGATCAGCACCAATTGATGGCTGATGGCTCTGTCATGAAGGGTGACTGAGATCTATAAAACTCACAACACAGCCTCATGCAGAGGGACTTGTTTCAAGTAGCTAACACAGTCCAAGGTTAGAGATCCCATAACCTTTCTGGGCAATCTGTTCCAATATTTGACTGCATTCATGGTAAAAAAAGATTTTCCTAATATCTAGTCAGAATTTCCTGTGTTTCAACTTGTGTCTCTTGCTCCTTGTCCTTTCACTGTGCACCTCCAAGAAGAATCTGGCTCTCTTCTCTATATCCTCCCATTAGGTAGCTATAGGCAGCGATAAGATCCCCCTTTATTATTGTTAAAATTGTTTCTGTATCAGTATATAAATATTGTGTGTGTATATATATAGTTACTGTTATTAGACTAGGAATAAAGCTTGTTTACTGTTGTGTTGTGTGCCCTGGCTCTTTTAAACCTCCTCACACCTCAAGAAGGCAACCCACAGGTCATCTAAAGAATCTGTAAGTGGCATATATGGCTAACATTCCCTTTTCGTGGTGCATGCGCACCACTGGCATGGGCTGCAACAACTCTCAATGAGTCATTGGGCTCTGTCAACGTCCCAGGCTGTACCTCATAGTGCTGATGTCCCAAGAGAAGCTGATAGGAGGTGTAGCCTTGGAAGCGTGCTTTACTATTCAAGTTCATTACAGCCTGTGATAGCACTGCTGGTCAATTATGCCAAGTGTGAGAGGGGAGCAGTACATGTAACTGTTCCTTCAGTAAGTCACTGATCCGTTCGACTAGGCCAGCTCCTCTGGGGTGATAGGGTATACGGTATACCCAGCGTACTTCATGCTCAGCAGCCCACTGTCTGACCATTTGGCCTGTAAAACGAGACCCATTGTCCACCTGGATACAGGCGGGTGGACCTATCCACTGGCTAAGTAATCACAGGCCTTTCAGTGTGCCTTTCTGGTTGGTATGTGTAGTTGGGGACACAGCAACATAACTGGTATATGTGTCTACCATTACCAATATGTACTGTAGTCCCTGTGCTTTTGACAAAGGCCCAGTATAATCTGTTTGCCAAGTATGGCCAGGAACAGGGCCTCATTGAAGCTGCCCATAAGGCTGCTGAGGTAACTTTTTAGCTTTTAGTATTGCACAAACTGCACGCTCTTTCCCGAACGGCTTCCCGAGTACATGGAACGCCCTGGCTTCGAGCCCATTTACACATGCCATCAACACTCAGGTGTCCGGACTTCTCGTGGCCTGTTTAGCAAGGGCTGCCTCATCAGGAGATGGAGTATCAGGAAATAGAATAACACTATTAATTTGAGCTAACTGATCTGCTGTGCCATTGTGCTCCCTCTCTTCCCCGACACCTTGGGTGACATGAACATCAACATGCCGAACATCAACTTATTCATCCATGACCTGGATGAATGGACAGAGTGCCTCCTCAGCAAGTTTGCTGATGATACTGAACTGGGGGGAGTGGCTGATGCAGAGGGCTGTGCTGACATTCCGAGAGACGGGCAGAGAGGAACCTCCTGAAGTTCAACAAAGGCAAGTGCAAGGTCCTGCACCTAGGCAGGAATAACCCCAGGCACCAGGACAGGCTGGGGGGTTGACCTGCTGGAAAGCAGCTCTGCAGAGAAGGACCTGGGAGTCCTGGTGGACAACAAGTTAAGCATGAGCCAGCAATGTGCCCTTGTGGCCAAGAAGGCCAATGGCATCCTGGGGTGCATTAGGCAGAGTGTTGCCAGCAGGTCGAGGGAGGTGATCCTTCCCCTCTACTCAGCCCTGGAGCATCTCTCATGTGAGGAAAGGCTGAGAGAGCTGGGCCTGTTCAGCCTGGAAAAGAAAAGGCTCAGGGGGACCTGATCAATGCATACAAATATCTGAAGGAAGGGTGTCAAGAGGATGGGGCCAGGCTCTTCTCAGTGGTGCCCAGCATTTGTGGGCTGGCTCTGCCTCCTTCCAGGCATCTCAGTAAGTGCCACAGCAACTTAAATGTAAAATGCCAAGACTGTATTTAATTCCCACCAAAACCAAAGGAGTGGAGCACCTCCACCCAGATAGCATCAATAGAATAAAACAACATTGCACTTGAATCCTTCCTGGGAAGGACTTCACTTCTTAGGAAAACAGTTTCCTTCATACAAGGAGCTCCTCCTCGTCTGAACATGTTCCCCCTCTTGCTTAAGCCAGAAATCTTTTAACTTGTGACATAGGACTCAGATACCCCCACCCTTCACAGTCACTTCCCAGCCCTGGACTGATTCCTTATTGACCACAGACCCCAAGCAGGGCCAATTCCCCCTCTGGATCCTCAAGGGACCGATATACTGTCTTACAGCCCTATGGTTCAGTCAGTTAAGAAACACTCCCTACTAACTGCATTTCTAGAATGAATTACAGAGAACTATATTTTTGGACACACCAAGCTAAGGAAATACACGACATCTGTGGGGATTGAAGCACGAACCTTGCGTGTAGTGAAGCAAGATTGTTTATTTCATATTTCGTCCTCTCTTATATACCGGACCCTTATTATGTGAGAATACAGCTGTGTTTAACTGATTAAACTTGCTTTGCTACATTACTACAAGCCGCGCTCTGCATCATTATCTTCCCTCTCTCACGTCCTTGCCCTAGTTTCAATATCTGCATTCTGATAGCTCATGCGCACCCGTCCGTCTTGGCACTGACACAAGTCTTCATATTATGCGCATTTTCCCAGGGCTTCTGGCACTGAGGAAATACTTTGCTGCTGCTCCCAGTCGTCTTCCGGTACACATCGCCCCCGACATCTCCCCCTTTTTGTTTTAACAAAACTGCATACGCTTGTTGATTGAAGGCGCCATCTATCATTCGTTGCACGCATTGCAGAAGACAGGGAAACAGGCACAAACAGACTAAGATCATCAATAACATAATCAAGCCACTCTTCACAATAGTTAATAACCACCCTGTAATCCCTCATCCTGAGAACAATCGTTCCAGCCAGTCATTGTCATCTAACCTCAACTTCGCTACGCTCTCTTTCAATCTTAATATACTGTTGTGAATAGATTCCGAGTGATCTGACAAATTCATACAACACATTCCTTCCAAAATCTCACACCCGTGGCCATGTGCCAATAATAAAAAAATCTATAGCTGCACGATTCTGCAATGTAGCGTGTCTTATAGAATCAACATCAGTAAGCAGCCCTGACAGTGCCGTTGCAGTATTATTAGTCTGCTTGGCAAGCCAACATCCTAATTTATTTAAAATTGCTAAAGCATTTGCAGCAGCGACCCCAGGAGTAAAAATGTATGCCATAATAATCTCTCCTGGGTTCCAGAAGGTAAAATCATCTCCACAATCTTTTTGAAAAAGATGTGTAGATCGTCTAGTGCGACTTCGTCGTTTTTGTAGAATCATTGTAGAATCGGGCAGATACATTCCCAGTGTTCCTACGGTACAGGGACCACCCACGATGTGAGATGGGATTCCCTGCCAGGCACGATTGCCGCATATTAAAAACAACCCTTGTGGTAATTTCAAAGGGTCGTTACTGGATTTAGAAATGCTCCTACTAGTTACATTACACCATAAAGTTGTGTTGCGATAAACAGCTAAGGTAGCATTAACAACAGTGATTTCCCTTCGGGAGGAGCTTCGTCCTGCATAATGGAAATATATACACTGATCCATTTGTACAGAACCTAACAACTCTATTTCTTGTGGTTCCCCAGGTAACACCGGTAGGTAGGGCATCCAACCATCCCAAACATCGCTCCACCGACTACAGCCCATTAGGGCGGCCAGGGTACCATTACAAACTTGATATACTTTTCCGTCTGTCGGAAGACCCACCAGACAAGTTTGAAAAGGGTTAGCAGCCGAAGCCACAGACAGGCAAACAGTGTCCTGTCCTGTGGCATTGGCTATAGTTACCCAAAGATTAGGTCGTTCGGAGACAGAGGGCCACATCCCTCTGCCTACGTCTATTGCTCCTCCAGATATAACACAAAAGCATGTTATCGCGAAAAGTAACATATCGTCTCTCAGAATTACACCAGGACTTCTTCAGATTCTTCGCCACGAAATTGGCGTCGTACTTCATAGGGCTTAACACACCGAGTAGGGAACCAACGAGGCTGGGTACCTGTAGAAACACAAGCATAACCCCTCCCCCAAGTTATCAGAGAAAAAGGTCCTTTCCATTGGCCGGAGTCCAGATCACGGACCATAACCTGTGCTTGTCCTGAGGGAAGAAGGCGTGAAAAAGAGTTAAAATGGGAGGCAACAGGGGTCTGCTCATCACGGACCCGATTCAAAAAGTTAAGGATATAGGAGTCCCATACTCCTCGGTTCCCCCTTTTTGTTTAGGGAGCATCTGTTTCAAAGTACTATGGGCACGTTCAATCAAAGCTCGTCCAGTAGGGTTGTGGGGGATACCAGTTAGATGTTGGATTCCCCAGGCTTGAAGAAAAGAGTGAATTTTCGCAGAGACATATGCGGGCCCATTATCAGTCTTAATGGTACGAGGCACACCCATAAAAGCAAAAGCTCGCGTCCAGTGAGCGCAGACATCTCGAGCGCGCTCTCCGCGATGAACACTGGCAAACAGTAAATTAGAATAGGTATCCAGAGAAACATGGACAAAGCGAAAAACACCAAAGCCTGCGATGTGAGTAACGTCTGTCTGCCATAAATCTTGAGAGAGTAGACCTCGAGGGTTAGTACCGTACAAGGGCTGTAAAAAATGATTTTGACAAGAAGAACAGGACCGAACAAGAGAGCGAGCCTGCTCTTGCGTAAGGTGAAATTGGCACTGTAACACCGTGGCATTCTGATGATAAAAATCATGTGAAAGTTGGGCCTGCTGTAAAGTATTAGGCGTTAGTGCCGGCGCTGTTAAGGCGTCAGCCCGTTGATTGCCTTCAACAAGAGGGCCCGGCAATGAAGTATGGGCCCGCAAATGCATGATAAAATATGAATGTTTGCGCCCCGACAAGAAATTGAGTAAAGAGGAGAAAAGGGAGTATATACGAGAATTGATTGTCTCCTTAAGGATAGCATGCTCGGCACGTTGAACGAGGCCGACCGCATATTGACTGTCAGACACAATATTTAATTCTTGTGAGGGCCATAAAGAAAAAGCACGTACTACAGCAGACAGCTCAACTATTTGAGTCGAGCCTTCAACATGATGCACATCAGAATGCCACTGTGCATTGTCCTGCCACACAACAACAGCCTTGCCGGTCTTCCCCGAGCCGTCTGTAAAGACCATTAAGGCGTGTGGTAACGGCGTTAGACTGAGTAGTGGTTGTTGTAGAAGGGATACAGAATCAAAAAAACTGCAAAAGGACATTTTTAGGCCAGTGTAATTGAATTTGGCCTGTAAAACCTGCCAAAGCACCAGCAAAGGCATCACTGAACTGTAACAAATGTTGTAAATATACGGTAGTCGTGCATAAGTAAATTCTGTCAGGATCCTGACCCAATAGTCGTCGGGTACGGACACGACCTTTCCCTATGAGCAGAGCTAATTGTTCATCCAATGGGAGAAGGGTTTTTGTAGCATTATGCGGGAGAAATATCCATTCGAGTTTACACAGTTGATTCCCTGCCAACTGGCCAATAAGAGCAGTAAAGGGTTTCTGTTTAGTGAAAACAAAAAACAAAATTGGCGAATTTAATACGAAGCGATCGACAGTGTTTACCTGGAGCTTTGCTGTAACCAATTGTAAGGATTTATAAGCTTCGTCTGTCAACTTTCGTGTGGACGCAGAGTTGGGATCACCTTTTAACAATTTAAACAATGGACTTAGATCTGCAGTAGAGATTCCTAAAGCCGGGCGTACCCAGTTAATCGTGCCTAACAAACACTGTAAATCATGTAAAGTATTAATATTGGTTTTGAGGCTAACAGGTTGAGGCCTAGCAGTAGTGTTCTCCACGATCCACCCCAAATAGTGCCACGGACTTACTATTTGTATTTTCTCTGGAGCAATAACCAAAGAGTGTTCTGCTAGACTTTTTTGAACCTGTTGAGACAATAAACGCAAAAGAGTAACATTTGAAGCTGCCAATAAAATATCATCCATGTAATGATAAATAAAGGAGTTGCCAAATTTCTTTCTTACCGGGGCAAGGGCCCGAGCTACATACCACTGACAGATTGTGGGACTATTTTTCATACCCTGTGGCAAAACTGTCCAATGAAACCTCTGGCTAGGTTCGCTCATATTGAGGGAAGGGACAGAAAAAGCGAAATGAGCCGCATTGGCAGGATGGGTTGGAATGGTAAAAAAAACAGTCTTTTAAAATCCATAACCATTAAAGGCCATTCTCTTGGAACGGTCGCAGGGGAAGGGACACCTTGTTGTAAAGGTCCCATATCTTCTAATACAGCATTAATAGCCCGTAAATCCTGGAGTAGATGCCATTTACCTGATTTCTTTTTTATCACAAACACCGGGGTATTCCAGGGGCTATGAGAAGGGCCTAACCGTAATTGCTCATCAACCAATTCTTTTAAATGGTGCAGCTTTTCCCGTGTTAGGGGCCACTGATCCACCCAAACTGGAGATGTCGTGAGCCGTGTCATCTGTAGGATAAGCTGCTGGTCAACAGCCCCTAAATAAAATTTTGCAAAACCATTCCCCATTGTGTTAAAACATCCCGACCCCATAGTGTAATTGGTGCAGGTAACACATAAGGTTTGACATTTGCCGTTCTCTGTTCGGGGCCGGATATAGTGACAAATTCGGTACTCTGCTGTGGGGTTATCGGGCCGCCGACACCAGTTACCGTCATTACCGTAGGAGACAACGTCCAGTCAGTAGGCCAATCGGTTTCCGCAATAATAGTAACGTCCGCCCCTGTGTCAAGTAGACCTTGGATAGAAGTCACTTGCTGTGTAGATGAATGCTGTATCTGACACTGAATTATCGGCCGTCGAGATGTTATAGTAGAAGCCCAGAAAATTTGAGGAAGTCCAGTGTATCCAAAGCCTGCTGTTCCCCGATCTTTTTTAGTGAGCTCGTGCCTTGCCGAATTATAAATGGTGGGAAAAAACACTAATTGAGCAATGCGGGTTTTTTCAGGGATAAAACAAGGAGGATTAGGGGTCCACATTATAATTTTAATCTCCCCTGTATAATCAGCATCAATAACCCCTGGCAAGACAAAAACTCCCATCAGGGTAGTGGATGATCACCCTAAAAGAAGAGCATTCCCTTCTGGTAAAGGACCACACACCCCGCCAGAGAAACCGCTACAGGTTTTGTGTCTATGAGATAAACGGATTGGGAGGTTGCCAAGTCCCAGCCGGCGCTCCCGCTTGTGCCGGCTCGCAAGGCGGAGCGAAGACATTGCTGTTGCCGACCCAGGTTCCCGGTGCTGAGGAGGGATTTACTGTCGGAGCGCCCCTGCCCCTGGCGCTCCTTTTCCCGTTTCCCGATCGCTGTGGAGTTCCAAGTGGCATGCCGTTTTTATCATATTTAGATCGACACTGATTAACTTAATGTCAGCCCTTCTTACATCGAGGGCAGTTTAGAGGATTTTGGGGGCAAATTTTTCTCATATGTCCAACATTACCACGTGAAAAACACCTAATCCCAGCATTCAGCGCTGCAAAGGCGGTAGACAAAGCTGACAGTTGGTAAGTCTGTGTTCCCACAACATTACACGCTTCTACCATTTCTGGAATTCCTGCAGTGGGTTTCGCTGCTATCAGAACATCAAGCACTTTCTTGCAATCTACATTAGCATTTGCAATTGCCATTTGTTTTAACAGAATTGCACGAGCCTCTGAATTGTCCACTTGCCTTTCTAATGCAGTACTAAGGCGGTCCACGAACTGCACGTAGCTTTCAGTAGCGCCCTGCTTGACCGTCACAAATGACTTAAATCCTTTCCCATTTTCATCAGGGAGGTTTAACAAGGCTCTTAATGCCTCTCCTTGGCTTTGTGCCAACGCCTCTGAGCAAGACGCAGCTGCGCTGTCTGTTCCCAATAGGGGCCTTCCCCCAGAAGTACCACGGTGCCTACTCCATACAGTGGATCCCCTTGTTGCTGATCTAAATTAGCTGTAGCCACTTGATCGCAATTATTCCGCCACTCCTGTTGCCATAACATATACTGCGTTTGGGGGGGGGGGGGGGTCAACAAAAGCTGAGCCAGCGTACAACAGTCATTAGGTGTTAAAAAATCATATCATTAAAAACCGACTGTATCAAGCCTCGCACATAGGGAGCGTTAAGTCCAGAGTCCTTGATACTTTTTCGAAGTTCCTTTATTAAACTAAAATTAAAACCTTCCCAGGTGGGGGCTTGACCTCCTCGTAGGAGGACAGGTCGCCAGGTCGTTAACAAGGAAGGGGCGACGGGATCATCTGAGGTTGCGGCGTTCAACAAACACACCCCAATGGTATCCCAAGTCTCCTTACTGTATATGTTACTTGTATTAGCTTCTTTAACATGCGCGGAGACCCAAATTAAAAGCTCCTTCAATTTCTCTGCCTTTACGGCTACGTGCCGCTTTTCTAAACAGCTCTGCATAACCTTGTAGACAGATTTATATTCTGCTGATACAGAATTCCCCATGTTCCCAGCTGCTTACCTTCCGTGAAGGCAATTGAAAAACTTGCTGCAGCCTCTTTCGAGTTCAGCTGGGCTCCCCACCAGATTTCTCTCTTCAAGTCCTGATTCTCAGTCCCTGTTCGGGCACCATTTGTGGGGATTGAAGACACAACCCTTGCGTGTAGTGAAGCAAGATGGTTTATTTTATATTCCATCCTCTCTTATATACCTTATTGTGTGAGAACATGCACCTTATCATGTGAGAATATAGTTGTGTTTACAGATTAAAGTTACTTGTTATTTTGCTACATTGCTACAAGCCGCACTCTGCATCGAGAGTCTCTTCTCTCTCTCACGTCCTTGCCCAGCTCACGTGCCCCCGTCCGTCTTGGCAATGACTCAAGTCTTCGGGGCACTTTCCCAGGTCTTGTGGCACTGAGAAAATACTTTGCTGCTGCTCCCAGTCGTCTTCTGGTACACATCGCCCCCGACATTTTTCCTTCTGCTTCTTCTCCTCCTCCTCCTCTTCTGCTGCTTCTGCTTCCCCTCCTCCTTTTCTGCTTCTTCTTCTGCTTCTATTGCTGTTTCTGCTGCTGTTGCTACTTTGCTTCTACTGCTGCTGCTTCTGCTGCTGCTTTTGCTCCTCTTCTTCTGCTTCTGCTTGTGCTCCTTCTCCTCCTCCTCTGCTTCTTCTTCTGGTTCTGCTGCTGCTGCTTCTGCTCCTTCTGTTCCTACTCCTCCTCCTCTGCTTCTTCTGCTGCTCTTGCTGCTGCTTCTGCTGCTTCAGCTTCTGCTTCTGCTGCTGCTTCAGCTTCTGCTGCTTGTTCCTCCTCTTCCTCCTCCTCCTCTGCTGCTTCTTCTGTGGCTTCTTCTGCTTCTCCTCCCCCTCCTCCTCCTCTTCTGCTGCTTCTGCTGCTTCTTCTTCTGCTTCTCCTCCTCCTCCTCCTTCTCCTCTGCTTCTGCTTCTCCTCCTCTGTTTCTGCTGCTTCTGCTTCTCCTCCTCCTTCTCCTCTGCTTCTGCTGCTTCTTCTTCTGCTTTTCCTCCTCCTCCTCTTCTGCTGCTGCTGCTTCTTCTGCTTCTCCTCCTCCTCTTCTGCTGCTTCACCTTGTGCTGCTGCTGCCTCTTTGCCTTCTGCTTCTGCCTCTTTGCCGCCTTGTGCCTCTTTGCTGCCTTCTGCTCCTCCTCCTCCTCTGCTTCTTCTTCTCCTCCTCTTCTGCTTCTGCTGCTTCTGCTGCTTCCTCTCCTCCTCCTTCTGCTTCTTCTGCTTCTGCTTCTCCTCCTCTGCTTCTGCTTCTGCTCCTCCTTCTTCTGCTTCTTCTCCTTCTGCTTCTCCTCCCCCTCCTCTGGTGCTGCCTCTGGTGCTGCCTCTGGTGCTGCTTCTGCTGCTGCTTCTGCTGCTCCTCCTCCTCTGCTTCTGCTGCTTCTTTTCCTCCTCCTCTTCTTCTGCTTCTACTTCTTCCTCTGCTGCTTCTGCAGCTTTTGCTTCTCCTCCTCCTCCTCTGCTTCTTATTCTGCTGCTTCTTCTGCTGCTTCTTCTGCTGCTGCACCTCTGCTGCTGCTTCTACTGCTTCAGCTTCTGTTTCTGCTTCTCCTTCTGCTGGTTCTGTTCCTCCTCTTTCTCCTCCTCCTCCTCTTCTTCTGGTTCTACTTCTTCTGCTGCTGCTTCTGCAGCTTTTGCTTCTCCTCCTCCTCTGCTTCTTCTTCTGGTTCTTCTTCTTCTGCTGCTGCTTCTCCTCCTCTTCTGCTTCTGCTTCTACAGTTGCTTCTTCTGCTGCTCTTGCTGCTGCTTCTGCTGCTTCAGCTTCAGCTTCTACTGCTTCTGTTCCTCCTCTTCCTCCTCCTCCTCCTCTGCTTCTTCTTCTGCTGCTTCTCCTCCTCCTCTGCTTCTGCTGCTTCTGTTTCTTCTGCTTCTTCTGCTGCTGCTTCTGCTCCTCCTCCTCTGCTTCTTCTTCTGGTTCTTCTTCTGCTGCTCTTGCTGCTGCTTCTGCTGCTTCTGCTTCAGCTTCTGCTGCTTGTTCCTCCTCCTCCTCTGCTTCTTCTTCTGCTTCTGCTTCTCCTCCTCCTCCTCTGCTTCTGCTGCTTCTCCTCCTCCTTCTGCTCCTTCTGCTTTTTCATCTTCTCCTGCTTCTCCTCCTCTGTTGCTTCTGCTGCTGCTACTTCTGCTGCTCCTGCTTCTTCTCCTCCTCTTCCTCCTCCTCTGCTGCTTCTTCTGCTTCTCCTCCTCCTCCTCCTCTGCTTCTTCTGCTGCTTCTTGTGCTGCTTCTTCACCTCCTCCTCCTCCTCTTCTGCTGCTTCTGCCGCTGCTTCTTCTGCTGCATCTGCTGCTGTCTTCTTCTGCTTCTGCGTCTTCTTCTACTTCTGCGTCTTCTTCTCCTGCTTCTGCTCCTTCTTCTCCTCCTCCTCTTCTGCTGCTTCTACTGCTTCTGCTGCTGCTTCTGCTCTTCATCCTCCTCCACCTCCTATTCTGCTTCTGCTGCTTCTTCTGCTTCTGCTTCTTCTACTTCTGCTGCTGCTTCTGCTTCTGCTTCTTCTCCTCCTCTGCTTCTGCTGCTTCTGCTTCTCGTTCTGATGCTTCTGCTTCTCCTCCTCCTCTTCTGCTGCTTCTGCTGCTGCTGCTACTGCTGCTGCTGTTTCTCCTCCTTCTTCTCCTTCTACTTCTCATCCTCCTCCTCCTCTTCTGCTGCTGCTTCTGCTGATTCTTCTCCTTCTGCTTCTTCTGCTTTTTCATCTTCTCCTGCTTCTCCTCCTCTGCTGCTTCTGCTGCTGTCTTCTGCTGCTGTCTTCTTCTGCTTCTGCATCTTCTTCTACTTCTGCGTCATCTTCTCCTGCTTCTGCTCCTTCTCCTCCTCTGCTGCTTCTTCTCCTCCTCCTCTTCTGCTGCTTCTGCTGCTTCTGCTGCTGCTTCTGCTCTTCATCCTCCTCCATCTCCTATTCTGCTTCTGCTGCTTCTTCTGCTTCTTCTACTTTTGCTGCTGCTTCTGCTTCTGCTTCTCGTTCTGATGCTTCTGCTTCTCCTCCTCCTCCTCTTCTGCTGCTTCTGCTGCTGCTGCTACTGCTGCTGTTTCTCCTCCTTCTTCTCCTTCTACTTCTCATCCTCCTCCTCCTCTTCTGCTGCTGCTTCTGCTGATTCTTCTCCTTCTGCTTCTTCTGCTTTTTCATCTTCTCCTGCTTCTCCTCCTCTGCTGCTTCTGCTGCTGTCTTCTGCTGCTGTCTTCTTCTGCTTCTGCGTCTTCTTCTACTTCTGCGTCATCTTCTCCTGCTTCTGCTCCTTCTCCTCCTCTGCTGCTTCTTCTCCTCCTCCTCTTCTGCTGCTTCTGCTGCTTCTGCTGCTGCTTCTGCTCTTCATCCTCCTCCATCTCCTATTCTGCTTCTGCTGCTTCTTCTGCTTCTTCTACTTTTGCTGCTGCTTCTGCTTCTGCTTCTCGTTCTGATGCTTCTGCTTCTCCTCCTCCTCCTCTTCTGCTGCTTCTGCTGCTGCTGCTACTGCTGCTGCTGTTTCTCCTCCTTCTTCTCCTTCTACTTCTCATCCTCCTCCTCTTCTGCTGCTGCTTCTGCTGATTCTTCTCCTTCTGCTTCTTCTGCTTTTTCATCTTCTCCTGCTTCTCCTCCTCTGCTGCTTCTGCTGCTGCTACTTCTGCTGCTCCTGCTTCTTCTCCTCCTCTTCCTCCTCCTCTGCTGCTTCTTCTGCTTCTCCTCCTCCTCTGCTTCTTCTGCTGCTTCTTGTGCTGCTTCTTCACCTCCTCCTCCTCCTCTTCTGCTGCTTCTGCCGCTGCTTCTTCTGCTGCATCTGCTGCTTCTGCTGCTGTCTTCTGCTGCTGTCGTCTTCTACTTCTGCTGCTTCTTCTGCTTCTGCTTCTCCTCCTCCTCTTCTGCTGCTTCTGCTGCTGCTGCTACTGCTGCTGCTGTTTCTCCTCCTTCTTCTCCTTCTACTTCTCATCCTCCTCCTCCTCTTCTGCTGCTGCTTCTGCTGATTCTTCTCCTTCTGCTTCTTCTGCTTTTTCATCTTCTCCTGCTTCTCCTCCTCTGCTGCTTCTGCTGCTGTCTTCTGCTGCTGTCTTCTTCTGCTTCTGCATCTTCTTCTACTTCTGCGTCATCTTCTCCTGCTTCTGCTCCTTCTCCTCCTCTGCTGCTTCTTCTCCTCCTCCTCTTCTGCTGCTTCTGCTGCTTCTGCTGCTGCTTCTGCTCTTCATCCTCCTCCATCTCCTATTCTGCTTCTGCTGCTTCTTCTGCTTCTTCTACTTTTGCTGCTGCTTCTGCTTCTGCTTCTCGTTCTGATGCTTCTGCTTCTCCTCCTCCTCCTCTTCTGCTGCTTCTGCTGCTGCTGCTACTGCTGCTGTTTCTCCTCCTTCTTCTCCTTCTACTTCTCATCCTCCTCCTCCTCTTCTGCTGCTGCTTCTGCTGATTCTTCTCCTTCTGCTTCTTCTGCTTTTTCATCTTCTCCTGCTTCTCCTCCTCTGCTGCTTCTGCTGCTGTCTTCTGCTGCTGTCTTCTTCTGCTTCTGCATCTTCTTCTACTTCTGCGTCATCTTCTCCTGCTTCTGCTCCTTCTCCTCCTCTGCTGCTTCTTCTCCTCCTCCTCTTCTGCTGCTTCTGCTGCTTCTGCTGCTGCTTCTGCTCTTCATCCTCCTCCATCTCCTATTCTGCTTCTGCTGCTTCTTCTGCTTCTTCTACTTTTGCTGCTGCTTCTGCTTCTGCTTCTCGTTCTGATGCTTCTGCTTCTCCTCCTCCTCCTCTTCTGCTGCTTCTGCTGCTGCTGCTACTGCTGCTGCTGTTTCTCCTCCTTCTTCTCCTTCTACTTCTCATCCTCCTCCTCTTCTGCTGCTGCTTCTGCTGATTCTTCTCCTTCTGCTTCTTCTGCTTTTTCATCTTCTCCTGCTTCTCCTCCTCTGCTGCTTCTGCTGCTGCTACTTCTGCTGCTCCTGCTTCTTCTCCTCCTCTTCCTCCTCCTCTGCTGCTTCTTCTGCTGCTACTTCTGCTGCTCCTGCTTCTTCTCCTCCTCTTCCTCCTCCTCTGCTGCTTCTTCTGCTTCTCCTCCTCCTCTGCTTCTTCTGCTGCTTCTTGTGCTGCTTCTTCACCTCCTCCTCCTCCTCTTCTGCTGCTTCTGCCGCTGCTTCTTCTGCTGCATCTGCTGCTTCTGCTGCTGTCTTCTGCTGCTGTCGTCTTCTACTTCTGCTGCTTCTTCTGCTTCTGCTTCTCCTCCTCCTCTTCTGCTGCTTCTGCTGCTGCTGCTACTGCTGCTGCTGTTTCTCCTCCTTCTTCTCCTTCTACTTCTCATCCTCCTCCTCCTCTTCTGCTGCTGCTTCTGCTGATTCTTCTCCTTCTGCTTCTTCTGCTTTTTCATCTTCTCCTGCTTCTCCTCCTCTGCTGCTTCTGCTGCTGTCTTCTGCTGCTGTCTTCTTCTGCTTCTGCATCTTCTTCTACTTCTGCGTCATCTTCTCCTGCTTCTGCTCCTTCTCCTCCTCTGCTGCTTCTTCTCCTCCTCCTCTTCTGCTGCTTCTGCTGCTTCTGCTGCTGCTTCTGCTCTTCATCCTCCTCCATCTCCTATTCTGCTTCTGCTGCTTCTTCTGCTTCTTCTACTTTTGCTGCTGCTTCTGCTTCTGCTTCTCGTTCTGATGCTTCTGCTTCTCCTCCTCCTCCTCTTCTGCTGCTTCTGCTGCTGCTGCTACTGCTGCTGTTTCTCCTCCTTCTTCTCCTTCTACTTCTCATCCTCCTCCTCCTCTTCTGCTGCTGCTTCTGCTGATTCTTCTCCTTCTGCTTCTTCTGCTTTTTCATCTTCTCCTGCTTCTCCTCCTCTGCTGCTTCTGCTGCTGTCTTCTGCTGCTGTCTTCTTCTGCTTCTGCGTCTTCTTCTACTTCTGCGTCATCTTCTCCTGCTTCTGCTCCTTCTCCTCCTCTGCTGCTTCTTCTCCTCCTCCTCTTCTGCTGCTTCTGCTGCTTCTGCTGCTGCTTCTGCTCTTCATCCTCCTCCATCTCCTATTCTGCTTCTGCTGCTTCTTCTGCTTCTACTTTTGCTGCTGCTTCTGCTTCTGCTTCTCGTTCTGATGCTTCTGCTTCTCCTCCTCCTCCTCTTCTGCTGCTTCTGCTGCTGCTGCTACTGCTGCTGCTGTTTCTCCTCCTTCTTCTCCTTCTACTTCTCATCCTCCTCCTCTTCTGCTGCTGCTTCTGCTGATTCTTCTCCTTCTGCTTCTTCTGCTTTTTCATCTTCTCCTGCTTCTCCTCCTCTGCTGCTTCTGCTGCTGCTACTTCTGCTGCTCCTGCTTCTTCTCCTCCTCTTCCTCCTCCTCTGCTGCTTCTTCTGCTGCTACTTCTGCTGCTCCTGCTTCTTCTCCTCCTCTTCCTCCTCCTCTGCTGCTTCTTCTGCTTCTCCTCCTCCTCTGCTTCTTCTGCTGCTTCTTGTGCTGCTTCTTCACCTCCTCCTCCTCCTCTTCTGCTGCTTCTGCCGCTGCTTCTTCTGCTGCATCTGCTGCTTCTGCTGCTGTCTTCTGCTGCTGTCGTCTTCTACTTCTGCTGCTTCTTCTGCTTCTGCTTCACCTCCTCCTCTGCTTCTGCTGCTTCTGTTTCTCGTTCTGATGCTTCTGCTTCTCCTCCTCCTCCTCTTCTGCTGCTTCTGCTGCTGCTGCTACTGCTGCTGCTGCTGTTTCTCCTCCTTCTTCTCCTTCTACTTCTCCTCCTCCTCCTCCTCCTCTTCTGCTGCTGCTTCTGCTGATTCTTCTCCTTCTGCTTCTTCTGCTTCTCCTCCTCCTCCTCTTCTGCTGCTGCTGCTTCTGCTGCTTTTTCTTCTGCTTGTTTAGTCTTCTGCTGCTTCTGCTCCTCCTCCTCCTCCGCTTCTTCTTCTCCTCCTCCTCCTCTTCTGCTTCTGCTGCTTCTCCTTCTCCTCCTCCTTCTTCTGCTTCTTCTGCTTCTGCTTCTCCTTCTGCTCCTTCTGCTTTTTCTGCTTCTCCTACTTCTCCTCCTCCTCTGCTACTTCTGCTGCTGCTGCTTTTGCTGCTTCTGCTTTTTCTGCTGCCTCTTCTCCTCCTCTTCTTCTTCTGCTTCTGCATCTTCTTCTGCTGCTTCTGCTGCTGCTGCTTCTCCTCCTCTTCCTCCTCCTCTGCTGCTTCTTCTGCTGCTTCTCCTTCTTCTGCTTTTTCTGCTTCTCCTGCTCCTCCTCTGCTTCTTCTGATTCTTCTTCTGCTGCTTCTTCTCCTCCTCCTCCTCTTCTTCTGCTGCTTCTGCTGCTGCTTCGTCTTCTGCTGCTTCTGCTTCTCCTGCTGCTTCTGCTTTGTCTTCTGCTATTTCTTCTTCTGCTATTTATCTTCTTCTGCTTCTGCGTCGTCTTCTGCTGCTTTTGCTCCTCCTCCTCTGCTGCTGCTTCTGCTGCTGCTGCTCCTCCTCTTCTACTTCTGCTTCTGCTGCTTCTTCTTCTGCTTCTGCTGCTTCTGCGTCGTCTTCTGCTTCTGCGTCGTCTTCTGCTGCTTCTGCTGATGCTTCTCCTCCTCCTCTGCTTCTGCTTCTCCTGCTTCTTCTGCTGCTCCTCATGCTCTGCTTCTTCTTCTCCTCCTCCTCCTCTTCTGCTTCTGCTGCTTCTTCTCCTCCTCCTCCTTCTGCTGCTTCTGTTGCTTCTGCTTCAGCTTCTTCTCCTCCTCTTCCTCCTCCTCCTGCTGCTTTTTCTTCTGCTTCTGCTTCTCCTCCTCTTCTGCGTAGTCTTCTGCTGCTTCTGCGTCATCTTCTGATGCTTTTTGCTTGTCCTCCTCCTCTGTTTCTGCTTCTTCTGCTGCTTCTTCTCCTCCTCCTCCTCCTCTTCTGCTGCTTCTGCCGCTGCTTCTTCTGCTTCATCTGCTGCTTCTGCTGCTTTGTCTTCTTCTGCTTCTGCGTCGTCTTCTTCTGCTTCTGCTGCTTCTTCTCCTCCTCTTCTGCTTCTGCTGCTTCTCCTCCTCCTTCTTCTGCTTCTTCTCCTCCTCCTTCTCCTCCTCCTTCTTCTTCTGCTGCTGCTGCTTCTTCTGCTGCTGCTGGTGCTCCTCCTCCTCTGCTACTTCTTCTCCTCTTCCTCCTCCTCCACCTCCTCTTCTGCTTCTGCTGCTTCTTCCTCTCCTCCTCCTCCTGCTGCTTCTTCTGCTTCTGCTTCTCCTGCTGCTGCTTCTGCTTCTTCTGCTTCTCCTCCTCCTCTTCTGCTGCTTCTGCTGCTGCTGCTACTGCTGCTTCTGTGGCTGCTACTGCTTCTTCTCCTCCTTCTTCTCCTCCTTCTTCTCCTTCTACTTCTCATCCTCCTCCTCCTCTTCTGCTGCTGCTGCTTCTGCTGCTGCTGCTTCTGCTGCAGCTGCTTATTTTTCTATTTCTGCTTCTTCTGCTGCTGTTTTGTCTTCTGCTACTTCTTCTTCTGCTATTTATCTTCTTCTGCTTCTGCGTTGTCTTCTGCGTCGTCTTCTGCTGCTTCTGCTTGGTCTTCTGCTGCTTCTGCTTGGTCTTCTGCTGCTTCTCCTCCTCCTCCTCCTCTGCTTCTGCTTCTTCTTCTCCTCCTCCTCCTCCTCTGCTTCTTCTTCTTCTTCTTTTTCTCCTCCTCCTCCTCCTCCTCCTCGTCCTCGTCCTCCTCTTCTGCTGCTGCTGCTTCTTTTGCTTCTTCTTCTCTGGGCTCGCGTGTGCCCCTTTTATCCCTATCCCACTTTGGGACCGCTGGCAAGCGATTGGTTAAATTTGTCTAGACCCTCCCTCTTAGTGGTCCATTTTCGATCCCTAATTATAATGCGCACCTGTTTGCATACTACCGTGTAGACTCACCTTCCTTCTGGAATATTCTGCTTGATTGACAGGTACGGGCTTCTAGGTTACATATTAGCTCTCCACCAATGATTTTAGATTGTGCCAGTGGGAGATTTCTGCAGGCTAACTGGGGGGGGGGGTCACAAAAAGGACAGCGTGATTGGTACCTTATACCCATTGTTTGGTAAAACCCCTTTTCCTAACTTTTCCCCTAAACCAAACCTTTCCATGACATGGGACAAGTGCCCAGGTTTGTTCTTATTGGGTTCATAAATAATGATGCTTTTAGCAGGAATTAAGCTAAGAACCCTTTCAACATTATGATATAAATTTTATGGCCCTGTATGTGGATGGTGAACAAACACCCGTGAAACCCCTGCAGCCTGATTTTGAGAACAGCTGCATATACACAGAGCTCATTCAATTCAATATACACAGAGCTCATTCAAATGATCAGCAGCCATATGAAAGATCATTCCCTGTTTGTTGACAGGGAAGAGTTTGCCCATGGCTATACCCTGTTTGCCTTTGATCTGTCTCCAGACCAAGAATGTGCTGATCACTATTCCCTGATTAAAACAGGAAATCTGAGAGCAGAAGTACACTTTGCAAGGGCCTTGACCACCCCTGTTAATATGATCATGTACAATGTATTTGAAAACAT
Organism: Struthio camelus; assembly: GCF_040807025.1. NCBI lineage: Eukaryota > Metazoa > Chordata > Aves > Struthioniformes > Struthionidae > Struthio > Struthio camelus. The sequence goes on along the minus strand of NC_090981.1, from coordinate 15,860,444 downwards.
GATAGAAACGAACTGGAGGAGAAGTGTGCTCTTCAACTACATGTGAGGATGGACACCAAACAGTGCTCTCAGTTTTTTTTCAGCAGACCCCCTATGCCAGAGAAACATTTCCAGGCATGTACTCAAGCAACTGGCTCCCTAGGGCCCATGTTTCTCCAAGACCAGCGAGCATGGTTGTGAATATGCATCCACGTAACCATCCTGGCGAACACTGGCTAGGGATTTTCCTGACAGATCAGAACCACACAGAGTTTTTTTGACTTGTATGGCTACCCCCCAAACAGCACTCTCCTTCCTGAAAGCATCATGTCCTTTTTAAAGCACAACGTTACAGATATTGCTTTCCAGAGGAAGCAACTGCAGCATCCACTTTCCATGGCCTGTGGCTACCACTGTGCCATCTTCCTACATCACCATAACAAGGGGCTACCTTTTGAACAGCTTTTAATACTTTATTCTGATGATTTCATGCAAAATGACCAGATGGTGATGCATTTTGTAAAAAAAGAATATGGAGCTTTCCCCATTACCAGAGCTTCTCGTAAAATGTTTCAAAAGACCCAGACCTGCATCTCTTGCAATGATTTTCAGAAATGTATTTTGTAAATAAAACTTGCACCCCAACTGAAGGGCCATGTGTGGCTGTTCTTTAGTTATTCCCCTTACCCCACCCCCATATTTTTTTAAATGGACACTACAGACAACAATGTTGAAAGGTTTTATGAATATTTATTTTCAACAGTAAACTTTACAGGGTGAGCCACTGGGCTTTAGGTATCTGTTTCTTCTTAGGTGGTGTTTGTGATGTGTCTCGGTCCTCCTCAGTCACTTTTAGTTGTTCCAAGAGATACTGGCTCACTTTATGACAGTGAAGATGTCTGAATATCATACAGAATGTCTGTATGACAGAAGACAGGACATTCACTGCAGCCACAGCTTTAATAAAAACATTCCAGCCTTTAGATGTTCTCAGACTAGAAGGGGCACGAGTCTGAAGGACACCTTGGACTAAATCAAGCAGGCTGGGCCCCTTGATTTCCTTTGTATACAAAACTTCCATGGTTTATTCATTTCATTAGCTCTTATTAAAGAATGTTTAACCTGCGCTTTTATGGATATATATTTAATTTATATATCTTTATATATGCTTTTATATATATATGTGATATATGCACATATATATTTGTGTATATATAAAAGTGTATCTATGTATAAATAAATAAAATATATATTGATACACTCCTATATATATATAATTTCTATATATGTATATATTGTATATATATTTTATTTATGAGCACTTTCTGGTCCAAAGGAAACAGGCAGCCAGTCGGAGGGAGCTCTGAGACCATGTGGGTATGATGGTTTCAAAAAATGACAGCCAGCCAATCACAGAGCAGTATGAAAGCACATGGGTTATGACATTTTACAAAATGGTAGCCTCCTTCTACAAAATAGCAGCTGAAACAAAATGGTGGCCCCTGTGTATATAATGGGAAAAGACTTCCTATTCTGATGTACTTCCAGGTAAACTGGAAGAAGTGGCTGGTCCTGCCAGCCAATCACAGGGCAGTCTGTGAACACATGGGAAATGACATTTTAGCAAATGGTGACCCCCCCCCCCCATGGGCAAAAAGATGTGGAGTACATAGACCATGTGACCGGAAGAGAGGAGGGACTTCTGGGGCAAGTGTGACATTCCCTCAGCAAGCTTTAAAAACTATAATAAATGATGATAGCAGATGGTTGGATTTTTTCTTGCTGGTTTTGACAGCGGGGGCAGGGGTTGATTTTTACTGGCATGATTATCTTTTCTACCAGAAGGACCTATGGAGTCCTTGCTGTATTATATTAGTCTGAAGACATGTTGAAGCTGCAGAAAGCGCTAAGCCTGTTGGCTTTTCCATGCCAAATTCCGTGACTATTAAAAATCCATTCATGTTATCTTTTTTCTTTCCATTTTGTTTGTTTTTCCTCGAGTCCATCCACATGCCAGTTCCACTACACTATATATTGCAATTAATGCATCAAGAAGGTCTTCCGTAGATTCTATATATGTTATTACTTATCTACGTAAATTGAATTCAGACACGTCACATACAATGGCACTTCACTAATAAGCTGATAATTTCATTGCTATGTTGTCATGGGGGAATTTAGGGTGGGGTAGCTGCAAGGACAGAATCACATCACTCAGTGACATAGAATCTAAGATTTTATTTACTAAGTGGGATGGGTATAGTGGGTAGATAGCGATTTCTATTCTAACACTCACAGCGAAGGGCTACGAAGATGGTGAAGGGACTGGAGCATCTCTCATGTGAGGAAAGACTGAGAGAGCTGGGACTGTTCAGCCTGGAGAAGAGAAGACTGAGGGGGGGGAAATCTGATGAATGTGTACAAGTATCTGAAGGGAGGGAGTCAAGAGAATGGGGCCAGACTTTTTTCAGTGGTGCCCAGTGACAGGACAAGAGGCAACGGGCACAAACTGAACCACAGGAAGTTCCATCTGAGCATGAGGAGAAACTTCTTTACTGTGAGGGTGACAGAGCACTGGAACAGGTTGCCCAGAGAGGTTGTGGAGTCTCCTTCCCTGGAGATATTCAAAACCCGTCTGGATGTGATCCTGGGCAATATGCTCTAGGTGACCCTGCTTGAGCAGGGAGGTTGGACTAGATGATCTCCAGAGGTCCCTTCCAACCTCAATCACTCTGTGATTCTGTGATTCTGTACCTTTCGAATTTTAGGAGGAAGTGCCTTATTTGCTCTCAAGCGAGGACTTCTCACCTGAGCTTTTTGCTAGCGACTTACTATCAGTCATTTGTATGTGTCAAGGTTCTTGCCAACACTTGGGAAAGTGGAGGGCGAAGGTCCTGCCACCTTCTCCCCCCGACTATAGTCAAACCATCAACCTCATGCAGTGGCCGTACAGGTGCCTATTGCCTTCGTGGTATAAATAGACCTCAGTGCTTACTAATCAGAATATAGTAATTCAGTATACAACAGCAGGGCTTGTGTTTTTCGCAATAACCACCACACATGGAGGTATAGAATGATTATAAGCAGTAAACATAACAATGTCAAAGTTAATAATATTACTACAGGGTGAAGCATAAGATTAAAAATTCCCGTTGCTGTTGGCGATCATCCAAAAAGTTTCCCACCAGTGATGTTCTTCATCTTTTTTTTTTTTTCACTCTTTCTAGAACATGGTGTATTTTTTTCTGTGTCATGATGAACGGTGATTAGGGTTTTTTTTGTCCATTGTTTCGGATGCGCTTCAGCAATTGGTACAAATCATCATGTTGCAGCAATTTTCTCACTAGAGTGAGAGTCATCCTGATAGGGGTAGGCAATAGATCGTGAATTAGTGTATAATTGGACTGCAGCAGCTGGTGAGATGTAACAGGACCTGAGTAAATAAAATCGCATCCCAGGATTTTCGTAAAGCTACAGATACAAATATTTGAGTGATTGCTTACCCCAACAGTAATGTTGTCTACAGATATAAAATCACAAAGGGTTCTCATACAAACACATCCTTTTCCTATATACACAAGTACTGTTTCTGGGATTTCATCAGGATGTATTTCAAAATGACAAATGTTTTGTTCAGTCTCAAGACAAATCTCTTGAGCTTTGATGGTATTACTTTCACAAATAAATCCTTGTTGTTCCTGTACAATACATGCATTGACATCGACAGTTTGCCATTTGTTTCCATTTCGTTGGGCCCATACTCTATGCTCCAACAGATAGAGTATAGTTCCATTGTGATTTAATCCTAGCACAATGATAGGGCATATGGTGTATACTGAAGCATTGCATATTGTTAAGACAAGCTGTGGCCTAGGTTTTGATGTAACCATTCTCTCAGTGAATACCACTCAGAATTTAAAGGTGATTTTCCTAATTTTAGTTAACTCATTCACTTTTTGGATCCACTTTGTGGCAGGTTGACTATCCTTGGCATGAGCTTTCACCCATCCCATCTTGAATGGTGTTTTTGGGGCTATATTTAGTAATAGTTGCCAATCTTCTTTCCCCCAAACTGGAGATCTATTTATTTCCCAATTCAAGGTTTTCCATTGACAGAGCCATTGCATGGCACCAGCCCACACAGCATAAGAGGCTACCCATATGATTTTTGCTCCATTCTGTGCTGCCAAAACTACTGCTCTTAATTCTCCTACTTGTGCACTGCCTTTACCTTCTTCTATTACTTGTTTGCCAGTGGTAATAGTTAATGCAATGGCCTTATATTGCCATTTACCATTTATCCTTTTTGCTGAGACATCAGTGAACCACATATTTTCTGTTGGTGCATCCTCAGTGCATTCAGAATTGGTGAAGGTTTAAAAGGTTGTTGTAATGCTAAGGGGGTCTGTATCCACGGGCACCTGTAATTTGGAAACCTTACTATGTTCTTCAGTTAATTGCATATTTTCTGCACTCCTGTTAGGTAGGCATACCATTTTCTAATAGTGGGTTTTTGTGCAACTCCTTCCAGGGGAGCAGTCCCCTTTAGGATTGCTTCTAGCAAATTAAGTGGTCCTCTAGTTTGCACAGGTTGTCCCTGGTGTATTTTCTCAATTTGTTTAACTGCTCGGACTAAAGATAAAAGTCCTTTTTCCCATTCAGAATATCGTTGTTCTGTTTCCTTAAATGTGATTGAGCTAAATAATAAATATCTTTTTAATCTATCAGAGCCAGTTTGGAACAGGTTACAGTAAGAAGCATGTTCAGTGAAACCCCATGTGGCTATAATAGGGTCGCGGGGGTGTACTGGTCCCAATGACTGATATGTTTTAAATTCTTCAGTTAGAGTTTTGACTGCCTCTTTGTGTTCTAATTTCCACTCCCAGGATTTGTCTTTCTGTAAGAGTGAATATAATGGACGAGCAATAATAGAAAATCCAGGTACATGCTTCCTCCAGTATCCTAAAGTTCCCATTAACTGTTGTAACTCCTTCCTTGATTGGGGCATTTGCAGCTCTTGGATTTTTCTTGAAGTGTCTGGAGGAATCACTGCACTGCCTGCTATCCACCAAGTGCCTAAACATTTTACTTCCCTGCTTGGTCCCTGACAATTTTCAGGTGGAACCTCAATTTCTGCTTTATTTAGTGCTTGCCTTACTGCTGCTGCTGCTTTCCCCACCTTCTAAGGGGAAGTTCCTCCGATCAGACTATCATCTACATATTGGTAGAGTTTCACATCTTGAGGGAGTGAGACTATCTGTAAAAGTTCAGCAAGTGAGCAATCTTGGGTGAATGTTTATACCCCTGGGGGGGGGGGTCTGTTAAAGGTATATTGTATTCCCTCCCAAGTGAAAGTGAACTTATCTTTATCCTCCTCCTTCAAAGGGTCCATAAAGAACATATCTTTCATGTCTAGCACCACCATCCATGGGTGTGCAGCGGCTTGTAATATAGCTGTTAAGTTAGCAATATTTGGTATAGCAGCTGTTAATGGGGCTATATTAGCATTCAGGCGCTGATAACTAATTCTCAAACATCACTTCCTGTCTGGTTTCTGAACTGACCAAATAGGTGAGTTATATGGGGAGTGGGTTTTGGAGATAATTTGTCCATTTTGCCAAATCAGCTATAACTTCAGAAATTCCATTTCATGCTGCAGTAGAAATCGGATATTGCAGTATGTTAGTAATTTTTGAATCAGGGAGTGCAGGGGCTGTGCGAAGTACCGCACTATAGCCTCCCTATTTCTACTGGGGTTAGGGTCGATGTTTGAGCTGAAGGACCACACACTGGCATCCAGCAGGCGCCAGGCTCCTCCATTTAAAACGTCAAAACCTAAAATATTTTCATTGTGAGCTTTAACTGTAAAGCAAACAGTCGACATGCACCTCTCGCCTGGGAGCCATAAATTAATCCTTGGCAGTTTGGCACACAACACTTGCTCCGTTCACACTGGTAATTTTAACTCTCTGCCATCCAGGTCGCACACCCAGCTTCTTGGCGTCTTGTGTCAGTATTGAAATTTGTGCGCTCATATCTATTAAAACTTCACCAATTGTTGGTGAGGACCAATTGGAATCAAGATATATGGGCTGTTATCACTTATCCACTGATAAGCCTCCACTTGCCAGACAGGCAGACCCAATTGCCTTCTGGGCATTACTCGTTTTTTTTTTTTTTCTTCTTCTTCATGCCCTGCAATTTCTCCCTAAGGGGGAGGAAGGGGTTGTCGCTCTCTCTCTCTGGGGCTGGCACTGGAGGAGTCAAAGTACGCTTCCCTCTTTGGCCGTTATCTTGTTTCTGGGATGCTTCAATCAGACTCAAGATAATGCCAGTAGGCCGACCTTGAATCGTGAGGGTCAACCTGAGAATGCCTAGGGCTAAGGCTTTCCTCCACAATCCATTCCTCAGTTCTTGAGATTCTGTTCGTGGGTCTTTAGGCTTATTTCTCTTTGACTTAGTTTCTAGTCCCTGTGGAGGTGCCTGTATCACTGGTCACACCCTATGATCCCTGGGGCTTCAGGTTTGGTTTTTCAGCCGTTGGATCGTCCCAGCCCATTTCATGGCTGTGGTTAACGATGCCATGTATTAATTCTGCCCATGTAGGGAGTTGACTGCAGGGGTCGTTATTACCTAGTCTTTCATTATATTCTGCAGCTGTTCAGTTTTCAAAGACAGTAACAACTCAGTTGCCTTTCTACCTTCTATTTCTTTCTTTAGGTCCTGCTCCTTTCACAGAATCACAGAATGGTCAAGGTTGGAAGGGACCTCTGGAGATCATCTAGTCCAACCTCCCTGCTCAAGCAGGGTCCTCTAGAGCATATTTCCCAGGATCACATCCAGACTGGTTTTGAATATCTCCAGGGAAGGAGACTCCACAACCTCTCTGGGCAACCTGTTCCAGTGCTCTGTCACCCTCACAGGAAAGAAGTTTTTTCTCAGGTTCAGATGGAACTTCCTGTGTTTCCGTTTATGCCCATTGCCTCTTGTCCTGTCACTGGGCACCATGGAAAAGAGTCTGGCCCCATTCTCTTCACACTCCCCCTTCAGATACTTGTACACATTGATTGGATCCCCTCTCAGTCTTCTCTTCTCCAGGCTGAACAGGCCCAGCTCTCTCAGCCTTTCTTCAGAGGAGAGATGCTCCAGTCCCCTCATCATCTTGGTAGCCCTCCGCTGGACTCTCTCCAGTAGTGCCATGTCTCTCTTGTACTGGGGAGCCCAGAACTGGACACAGGACTCCAGGTGAGGCCTCCCCAGGGCTGAGTAGAGGGGGAGGATCACCTCCCTCCACCTGCTGGCAACACTATGCCTAATGCATCCTCAGGAGACCATTGGCCTTCTTGGCCACAAGGGCACACTGCTGGCTCATGCTTAATTTGTTGTCCACCAGGACTCCCAGGTCCTTCTCTGCAGAGCTGCTTTCCAGCAGGTCAGCCCCCAGCCTGTCCTGGTGCATGGGGTTATTTCTCCCTAGGTGCAGGACCCTGCACTTGCCTTTGTTGAACTTCATGGGGTTCCTCTCCGCCCATCTCTCCAGCCTGTCCAGGTCCCTCTGAATGGCAGCACAGCCTTCTGGTGTGTCAGCCACTCCTCCCAGTTCAGTATCATCAGCAAACTTGCTGAGGGTGCACTCTGTCCCTTCATCCAGGTCATCGATGAATACATTGAACAAGACTGGACCCAGGACTGACCCCTGGGGGACACCGCTAGCTACAGGCCTCCATCTTGACTCTGCACCACTGACCACAACCCTCTGAGCTTGGCCATCCAGCCAGTTCTCAATCCACCTCACCGTCCACTCATCCAACCCACACTTCCTGAGCTTGCCTACGAGGATGCGATGGGAGACAGTGTCAAAAGCCTTGCTGAAGTCCAGGGAGACAACATCCACTGCTCTCCCCTCATCCACCCAGCCAGTCATTCCATCCTGGAAGGCTATCAGATTGGTCAAGCATGATTTCCCTTTGGTGAATCCATGCTGACTACTCCTGATCACCTTCTTGTCCTCCACATACTTAGTGAGGACCTCCAGGATGAGCTGCTCCATCACCTTTCCAGGGATGGAGGTGAGGCTGACAGGCCTGTAGTTCCCTGGCTCCTCCTCCTTGCCCTTTTTGAAGACTGGAGTGACACTGGCTTTCTTCCAGTCCTCAGGCACCTCTCCTGATCTCCAGGACCTTTCAAAGATGATGGAGAGTGGCCTAGCAATAACATCCGCCAGCTCCCTCAGCACTCCTGGGTGCATCCCATCAGGGCCCATGGATTTGTGGATGTCAAGTTTGGACAAAAGATCTCTAACCTGATCCTCCTCGACCAAGGGAGAGTCTTCCTTTCTCCAGCCTTCCTCTCTTGTCCCCAGGGTCTGGAATTCCCCAGGGCTGGCCTTAGCAGTGAAGACTGAAGCAAAGGCAGCATTCAATAACTCTGCCTTCTCTATAACTCTGCCTTCTCTATATCCTTTGTCACCAGGGCACCCGCCCCATTCAGCAGCGGGCCCACGTTTTCCCTAGTCTTCCTTTTGCTATTGATGTACTTGAAGAAGCCCTTCTTGTTGTCCTTGACATCCCTTGCCAGATTTAATTCCAAATGGGCCTTGGCCTTCCTTGTCGCATCCCTGCATACTCTGACAATGTCCCTATATTCCTCCCAAGTGGCCTGTCCCCTTTTCCACATTCTGTAGACTTCCTTCTTCTGTTGGAGTTTTGCCAGGAGTTCCTTGTTCATCCATGCAGGTCTCCTGCCCACTTTGCTGGATTTCTTACTCAGAGGGATGCACTGCTCTTGAGCCTGGAGGAGGTGATCCTTGAATATTAACCATCTTTCTTGGACCCCTCTTCCTTCTAGGGCCCTCCCCCATGAGATTCCCCCAAGTAGGTCCCTGAAGAGGCCAAAGTTAACTCTCCTGAAGTCCAGGGTTGCGATCCTACTTATTGCCCTGCTCCCTCCTCGCAGGATCCTCAACTCCACCATCTCATGGTCACTGCAGCCAAGGCTGCCCCCAACCTTCACATCTCCAACCAGACCTTCTTTGTTTGTTAGTACAAGGTCTAGCAGCGCACCTCTCTTTGTTGGCTTCTCCACCACCTCTGTCAAAAAGTTATCCTCAATGCTTTGCAGGAACCTTTCTATTCCTATTCTCCGTTTCTTGATATGCAGTTTCTAAACAAGTACCTAGCATCTTGAAGATAATGCCTTTCCCTTTTCTATCTGCTGTGTGGCCCCTAGTTACCTTTAGGAATTCTTCAACAGCTTCCCAATTATGCTAATTGCCATGAGCCCGTTCTTCCAAGAAGGGACTTGGGTTCACTCTATGCCTCCATAAGTAATTGGTGATACTACTACCCAGTGCATATATTAGAAAATAGCTGAGTGCACCTTTCCATGTCTTCCCTCAACCTGGGCATTTTGCTTCCCCACAATGCTAAATCACTCGGGCTCCAGGGCTGGTTAGTAAATACATGCAGCACTGGAAGGGGTGGGTTAGCTCTCCCTGCTACGCCCAGCTGTAATGCTGCCGGATATAGATAAAACATTAGAAACCATAGGATAGAGTACAACAGCTGGTAGAGTAGAAGTAGGAGAAAGAGAGAGCGAGCAACGGATAAATCTTCAGGAGGTGAGAGCGAAGGTATAGGGTGGAGCGGTTGCATTCCTCGGGGTACTAGCGTCTGCTATGGCAAGACTCTTCGCGGGGTTCCCCTCTTCTTTTTACTGGGGTGCTGGTGGTCTCATGCCCAATTATCCCACACATATCAATACTCCATTTGGTGAGGCTTTTCATCTTCCAATATAATTTGTAGTGTAGTTAATTTTTCGGAATCAAAGGATCCTTCTTCCGGCCAGCCCCCTGAACTGGTCCAACATGGCCAATCTTCCTGACATAAGGTAATTGTGCACTTTCTGGATAAGCCTACTGTACCATCTATCTTTTTTCAATTTTCCAAAACCTCGGCCAAAGGGCATCCCCTTTTTTATGCCGGGTACATTTCCCATAGAAAATTGGTTATGTGTGCCTTACGCTGATGAGGCTGCGCACCCTTAAACCTTGCGTGCGCCTTACACTGATCAGGCTGCACACCCTACCGCGCGGTTGCAACAAGGGAGGGATTCGAGCCCGTCTTATAGAATCTGCTCAAGGAAGTTTAACACTCAGTTCGACCCTAGGTTTCCGAGGAGCAGAGTCTCACGTACGTCTAACAGCAAACTTAATTATTTATTTAAATGACAGTACAGCAAAGTAACAGCTCGAGCTGGGTGCCTCCGGGGAGGGACCCCGAACAAAGAAAATCTGGGTTAATTATACTCCTTACAGTCTTATTTCCCTGCCTGCCAGTGACAGTCTCTTCCAATCTTCTTTACCGAGTCGGTGGTCTCTTTCCTTTTGATTGGTTCGTGTCTACATCCCAGGACAGTTGCTATGTTCCTGTTTCATAGTGCCTTATCTTATCCGAAGGTTAACCGTTACCTCTGTCCATTGTGTGCTGTATCTTTGAGGGCTGGTTCTAGCTGGTTTTGCAATGGCATCCTCAGCAATGTCTCTCGAGCTCATTTACAATTCACTCCTGCGGCCTGCAGGCTTCATCTACTTTAGGCACTAGTGCTAAGCTGGGCTAGAGCTAAATTAACTCCCTTTTCTAACACAATCAAGTGAGTTTCTTTGTAGCTGAGTTAGCTTGTCACTACATAAAGTAGAAGTGCTGCAGATCAGGAAGTATTTACTATGGTAATATTCAGAGGGGAGAAATAACTGCACAATTTTACATCATCCACAAAAAAGTAACTACTAGAGCTTTATATACAGGGACGTATATAAAGCAGGGACGTTGTCAGAGTGTGCAGGGATGCGACAAGGAAGGCTAAGACCCATTTGGAATTAAATCTGGCAAGGGATGTCAAGGACAACAAGAAGGGCTTCTTCAAGTACATCAATAGCAAAAGGAAGACTAGGGAAAACGTGGGCCCGCTGCTGAATGGGGCGGGTGCCCTGGTGACAAAGGATACAGAGAAGGCAGAGTTATTGAATGCTGCCTTTGCTTCAGTCTTCACTGCTAAGGCCAGCCCTGGGGAATTCCAGACCCTGGGGACAAGAGAGGAAGGCTGGAGAAAGGAAGACTCTCCCTTGGTCGAGGAGGATCAGGTTAGAGATCTTTTGTCCAAACTTGACATCCACAAATCCATGGGCCCTGATGGGATGCACCCAGGAGTGCTGAGGGAGCTGGCGGATGTTATTGCTAGGCCACTCTCCATCATCTTTGAAAGGTCCTGGAGATCAGGCGAGGTGCCTGAGGACTGGAAGAAAGCCAATGTCACCCCAGTCTTCAAAAAGGGCAAGGAGGAGGAGCCAGGAAACTACAGGCCTGTCAGCCTCACCTCCATCCCTGGAAAAGTGATGGAACAGCTCCTCCTGGAGGTCATCACTAAGCATCTGGAGGACAAGAAGGTGATCAGGAGTAGTCAGCCTGGATTCACCAAAGGGAAATCATGCTTGACCAACCTGATAGCCTTCTATGATGGGATGACTGGCTGGGTGGATGAGGGGAGAGCAGTGGATGTTGTCTTCCTGGACTTCAGCAAGGCTTTTGACACTGTCTCCCATCACATCCTCCTAGGTAAGCTCAGGAAGTGCAGGCTGGATGATTGGACAGTGAGGTGGATTGAGAACTAGCTGGATGGCCGAGCTCAGAGGGTTGTGGTGAATGGCGCAGAGTCAAGTTGGAGGCCTGTGGCTAGCAGTGTCCCCCAGGGGTCAGTCCTGGGTCCAGTCTTGTTCAAAATATTCATCAATGACCTGGATGAAGGGACAGAGTGCACCCTCAGCAAGTTTGCTGATGATACTGAACTGGGAGGAGTGGCTGACACACCAGAAGGCTGTGCTGCCATTCAGAGGGACCTGGACAGGCTGGAGAGATGGGCGGAGAGGAACCCCATGAAGTTCAACAAAGGCAAGTGCAGGGTCCTGCACCTGGGGAGGAATGACCCCAGGCACCAGTACAGGCTGGGGGCTGACCTGCTGGAAAGTAGCTTTGCAGAGAAGGACCTGGGAGTCCTGGTGGACAACAAGTTACGCATGAGCCAGCAATGTGCCCTTGTGGCCAAGAAGGCCAATGGTCTCCTGAGGATGCATTAGGCATAGTGTTGCCAGCAGGTGGAGGGAGGTGATCCTGCCCCTCTACTCAGCCCTGGGGAGGCCTCACCTGGAGTCCTGTGTCCAGTGCTGGGCTCCCCAGTACAAGAGAGACATGGCACTACTGGAGAGAGTCCAGCGGAGGGCTACCAAGATGATGAGGGGACTGGAGCATCTCTCCTATGAAGAAAGGCTGAGAGAGCTGGGCCTGTTCAGCCTGGAGAAGAGAAGACTGAGAGGCGATCTCATCAATGTGTACAAGTATCTGAAGGGGGAGTGTGAAGAGGATGAGGCCAGCCTCTTCTCCGTGGTGCCCAGCAACAGGACAAGAGGCAATGGGCAGAAACTGAACCACAGGAAGTTCCATCTGAACCTGAGAAAAAACTTCTTTCCTGTGAGGGTGCCTGAGCACTGGAACAGGTTGCCCAGAGAGGTTGTGGAGTCTCCTTCCCTGGAGATATTCAAAACCCGTCTGGATGTGATCCTGGGCAATATGCTCTAGAGGACCCTGCTTGAGCAGGGAGGTTGGACTAGATGATCTCCAGAGGTCCCTTCGAACCTAAACAATTCTGTGATTCTGTGATTTATGGTATACAGGTACACGAATACCTGGGGGCTTTTTTGAAGTGACACAAATGAGGCTTGCATTAATAGAGCTATTTTAAATATTCTACTTTTGTGCCCTTTATATTGAAGGTTTTGGAGTTGCAACTCTTCATTACCTACTTAGTGACTTCCAAAGGGAATTTAATTTGACAGAGGCTGCACCATCATATGAAAGTGACAGGAGACAGACAACGCATTTCATTAAAAGAAGGTTGTATCAGAAATCAATTTTGATGCAGTTTTTTTCACATCAGTGTCCTAAGATAATGTATACAGAGATTAAGCATTAGACAATTTTAGAATTCTTCAATAATATTGAAAAAGACATTGGTATAGCATTGAGGGATTATAAAATTGTGAAATACTACTGCAAACTGAATTTTTAATATAGGGGAAAGCAGTGGACATGTTTTCAGTTGCCGCCGACTATCCAAGGTCTTGTCAAGCTACTTTACTCTGTTAATTACAAATGATTGTGCCTAAGTCATTAAAATGGTCTGAAAAAATTAGTTAATCTAAAAACATGTAAAAATTGAGAAACATCCTATGGTTGGCCTTAAACTTTGAGTAATGGCAGATTAAAAGTAAACTCACTGAATTAACGTAGATCAGGGAAAAAGCCCAGTTCTCTAGTAATCGAGTCATTCTTCTGAATAATAAAAATATAAGTTAACATTTGGAACAATTTCTTGCTAAACGTTTAACAGAGAAGGTGAATAGTTCAGATTTTTATTTTGTGGATATTTGTGTGTTTAGATGAATGTTACCAACCTTAATTTAAGACTCAGGAACGTGGACTAAAAATTGCCTTTTTCAAAGCAGTTTTGAGAAGACTTCTCTAATAAAATGGTGCATTTATAGTATCTTACTTCACCCATCAATTGTTAACAAGCTACCATACTGAAAAGGTCATCAAAAGGTAATAAATACTGTAGACGTTTGGTACATGCATGTTGCACAGACTGATGTGCTGGTCACAAAGGTAGAATTAAATCTGTTTTCACCATTTTAAAAAAAGCATTAGGTTACAATTTGGGAAATCTATGGGAATTTCAACAGGATTTAGGAAACCATCTACAGTTCTCAAACTATATGCTTAATATTAAATACACTTATTGCATAGTGGCTGAAACCTCGTTTTCTAGTAAGTATAGAAAAAGATCAAAAGCTGAAGCGTTAACTTTCAAAGTTGTTCAAGAATGCATTTCTTCAATATTATGTGATTTGAGATACTACCAACATTAAAGCATTATGCGTTAGTACAGTGTAACTGAAATCCTTTAGCTAAAGCTAACTTAATGAAAAAGAACAATTAACATTTGTCTGATTCATTATAGAGGTGAAGGCAAGGTATTAAATCGGAGAATGTCATGAGAAACATGTGCGCATATTTCTCCAGTATGAATGTACATGTAGACAAGCACTCAAAAGGGGGTTATCATGCTACATAACTAATAACAAATAAAAGATTATACCTTATTGATATAATACAAAATATTGTTTTGAGCCTGCATTTCATTGCCAATTGTGAATTGACACAAAAATAATACCTAGTCCCCCTCCCAATACATCATGGCATATCTTCTTTGTAGACTACACAGTGTTGGTACAACCCCATGGCTACTTAGACAACCCTTTACTGATCACTGTGCTGGGATCCCACAGTACGCAACGGCCTAAAGCTGGCTCTGGCCTTAGACAATGCTAATAGGGGAAGGAAAGGCTCCCTCCTACAACAGGTCCCAGGACTCCTGCTCTGGTATATGGAGCTAGGACTACCCATGCTTGCCTCAACTAGAGGCCTGAATAGCTGCACCTGTAGCACAGGCACTGCTACAGGATAAATATCTATCATCTGGTGTGTAAGACCATGAATATAGGTCAGGTTAGACTTTTCTTAAGGCATTGGGGGGGGCTCAAAAATTAGTTTGAGCAAACATTCTTCTGTTTTCTTGATGACTGAATTAAGGAAAATAAAGATTCATATTTGAAGAATAAGAAGCTGCCCACCTAAAGGAAATATTTGTAGTCTGAAAAAAGTATCTTCACTTTAAATGTCATAATTTAGACAAGTTCAGATAATACAAAAAAACCCACAAAATTAGCAACTCTTCTGAATCATAAAATATTTAATAATGTATATTTCAGGGGAATATATTGTATATAAAATTTCAGATTACCATATGAAGCAATTTGAACCCTCTTCAAGCTAGCACTGCCTTCAATGCTGTATAGATTTAATGCCACTGATACAAGACCTACTAAAAGCATACAGTTTTAACTAATACAAAAGTGGCTTTTTCATATGAAATGTTTTTTTACACAACTAGTGTCTTGAATATCCTCTAAGTGCAAAAAAACCACAGATCACTTTACACTAATGTAGCAACAATGCATTCAAATTGTTCCTTAGTCCTTAAGTAGTCAACTTGCATAAGATACAAGAAAAAGCACAATGAAGCTCACAAAAATAGACTAAACATCAGCCTGTTCTTGCAAAAAAATACACCATAATGGAAGAAAGACAAAAAAGGATTATGCACACCACAGTATTTGCTGTTGTTTAAACCAACTGGCTTAAGTGCTGTTTGTTTTTTGTTGTTTTGTTTCAGGTGTTTAGTTTTTTTGGGCTTTGTTGTTGTTGAATCAAACCACACAGACTAGGCACAACTAATATTAAGGAAGCAGTGCGTAGCTAAAACTTTATGAATTTTTTTTCATCCCCACAATTTATTTTCCTCTGTCCTGAGGTAGTTACAAAAAAAACCCCCAAAACATAACTTAAGCATCAGCTAGGCCTGACCACTTAGAGCTAAAGCTTCTGGTTTTTGTTTTTTTTTTCCTTCCTTTAAAATTTTTTTGTCAACTCACCAAAACTACCTTTGATGTTAAAGACAGCTGAGAATTAGAGTTCTCATTACATAACGAAAGATGGGGGGGAGGGAAGGAAGAGGGTTAGCTGCTTCAAAACGTGACAATAGATCTCATCAAGCTGGCTGGTTCACTGTTGACTTTCCCATGTTTATTCTCCTTTACTGTCTATAAAGTCAATGGGAGAAGTATGAAAGGACTTGAACACATCATCGTCCTTTACTGTAACCAGGGAAGAACTGGTCAAGTAGTGTCTGCAATATCTTGTTAGGAACCATGGTGTATCCCTTTCCAAGGTCATAGCGGCAGGCAGGACAGGTGAAGACTTCAGCTCGGAAAGAGCGTTGTAAACAGCTCTAGGACATACAAAGACAAAGAAGTTAAAGTGTTACAGCTTTTGCTTTATATTGAAAATTTAGCTAGCAAAAATTAAGCAATTACTAGGAACCAAAGATGCCGTTTCCCACATTTCCAAAAACAGCAAGTTCTCACTGAGTTCTCTTGTCATATTTCTGCCTTTACAACTAAATGACTTAACCAAAGAATTCTGCTGCTTTTGAATAGGATACAAAGCAGTGAGTTTGGCAGGAATTAAAAAAAGTTTCACTAATGAGATACTTCATTTCCCCTAATGTGTCCCTGTGGATCAGAGTCTGCAGTTTCTTTCTAGCATTTCTGTTAGATTGCTCAAGTATTCCAGGGCTTCATTTCAAGATTTAGCTGAATACACAGGTGTATAGCATTTTATCTAACAATCTATAGCTACTTCATCTTTATGACAAGATTCAGTTTTTAAGCCTCAAAGGCATGAGTAGAATAAAATAGATTTTAGCCTACACAGTCTCTAACAGATGATTATTAATGTTGCCCTCTTTTCTTTGGTTCTCCTAGGCTGCAGATAAGTCCAAGCATATAAGTTAAACATGAAAAATTTATGAGGGCCAATTTTGCCCAAACAACAACAGTGTCTGACTGTCATTCTATACCTTAAAATTGTATATGGATGTTATTTTCTGATTTGTCATTGATAGCTTCAGATTCTATTCTTTGAGGTTGTTGCCATTAAACTTTGTTCACCATGTTTTTTCAATTTCCATCACTATATATTAAACCCCTTCATAATACTTTACCTCTATGTAACAAGCAGCTCTTTAAAGGAACAGTCTTGCTCTATTCTCATTCTTTAACTACATAAAATTAACTTAATGTTATTGTACCAACATCTAGCTCCTGGACCAAACCAATCTCTAGCGTAACTCCACTAATTACAATGGAATGACAGCAATGGTAAGCATTATGTCTATAAGAAATTATACCAAATACATTTCCACTAATTTTTACATAAAATTAAGGTTAATTGCTTATATGACAACCACAAAACTGGAAGCAAGCTTGTTCCATTTCTTGCTCAGAATGCTAGGCAATAATTATTGTCTTCCTAAAATATATTTTGGCTCTGGTGACTGGTGTCTCAGGGCCAAGAATACAGCCCAGAGCAAGACAGGGATTATTCTTACTTTACAGACGTTGTGGAGGCACTCTGTTGTCACTGGCTGGTAAACCAGCTCCTGACAGCAGACACACATAAAAGATTGTTCCAGTTTCTTCAGAAAATTCTAGTATAGGGCAAAAGAAGAAAAAATTAGAACTATTAGAGGCAGATCCACAAATATGCAAAAAAAGCATTTTTATTTAAACCTACTAAACTTTTTTAAAAACTAATTTGCCTAAGTACTGTAATTATTACATATATTTAAATTATGTACAAGCTTATGGGCCAAATTCACAGACCTAAATTGAGAAAAAAAATTTGGCCTTCATAGCATTTGGTAAATGTACAGATACATTCATAAGATACTTGCTTAACATCCTTGTTACTCTTTTCCCAAACTCACATTTAGCATGGTCTAATAATGTTACACAAGTGCTAGGAGTTGTCAAATCCGACGTTCAGCGTGATTACAGGACAGCTAGACATTACAAGGAGATTGCTTACACTGAAACTTTTCTACTGCAATCTTCAAGTCTCAGTCCAAGTTACAGATTTCCTTACCAGCATTACTCCTATATTCATGGACGTTTTACATTAAGGCATTCCCACACCCTCTGCTGCTATCACCTCTACCTGTCTTCTGCTCATTCCCCATGTTATATTGTTGTTCACAGCTTGTTCATTCTTATTTCCTCAGAAGTGAACCTCTATCGTGTTCAGTGCAAAGTATACATTTAATAAATTGTTACATTAAAAAATTTTGGAAGGCTCATCTTAAATCCTTCACATCCATGAGAAGCAGTATGGCTAACAAAATATTCAGAAAGCAAGGCCATGAACAATTCATTTCCCCACTTTTCCAGAAGTCAGAGAACTAAGGTTTTGAAGATTATTTGGTTGTATGTGAGTATCATTAAAAACAAAGAGAGCCCATCAAGCCTGATTCTTAGCACAAGTCAGAGAATTTGGAAGCTAATATCTGTATTTAGTGAATATTGCTAGAATTTTGCACATCCATGACAGATAAGTGATCACTACTACTTTGCAAAGGGAGAAGCAAAGTATCTTATACCTCTTTCACTAAGAAATTCACCTCTGCACCTGCTGAAGTGATTATGGCTAGTTTAATTGGTTTCTTCTGTCCTCACTCTGAAATACTCTGCAACAGGTAAAAGAACCTTCCTGTTTTTCAGTCTTCTCAGAGCAACTCTGAGGAATGTGGGATAAATTTTGTGCCATATATTTTATACATACAAGCATTCTTGCACAGACCTTATTCTCTGGTATTTCAGTAGTCTCAAGAATACCCACTCAGTTATAGAAGTGTAAAAACCGATCTGAAGTTACTCAAAATACAGTTCTTTGCAATCATTTTAATAATATCAGATTCATCTCAACCCAAAACTTATATAGTAAAAGTGGAAAGGTTGTTGTTTCAATCATCAAGATTTACATTTTCATTGCAAGCTTCCTAATGGTATTTGCATGATTCCCATTGCCTTTGGTGATAACTTTGATTGAAATTTCTATATGGTTATGGGCAGGAATCTAGGAAAATAACTTTCCATTAACTAAATTTCTCTTAAGATACTGTTTTCTGTTGCTTTAGAAATGCATATCTACTGCCATTTGTCACATATAATTAAGAGTTGAAAGTCTAATTATTTACAAACATTGGACAACATGCAGATAAACAGCTTATAACTTTACCGTATCGGCTCCTATACAAGTGCAGTAGCATTATAGCAATAGTAGTACTGTAAGTGGAAGAACAAGGAGTTACCAGATGCTTTTTTTCACAGTAGATAGCCCCTGGCAATTCCCAAATAAAGTGATTTTGTACATTCATTTTTAGGCATCCATTCTCTATGTAATGTTTTGGTCTTTCATTGACTTGACAGTAACCTTTACCAAATTTCTTAAACATTTTGATATCTTGATTGCTTTTTCTTCTGCAAAACAGTTAAAATAACTATGAATTGGAACATCAATAAAACTAATTAATGTTTTGGGGGACTAATGTTTTTTAGAGACTAATACAAAAAAAAATTCCACAAATCTCTTCAAACTTGAACTATCCTTGCTATTTTCTTTACATTTAGGGGAGGGAAGTATTTCCTCTTTTTTACTTAAGGTTCCCTCTATAGTGAGAGGAATAACTAAACTTGGGTTAAAAATACTGTCATATTGAGACTTAGATACCAAATGAAAATATTTCTTCTATCTCCTTAAGTGAAGGAAATTACATGCCCCATCATCAGTTGTTTCTAAACAAATACTATGTATTCAGCAAATTTTAACAAGTGAATTAGGTTTTAACAAAGCCTCATTTCTCCTAACTCTATATAAAGAAATGTTAAAAATGAAGAATTTAAGCAAGTTGCAAGCATACTGGTCCTTCCTCAAGAGAAGCAAGTACTTCATCCCACAGTTTCTGGTTCATACAGTCTTCTTTAATCAGCCACTGCTGCTGTTGGGTCAGTTGGAAAGCCTCTCCTTTCCCTCCATCTCCCATTCTCATGGCTTTGGATGTATTTGTAGGTTCCTCTATACCTGTTTAAAATTATGACAAGATACAGTAACAGTGGTAGGGAAGACAAAATTGTTTCTAGAAGGCTAAAACATGAATCGCATCTATGTAATGCTGCAATGAAGCTCCAATTCAATTTGTTCAGCTTTATTTGGACTATAGCATACAATTACATAGAAGACTTCATTTTTCTATGGAGCTTAAGAAAAAGAAACCTTAAGAGTATTGAACAGAACCATAAGATCCCCAGCTTCCCATTTTATTACTGAGCATATAACACTTTACACTTGAATTCCAAATGACTTCCAACTTCCTCAGTGTTTTCATACTATTGACTCAATATACATAACTCGACAGAGCTCTAACACTAAAAAGTAAAAAGAAATACCATCATCAATTGTCCTTTTCTGGTTTCCATTACTCTGGCTGGTTGGCTCCTGTTTCACAGTTTGCTTCTTAACCTTATCCTTTTTCTCTTTACTAGCCATGGCTTCCAAATAGCCTTCTGGATACTAAAAAAAACCCCCAAAAACAGATTTAAAATAAAATTCACTGGCATCTGGGAATTCCCAAATACCAACAAGACTAATTTCTAAAGGAATTGAAATAGTATCAAAATAATTTTAAAAACTCTATATAAACAAGAAAGCTTTTAAATTAATATTCATTTTTAGAAAATTGTAAAGTGAAAGAATCTGATTTAGAATGAATTTTATTAAAAGGCACCTTATATCCATATCTACTACATCCCTCCAACTACACAAACCAGAAAGCTAAAGTTGAAGATGATGTCATGTAGCAAAACAACCCACCCAAAGGAAAAGATTGGTTTGCTGAGAAAAGAAATACTACTTTGATTCTTCCCATCTTCCACAAATTTCACAATGCCAAAGTCCCCACAGGCTAGTTTTATCTCCCTGCCTGAAATATGTTATTTATCTCCTCAATCATAGATTACAAGTAGAGAAAAATATAGAAAAACTTATATTTTTTCTAAGTTCTCAGAAGAGACTCTACTACAAGAGTTACATTTATAAATCTTATCAAGTGTAAGGATCACAAAACTGGATTCAAAGTCATAATTTTCTGATCCATATATAGAGTAGTTCACTGTTAAGGCAGAAAGCTTCATCCATAATTCTGCTTTGCCAATATCATAGGGTTTTTCAAATTACAGATGATCCAAAATATTTTTTGATCTTAGACCCTGCCCCAGTGAAGTATATGAAAATAGGGCTTAAGTTAAATTCTGATTCCTAGTTTTAAAATTTAAGTAAGACTCTATTTACTTGAACAGCATATCAGAGCAACTTTGTGAACACTGATTCTGACCTGTACACTCAGCCCCAGTTTCTTTGACCGTTCCATCCCTTCTGAAGTCCAAGGTGCGGGTTCAATATCATCTCTTCTCAGAAGATAGCGCCAAACTAAGAACCCACATTTTCCAATTTCTGGCCAATATTTTACCACCTAAGGGTAAATAACAACAATTTTATGTTTTAACTATAACACTAGATCCTCAAATTTAATTTAAAAAAATCTGTCCAAATATTCAACAGACATTCTACTAGGCAGTCATTATTTTACCACAAACCAAACACATGCAGGTAGTCATACTTTATTGGCTCAAAGCAAAGAGAGAAATTTTGAATTATATGTTATTATTTTAAAGTATCTCTTCTCTCAGTTGGGAAACATTTGTACTTTTGATAAATACAATACTGTTTTAAAAGATGCACATCTTTATTCCAGATACTGAGAAGATATTAAGTATATGAAAAGCCAGAAAGGTAGTTGGAAGGAGTGCAGAAATCAATTGATTTCCAAGGATGAATATGACTCAGCAAGCACACACAAAAATAAGCTTATATATTCAACTTGATATATCCTATTATAGATTGTGTTCTATTATCACTGCTCTGAATACTTTAATTTCACTTCACTACAGAATGAGGTAGGCTAAACCATCCTCACAGTAACAAAATAATTATTCTTTCAAAAGCAATAATGAAGTTTGCTATGTAATACACAAAAGAATCTTAAAAAATGTCTTAAGAAAAATAAAATGCTATATATGCAGTAGAAATCACAATACCTTGTAAATGCCATCATATCTGTTGCCTTCTTCTGGGGCATATTTGCTGATCCGTCGTCCTTTTGAACTGCGCACTACTCGGACTGGTTTACCAGCTCTCCAATTCTTAGACTCTGCTCCATTTTTATCATCCAATGGGGCATCACAGTTAAGGGCCAATGCCCTGAAAAACACAAAAATCTTCATAGAACAGATTGCTTCATATAGCATACTATTGAGAATCAATGTGACAAGATCAAATTTATTTGTCTTGTCTAAGTATGTTTTATCAAGCAGCAGCAGAAGTGAATTCCTCAAGAGACTACAATACTGATGGAAGCACTGAGATCAACTCTACCATGTGGAATACAATATATTTAATTCCAAACGTTTATAATGAAAACTCAGCTAATATAGTTAAGTAAAAGAAACCAATACCTTCAGGTTTAATGTTTTTCATTTTTAAAAATTATTATTTCTCAAATAACATAGAAGGAATTAAAAAAGTTGTAACAATGCCAAATTTTCCCTCTCACTATTCCACATTACTGCAGATTTTTAGGCTTTTTAAGTATTTATGAATTGATAAACATTATGAAAAGTAACATATGGAAAAAAGTACACAATGACTATCCAAAAAGATATCTGTAACAAACATTACTCTTCTTAGTCCATAAACTGTCTAAGATTAGGAGTTAAATGACATGAACTAATTCAAAGACAAGGAAACCATAATGGTCTTTCCTATATACCCTTAATCTTAATATTTCTATATACCCTTATTATATCTAATGCCATTCTTTCTATATCTAGAAGAATATAGATGGATCATCAAAGATACAGAAAAGAATAAATATCAGTAAACACCACAGTAAGGTTCATTCTTGTTTAGTTGCAGCATCTCCCACATTTACATTTTAGCCTTAAGAATGGATGAGAATAAGAATGGATGTGCATGAAGTGGGAAAAGTATTGTTTGGGGTAGGAAGTTAAAATCTTTATGGATAAACACTTATCCTTCCAAAAGCATCACAGGGAAATAAATCTCAGGGAGAAAGCCGGCATTTCTTTTTATACAGTATTTATTACATTAAGTAATGGTATTTATATCATATAACTTTAGGTATCTGGAGCTCCATACAATAAATGGGCAGAAATAAGCTCTAGCTTGCTCTGAGTCTCTCCTGAAGTACTTACTTTTATCCACTAACTATATAGGTGCCCTATTCTAGACACTTGGAGTAAGATAGTATGAATCTCTCCCTGACTAAACAGTTTTAACAGAAAATATTTTAATAACCATATATTGATTTGAGTGTCGATGAACAAAAGTCTCTGGAATCAGAATCAAACCCAACATGGACCACAAAAGAAACAATGGCTCTTAGAAAAATATGGCAAAATCTACAGCCCGTATTATACAGAAAAGTAAGGAAAGGTGAAGTAATGCAGGTTTTTAAAATGTTTATTTTATAAAGATAAAATAAACAATCTGGACAAATGAAAAAATAGTTCTGATTCTATTACATGGAACCATACTAAACTCCTGCTTCAATCATCATAAGGGTTGAGAACATTAGACCCAAAGCAAAGACTACCACCATTCAATCAAAATGGATAACTGGTAGCACCATGTTATACTCCATGTAGATCAACTGCTACAGTGCAACAAGACACACACTTTGCCAGTGGATTTCACAACCATTTGCTGAGAGCAGAGGAATGGCAAGACTAAGGAGTCTAGGTTTTATTCCAGGTTCCAATAAAAAGTTTGTTTTAATGATTAAAAGCCATTATAAACCTGCTGCCCAAATCTATTTTTGTCTCTCTTCCTTCCACACTCTTGCTCTTGTTTCATCCTCTATCTCCTCCTCCCTCAGCATCCAAGTCAGGCTTTTCCTCTTTCTCTAAGTACCAGCAGAGAGTCTGAAAGAATTCCTCCCCACTCAGTTCTGGTGCATGACAGCAGCACATCACATCCAATGGCAGATCTGGCAGAGAAAGTCCCAGTCAACCTTAGCACCCCATATCTGGTACGTGGTCAGTTGCTTTGTGGAGGTGGTATACACTTAGAAATATAAAGGGATGTAGAATTCCTAGAGTTTAGGCAGGCTATTTACAGAACATAAATATACTTTAAGCAAATGTCTAATTTATTTTTTCAGGCATTTTTTTCTTCAGTCAATTTTTTCTGCCTACAACTTGGCAAAAAAATAGGCCAACTTTTATCAGGGACATCAAAACACACAACCTAAAGGCAAAGCAAAACTAATTCCTTGTTCTTCATACAAAGCATGAAGGCACTAAAGGCTATCAAAAATATGCAAGATTTCTTTTAGTATGGGCAAATGAACATACTTTCTTCATACCTAACTTTCATAAATTGTTAAACCATTTAAGATGAAACTTTATAAGAACAATCTGAGGCAAACACCCAGCACAGAAAATTTCAACCTAAGAGGTTTAAGTTTTGCAAACTTCTAATCAGCTGAAAAACAAGTCTTCTCATAGGAAGTGTTGGAGAATTTCAACTATAGAGACATAGCTACCACCTGCACCTGTAATACAGCAATATATTTTAATCAGTTACAAATACTTCTTTAAATCAACATAACACAATGCTTGACAAAATGCCTCTAAATAGCAAGAGGTACCACTGTTTACAGTAGCAGTAGATGTATAAGAGGGAACAAATTTTGCAAAATATTATTTTTAAATTAAAGGAATACAACTCAACTCTTTGGTCTGGAACATTTTTTTAATTTAATCTTCAAAACTTACCTGTTCATGTGTGTTAATGTTTGATCAAACGAATGTTCTCCAATTCTTTTATTGCCAGAAAGATCTCTACCTCCACTCCCAGTATAAGTGAATTCATCTCCTCGGTCCTGTGTAGGAAAATTATCCTCCATTTTAACATTCCTAAATAAAGCATTTGAACTGAAAACCTGCTCCTTCATTGGTTCTATTTACTCAAACAAGAACAATTGCCTGAGGCAAAGAAAAACGTGTGCTCAGTTTCAACATCATTCTCCTTTCAGAGTAATTGTGCCAGCAAAAAGCCACTGGTCCAGATGTAACATATTCATCAGAAAGAGATAATAAAAATATAACTGCCTTACAAAATTCTTTGAACTCTTCAAACATTACTTTTAGTTACACAAATATTTCTGATGGAGGGAATGTATTCTAGTTAGTGTTTACTCATTCTCTCTCTAACTTCACAGCTTACAAGAAAATCACATTTGGAAAATATGTAATACATCACTCAGAAGCCTCATTTCCACTTGTGCATGGGACTGAGCTCTAAAGTACTTTGTACTTAAGTACAAGACAGGTACTTTACTTCAATAACACTATACTCATTTACTATCAAGTCAAAAAATTCAGGAAAAAACACAAACAGAAAGGAGGTGTCTAAGGTTTTAGGTTTTTTTTTCATTTACAGAGGTCATTCCCCCTTCAATTTCAGTTTTCTGAACTACTAAGAGCTTAGAAGACTCATTTAGATGCAATTTCATGAACTAACATAATTTTGCAGTAGCCTGTATTTCCTAACAATTAATTTTTTGAAAATGAATGAAGTTTGATTAAACCTTCTTTTAACACAAACCTTAAAAATAATGAAAATATACATAGCACTTAAGTGAAGCCACTATTAATATTTTTTCTTTAGACAATGTCACAAATTTACAACTCATAAAAAACCAAAGTATTTTAGAAAAGACACAAATATATTTATAATAATCTCTCTCTCTTAAAATGCAAATCTTTTACAAAACATGAAGCATCAGTATAAAATGAATACTTAGTAAATTAGTAATTTTCATATGCAGTTTCAGACCAAAAAATCTAAACATACTGGTATGCAATAGTAAAATTTAGTCAATTTCTTACCACTATTAAATGTTTGACATCAACATGGAACTAATACAAATCCACAGCAAGATTATTATAGCTATTTTATGATTGGCAATAGCAGAACAAG
Source organism: Struthio camelus (assembly GCF_040807025.1). Classification (NCBI taxonomy): domain Eukaryota; kingdom Metazoa; phylum Chordata; class Aves; order Struthioniformes; family Struthionidae; genus Struthio; species Struthio camelus. The sequence goes on along the minus strand of NC_090981.1, from coordinate 15,834,777 downwards.
AGAAATATCATGACAGAGAAATGCTGGTTGTATAGGGCCATAAAGTAACTATAGAAATGGTATTTACTTTATTCTGTGTAGAAAAAAATCTTAACAAATTCAGCAACAGTTACTAGAGTATTTCTCCTTCAGATTTATTTAGATATAACAAAAAGCAAACCCTAGAAAGTAAACATTTGTGTTGGAAAAAATATTGAAAATAGAATATTTAAGGAAAGGATATACCAGGATTTATACAATAGCATTGTTATATTTATTTCTAATCAATGAACTTTCAGTAAGATATAGCAGATATAAAAGGATGTCATACATGGGCAAAACGGAACAACTTCTGAAGACAGACAGACTGCAAAGACTAGAACTGTTTACTGAGAAAAGTTCTAGAAATTTATAAAATGATGAGGCATCACAGAATTGAGCTCTTATATGTCTAATTTTTTCACTGATTGGTAAATAAATATTAAGTCACTGCCAATAAAATGTGCAGATCACAGAAAGATGACTGGAATAAGTAGTAGTAACAGGAACAGGGCTCTCACATGGATTGAACTGGATTTGCTTGGTAAATTGAGCCCATTCGAACAAATTGCATTTTAACATCAAGTAAGAAGCATGTGCCAAACCCACAAAATGGAAAGGCCCATCCTGAAAAATTGTGAATCCAAGAGGATTTGGGTTTCATAACAAACGAGAAAAATGAACATGCACTCACAGTGCAGCAGTGTGGCCAAAAAGGCTAATGCAGTCTGCTGATGTATATAAAGAGAGCGGTAAGCAGAAACTGGAAAGTGTTTTTACCTCTTTTACAGCACTGTTGAAACAAGTATTGGAATAGCATATTTAAAAGGATGTCAAAAAACTGGAGGGAAAAAAAGGAAACAAATGAACAAGACTGGAGAAACTCACAAGAGACAAAGGGTATAGTCTGTTTAGTTTAGCAAAAAAGAGTATGTACAAGTACCTTAATTAAGAGAAAATACTGAATACAAAAAGACTTATCTAACAGACAAACATAAATCAAGGACAAATGGCTAGAGGCTTAAGCCAAACAAATTCAAATGAGAAGGCACAAATGTAACTATTTATAATTAACTACTAGAACAAATTTCCATGGGAACCAGGGAATTCTCAAACTTTTAATGTCTTCAAAGACTAGATGACTCTGGAAGATATTCTTTAGCCAAACCTATATTTTAGCCACAAGCTATTGGGCTTAATGAAGAGATACGATAGATGTAAGGCCTGCGCATACATACTCACTTGTTGAAAAGATCCTACACCCTTTCAGTGTTCTACACATGAATGAGCAAAATCCTACAGATTTGGGGCAAACTGGAAATCCAGGAGAAGGAAAGTGGGGGACAAATAGAACACTGATATCTTTTTAGCAAAATTACAGCTTTAAATATTTGCATAATTGTTATAGATCAAATAACCAGAGGATGGCATCCCTTAACACTTTTCAGTATAACAGTACCCCTTATCTCATTTGGCTCATCTTCTCAGAAGAACTACACATGCCAATGCATTGACTTAACACCCCCCCCCCAAAAAAAAAACAAACTGTGGGGAAAGATGACAGTTCCTGGAATAGGAGGAAAACAGGACTGATGAGCAACTTAAAGTCCTCATCATAGTAAAGAAGAACAGGGGTGCTGATTTGGAGGAAGGGGGGAAATGGAAAGGACATTGAACCTCTGATTTAAGGTGAAACAGGATATACAAATAGGAAACCCCAGAATAGGGAGAGGGAGAAAGACTGGAAGAATATGTAATTGCTAGCAGAGAGAAAGAAGCCTAGATTGGCAAGAAATGGGGCGACACAGTCATTAGAGTAAGGTAAGTATGGGCATACATACAGTTTGTGGCACGCAGGAGTGATACTTGCAGAGTAGGAGGGAGGAATGGAAGACATACAGAACCTACCTCCACAGGAGTTAATGCATTTTACTTTGAAATTGGAGTATGCCAGGAATATACACACAGCCAACTACTAAGGATCTGCTGATGGGTAGTGACTCATTAAGCCATGATTCCTCAATAACTTTGAGTTATGATCCTACCTACAGACAATTCAGGATATTTCTATCAATCTCCGTAATGTTCAACTGACAGCCTGTATGTGACAGGTGAGGGTTGAAGGCTGCTTAAATTTTAACAGGCTCAAAGGGCAGAGCTCAAGATACTGATACTGCTGTAAAATCTGGATTGGATAGGCAAATAAAAGATTGAAAATGGTGACATTCAGCAAAGGAAATTTGTTAGTGGCATCTGCATTCCAACTGTTTGTGAGAGGCCTGAAGTCCCTCTTTAAAAACAACGTAATTGTCAAAAAAATGCTGCTAAAACACATTCTTATCTTTCCTTTCTTCCTTCCTCCTACCTTTCCCCTCCAATTTTCCTACCTTAAAATAGGTAATTTTCTCCTATTTCTCTTCTGCTTTCCAAAGCTTGATTCCACTTCCTTGCACCAAAACTTTCTGTCAGCAGCTAACAAGACTTTTCGGTATTCTCTCTTCTCTTAATGCCTTCTGTCTTTCTCTCTCTTTCCTTATGTCATCTCCATAAAATTATTTCTTAACTGTCCTGTTTGTAAAGTGTTTTGGACCAAATGAGCCACTGCTCTGTATAAGTTTTCTATTATCTCAATAGGAGATGTTAGAGATGTGAGTTCATTTTTCAAAGGAGTGCCTCAACAAGCTACTCAGCCTCAAACATACAAGACAGAGAATGCAAGATAGTCACAAAGTAAGATTACATTAAATCACATTTCTCTATTTCAATGATGGTTCCTCTGTTGTATAGCCAGTTTTGAATCTAACAAACAAATAATGGAGAATCAAAGAGTAACACTAATTTCCACTAATGTCCTCAAGCATAGTGTTCCTATTGGCTAGGCTCAACTCTGAAGTCATGCAGCAGTTCACAAGGATATTAGTTACTACAAGTTATGTGAATTTAGGCTATCTGAAGATGGTTCCAAATCAATTTCCTTTCCATTTAATATCTATCTTCAGTAATATGCTCAGATTTTGAAGTTCAGTATCATATATGCACATAAAAACTGTATCTATCAATAAATAAAATATTCTATGATTAAAGGTTTCATTAGTATCACAAAAACAAAAGTCCTTTCTTTAAAAAAAAAAGAAGCTATTAAAGCCAAGACTAGGTTTAAATATAGGACTCTTGTTTGAAAGGATATAATAGGGCTTTTCAGGCTGTGAAAGTAACCTTGAACACAATGCAAGTACAAACGAGGAGACAATAAGTGGTTTAAAGATCAGGAGACAGGGAGAGATTTCACAAAATGATGCAAGAAAGATAATTTTAAGTAGCAGCATTTTGTATAAACTGAAAGGTAACAACAATATGGAACAATACGTAAAGGAAGGTGGAGAGGAGGCTGTTGTAGGACAGAAAATAATAGTCTGCCTAAGAATCTGAAATACCAGTAACAAGAAAGTATGAATTTTAAAAATACTGCACAGCAAAATAATGTCAAATATGCCCTTAATATCATAGGTGATAAGAGGGAGCAGATAACAAATCTGAATGAACGGGAAGATGTTTGGTAGCTATTACCATAGTAGAGAGAACACTCAAAATGTCTCACACTGGAACACGAGTTCCAAACTAATAGGCGCCAACTCAGTATGGCACTAAAGAGATCTTGGAAACATGACAGCATCTATAGAAATGGACAAGTGTCAGGTTTTCAGCTCCATAATCAGTTTAAATGACTTATGCTAGACAGATTCAGTCAGTTACTTTTACTAGTCAGTGTAATGACTGTAATGAGCTTCTGATGATGAGCTTTTGTTCCCAGCAATATAAACAGAAATGAGAAAAACTCAAAGGACCTGCACCCTCAGCAACAGAGTCAGCAGGGCATGATATTTCAAGACATTTATATGTGATACAACAGTTCCTTTGTACCTAGCACATCAGTAACAGGTCTCACACTGGATCCAGATGACATAGGTGTCTAGCTAGCATAGATACAGATCATACATACCATTTTGACTAGCAGTTTACCCAGATCTTTGGATATAACAAGTGTTGACTCAAATCTGAAGCGCCTATTGCCACTTCATTTGTATTTAAAACCATTTCAATAAGCAATTCATCAGTCATGGCACTGCATCTTTGGCACTGGTGGAAATGATATAGTATTTTCATTGAGCAATGAATATTAAGCAATGATTCAGAAGTGCTGGATCCTCATCATAAGCCCTAGATAAATCTAGAGATCTGAATATCATTTATGCTCTAACTGGACAATTTCAAGCAAGTAGAACACAAGTATATTGACACCTTGGAACTGACTACCGAAACACAAAATTGATGTGGATACACAGACTATACAAAATGGACAGTGGACTGTTTCATAAAGTAGCTCATTAATGCCACATTCCAGGCACTAGATTTGGTTGACCTGGATTAATCAAAGAATCTAAGCAACAAGTATATTAGCTTAGAGTCCCTTTTGAGTCATTAGAACTACTATATATATGTATAATATATATACACACACACATACACACACACACACACCCTCAGAATCTTCTGCAAGAGGATGTGAGGAATCACAGCAGATACTATTCTCTAAGCGATTCTAAACCTCAATATCAAGAGGCACCATATGAACCTATATGCAAAAGTCACTTAATGAAGAAACAAACTTTGTTAATCTGAAGAATACTGAAGGAAGATTAATTATCATCTTAATTACACTACCCCAATCCAGCAGAAGCAAGGATCTCAATATTTTTACAAAAAGAGAGTAAACATCATTTTTGACTCTAACTCAAAAGCAGAGACAACAACCAGAATGACAATTTTCCAACTCAAGGAAAAAGTGAAATCTCTTCAGTCATTTCATTTGATGAACAGATGCTTCAAAATCATTTAACCATGAGGATTGTGATTGTACCTTTCACAGTAGCTGAAAGTATCTACTATCTGGGTTACAAATGTTAATCCATTCTGAAAAAATTCTTAGATTTCAAATTCACAAAAGAATTCTTGATATTTCTTCAGTTAATATGTCCATTACAGTTATTAAGCATCAAGAACAGGACCACCTGATTTGCAATTTTAACAAATCCAAGACTAAATCTAAGCACTGTAAGTAATGCATCTTAAATCAGGTAATGAAGGTAACCAAATTCCTTGTCACTAAAACCTAGGTTAAACATTCACAAGAGAAAAATTAACATATAAACATTTTCGATGCATGTAACTAAGAATGTTTTACATATGAAGCTAAACTTTATTTAGCCTAATGCTAATTTTGCAAAGCACAACCTTATTCCTTCTCAATTTTGAGGCCCAATCCTGTATTGATGCAATTTGTTATTACCAAGCATTCCAACACTTCAGGTGAGCAAAGTCCCTTACAAGCCTGTTTGCAGGATCATGAGCTTTCAAATGTGAATCATAAAAAAGACAAGAGCTGAAAAGAGCTCTTGTCAAAAAAGCCAAAGTGAATTTCTATTTCCTGCAGTATATTTTTGAAAGTACTCTTACTCAATGATAAATTGTTCATTCAGAGCCAAAAAGACCATTAAAGAGGTAGCATGTTGGCAGTGAGTAGAAAAAGTTTGAAAGAAATTATAAACATACAGTAAAATGTCTTCCAAAATGTACTTATTTCATAGAATCATAGAATGATTTAGGTTGGAAGGGACTTCTGGAGGTCTCTAAGTCCACTTGCATCCAATGCCTCTCATCCTTCCACTGTGCACCTCCAAGAAGAGTCTGGCTCTGTTTTCTCTACATCCTCCCATTACGTAGCTGAAGACAGCAATAAAATCTCCCCGAGCCTTCTCTTCTTAAGGCTGAACAAACTCAGTTCTCTCCGTGTATGTCATGTGCTCCAACCCCCTGACCAGCTTGGTGGCCTTCCACTGGACTTGCTCCAGTATGTCTATCTTATATGTCCATGTCTGTCTTTTACTGAGGAGCCCAGAACTGGACACAGGACTCCAGATGTGGTCTCACAAGTGCCAAATAGAAGGGAAGAATCCTTTCCCTTGACCTGCTGGCTACACTCTAGCTAATACAGCCCAGGATGCAGGTGGCCTTCTTTGTTACAAGGGCATGCTGCTGCCTCACGTTCAACTTGTCTACCAGGACCCCCAGGTCCTTTTCTGCAGAGCTGCTTCCTAGCCAGTCAGCCCCCAGACTGTATTGTTACATGGGGTTATCCCAGCCCAGATTCAAGACTTGGCATTTGCATTTGTTGAATGCCATGAGGTTCCTGTCAGCCCATTTCTCCAGTCTGTCCAGGTCCCTCTGAATAGCAGTCCTGCCCTCCAGCATATTGACTACTCTCCCCAATTTGATTCCGTCCACAAACTTGCTGAGAGTGTACTTTGTCCCATTGTCTAGATTGTTAATAAAAACTATTAATCGTTAATAATGATTGTTAATAAAGACTATTAACTATAGTTATTAACTAGTAACTATAACATACTACTAAGATTCCAGTAGAATTCACCATGATTGTACAAGAGCAAGAAAAGGAAGTGGTTGGAGGGGATCCAAAGTTTTTACTTGTATTTTTATTAAAGTTCTGTTGGAGAAAAGGGATATTGTGTTTAGTATACTTGTAAGTACAAAATTTAATCTTCCCCTGTGTGTTCTTAGAGGTATTAAAATTCAACCTCTTTCAACCAACCTTGGAAAATGGAAATAAACTGGAAAATAGAGTTTTAGTATATGGAAAAAAGAATTGAAGAAACTAACACCAACTGAAAAAACCCCCCCAAGCTGTTTCCTTTGCATCCTCAAAGGACTGCAAAAAATCTTAGTCACACAAGTCACAGTCACACACAAGTCACAGTCACACCTGTAATATTTCTCCCTATCCATTCTTCTTTCCAAACTATATGTCGACAAGACTATGACATTACTCAATTGTCCTCAGAAGCACCTGATCATACCAGCACTTTGTTGAATTGGAAAGGACATTCCAAGGATCCAAATGAGATTATTCTATCCTAAGAATTGAAGCATTAGAGCAGCAGGAATAAGGCTAACATTAATATCACTACCAAAAAAGAATGGAAGCTGCAGCATCCCAAGCTACCCATTATAACTACTGAGCAGCAGGGTGTTTTTTAGGAGGCAATAGCTGTGTGCCCTGGAGCTTGTGTTCAGGTTGACTCCAAGGATGTTTTAATGTACCAACACTAAATACCTCCTCACATGATTTCCCCAACAGTGAGACAATGATGCCTTCAGAGTCAATCTCCTACAGTAGCAAATAAATGCTGTTGGCAGAGAATATATAACATTCTGATGCTATTTAGGATGTTTACTTAATTTCATTGTCTACAGCCTTTGTCCTTGCAATTAACAGTTACCTGTGTTTTTATACAGGTTTTGTAATGCTTTATTCTTCACCTGAAGCATGATTCAGAATTCCACCTGATAAAATAGAGCTACAAAAAGGGAAGTACCCTATGTAAACATTGTCATGATTACAGAAAACAGTAATCTATTCACACACAAATCTTGGTCGAAAGGAAGGAAGGAAGGAAGTTGGACAAAATTATTATTTCATTTAGCAGTATAACTGCTTTGATTACTTTAGATGTTGACATCAAAGTAAAAAAATTTCCAGCATCTTCCCTTGGGTAATAACAATACAGGATACTGAGACTTTCCTATCAAGTACTGAGAGCCCTGATCTGTAAATTACATCAATGGGAGTCGAGAACCTTCAGAACTTCATAGGATCAAGTCACATGCATCTTTTATCCTGACCTCACTAAAATTAAAATACATGATGTATTTAACTTTAGAGGTATAACAACTCCAAAAGAGGAAGCATCTATCTGTTTAATTTGACAACAGTAAAAATAATGACCAGGGCAGAATTTAAAGTACATCACTTGCAAAAGTCACTGATTTATGGTATCATATTTTAAATGATAATAAATTCAAACTATATAAGTATATGAAAGTTAATTTCCATAAACATTTTAAAATTCAGCTGCAATTGAAGTACTTTATATGAGACTAATAATATTCTTTCAGAAAAAATTGTTTGAATATATCTTCTAAAAATAGTAACAAATAGCAGATTAGATACTGGGTAGTAGTAATTTTTGCATATTCATATTTTCATAAATACTAATTTTAGGATCAGCAACAAACACAACTTCCCATCTTTATAAACTTTAAAATAACATATTAGTGGTTTGAATAAATGACATACCACTTCATCTTCAAATCCTCCAGCTAGTACAAGTGAATAAGCTCCATCGTTACTGCGCCCATGGATTCCGCCAACATGGGGCCTGTGAACACCTGCTTCACTCACCTTGAGTATTAAAAAAAGAACAAGTTTTTAAATAACTTTGAAACAATTGGCCACCTGCAATCACTTTTAACAATCAATTTTCTGCTTAAAAATTATTTATGTATGTTTATGTAAGTTAACAAGATTGCAATTAGAGGAAAGAAATTTACGAATTTTATAGATTTTTTTTTACTTAGACCAGCCCAAAGCAGATACAGATTATCATTCTAACTCAGTAGCATTTTATATTTGTATAAGTAATTATGCAAGAAAGATCAGTGAGTCAAATTTTTCTGTGAAAATTATGCCGAGTACTGTTCAAAGTTAACACACTTAATCTGTGACCAACTCAGAGAAATGCAATGACATTTACAGCCTTCCTTCATATCTAGACATTTTCTCTTTTTCCAATTCTGTCCAACTCCTATACTTTTTTCCCCACCCACACTTTTATGCAATTTTATAAGATTTTACATTCCTTTGCTACAGGCTTCTACTTTCATAAGAATATAACAGTGGTCAAACTGCATCAGACCAAAGGTCCAGCTAGCCAAATATCCTCTCACTGACAACAAACGAGCAGATAGTTAGTGCACAGTATGAAAACTGACTATGCAAGGGCACAGTGATACTTTCTTGCATAAGAGAGAGAAATGAGCAGAGAGGAACCTCATGAAGTTCAACAAAGGCAAGTGCAGGGTCCTGCACCTGGGGAGGAATAACCCCATGCACCAGGACAGGCTGGGGCCTGACCTGCTGGAAAGCAGCTCTGCAGAGAAGGACCTGGGAGTCCTGGTGGACAACAAGTTAAGCATGAGCCAGCAATGTGCCCTTGTGGCCAAGAAGGCCAAGGGTATCCTGGGGCTGCATTAGGCAGAGTGTTGCCAGCAGGTCGAGGGAAGTGATCCTGCCCCTCTACTCAGCCCTGGGGAGGCCACATCTGGAGTACTGTGTCCAGTTCTGGGCTCCCCAGTACAAGAGAGACACGGCTCTACTGGAGAGAGTCCAGCGGAGGGCTACAAAGATGATGAGGGGACTGGAGCATCTCTCCTATGAAGAAAGGCTGAGAGAGCTGGGCCTGTTTAGCCTGGAGAAGAGAAGACTGAGAGGGGAATCTCATCAATGTCTACAAGTATCTGAAGGGAGGGTGTCAAGAGGATGGGGCCAGACTTTTCTCCGTGGTGCCCAGCAACAGGACAAGAGGCAACAGGCACAAACTGAACCACAGGAAGTTCCATCTGAGCATGAGGAAAAACTTCTTTCCTGTGAGGGTGACTGAGCCCTGGAACAGGTTGCCCAGAGAGGTTGTGGCGTCTCCTTCCTTGGAGATATTCAAAACCTGCCTGGACGAGATCCTGGGCAATGTGCTCTAGGTGACCCTACTTGAGCAGGGGGGTTGGACTAGATGATCTCCAGAGGTCCCTTCCAACCTTGGCCATTCTGTGATTCTGTGAATTTCTCAGTTTCCAGCTATGTATGGCTCAGATTTCCTGAGCCAAAGGCATAATCTTTGCATTTCATGGAAAAAAAGTTAACCAATGGTTATTAATTTATGTAATTGAGTTCTGAAATCTTGTAAACTCTTAGCATTCACAATGTCCTACAGCAAAGAGTTCAAAGCATTGCTGCATATTGTATGAACTAATACTGCTTCTGTTCATTCTAAATCTGTCACCTGATCATTTCATTTGACGCCCCCTCCTTTTGCATCAAAAAAGAATATACAGTTGTTCCCTATTTACCTTCTTCAATTTTAATAGACCTCTGGTACCATACCATCTTTCTTACAATTCTTGTATGAAAGCCATTCCATACCTTTAACCATCCTTGTTCTTCATAATGATATTTTGTTTTTCCTCTTCCTTTCTTAATAATTCCTAACACTTGATATACTTTTTTGACCACTACTGAGCACTAAGATGGCATATTCACAGAATTATCTATTACAAGTCCTCCTTCTTAAATGAAAATAATTATCTGAAAGCCCTTCGTTGAATATGCAAAGTTATGATTTTTCCCCCTCATCTTTACTATCCATGACAACTTAGCATTGCCACTTAACTGTCAGTTATTTGTCAAATTTTCTAGATCATTTATGAATATGTTGAACAGCACAGGCCTCAGTAGCACTCTGTTCTCTCCCATTCTATTAAATATCATTTAATTCATTCCTCTCTCCCTTCTTTCATGTTCATGAGGTATCCAGAATTTGACTTAAAAAATTTAATTTCTGCCATTTCGATGCTGTATCCAGAAACAATTCTCAGTCAATTTCCTTCTAGGGAAAAGAGAGTTGTAAGCCTTAGAACTACATGACCATGCATAATACATAATACATCACATTTAAATATTCTTAAGAAGCTTGTTATGTGAAAAAACTAAAACCATGGGACAGCATTCACAGCATTTTCCTTCTAAACTCTCGTAAATCTGCTAAGAGCCCATTTTTCATACAAAAGAGCAGTCAAATCAGAAATAAGTGCAACTTTTTATGTGGAAAAAATGTTGATCTTTTTTCAAAGTATGTAGTTAATAAATAGCCATTGTTAAGTAATTATGTACAAATGATAACTCTTCTTTTAATAGCTACTCCTTACACTATAAGTCTTGTCTGCTTAATTTTCTGACAATAACAAACCTCTCTACTTATATTTCTGTTTGCGATCAGCACTAGAAAGATCTGGAATCTATTCGAGCTTGTGTGTCACCAATGGAGTTCTTAAAGAGATGAACTCATAACTTTTATTCCTGCTGATACTGGCTGATCCAGTAAGAATAAAATTTGACTCTGAGACCTTGAGTTTCCAGAACTGATTTTTAAAACTTCCTTTATTTATGAGAATATAATTGATCTGGAAGCGAATTAAAAGATTAATGATTACAGAGGTACATTGTCAGAATATAAATATGTTTTGAACTATTTATTTTAGTTTGCTTCACAGAAAAGTTCTTCAAATATGGTAGAGATAAATCAAAATATCACAAAAACCATCAAAATAGAAATTAATTTTCTCAAACAAGTAATTGTGTGTAAAATCAATGAGATAATGAACACTAATTTTACATTACAAAATTAATTTGCTTCATTATTCTCTAATATCTGTATTGGTGGTAGTGCTCACATTAGCAGCGAAGTCAGACAAGATCCAAGAAACTAGTTTAGTATTAAACTGCCTCACTGTAAATTCTGTTAAGAGGAGAAACTGAAAACTGTTGCTAAGGGATAAAACCTTCACTGTTGACCATTTTAGACTTAAGACTTGCATGTCATTCCAAATCCAAAATTCTTCAGACACCCATTTTCCATAAGAAGTCTTTTTGATAAGTACTCTTTCCTGCAAATTAGATAAAACATCCATTTTCTTCTCTGAAGGCAATGGGTGGGATGAAGAGTTCAGAAAACATATTAGAAAAGGTTTTTGGTTCTTGCCATTTCCCTCCTCCCCAAAGGAAAGAAAATGTCTGCTTCTATTCCTCTGGCTATGGTGGGAATGCTCCTGAATTATGTTATTTCTCCAGTGCAAGAGGCAAAGGATTAACCAATTTTGAAAATAAAGCAGCATCTACTTCCCTGATTAGAAAAGCCAAAATCACTGATATTAGGCAAAACAGAGGGAAAAAAAAAAGAAAAGAAGGCTGTAGTTTGCTGGTACTTCAAAATTGCATAAAATTAGCACTAGCACCAAAATATGTGGTTCCATCCTCTCCACACTGCTCATTCCTGCCACCTTTGTGCTGGCACAGTATTTGTATAACCACAAGGTGAAATCACAGAATCACAGAATGGATTGGGAAAATTACTCTCCCCACAAAAAGATTATCTTTCTGCCAGATTAGTTTCCAATCTAGTTTATCATATGGCCTGAGAAAATATTTGTGAGAGAAAATGGAAGGGACAGTGCAAGAAGTGGACAAGGCTAGGTGAACTACTTCTTTCAGTAGCAGTACTGGCTTATACTAGCTTTAAAATATTCATCAGCCTAAAGGAAGGTTCTGATGCCAGTTGCGTATGACCCAAAAGGAACAGGTAAACATTTTATAGTGATACAATCAGAGGTGGCTCTTACCTTAGGGACAGTGTGGTCCACCCTCACCAGAACTTTACAGCTCTCAGTAAAATCTTATTTCTCTCCTGTGCTAAGTGTGGATGGCATGCATGCTAGCACCAAACCTAGCACCACAACACATTGGAACAGAAGTACACACTGAAACAGGATCGATATTGCACCTGTACAGTAGCCCTCAGTGGGGATCCCAACCAGCTAATAAGCATTAGAGACACCACTGGATACAATAAAATATTTCCTGAAGTCTGTAGTCTATATCCATGAGTGGGATGGATTGGTTCATGTTCCACAGCAGTAGACTTTAGAAAATATTTGACTTCTAATTATTTCACTTGGGAGTTTAACATGTGAGACATAAGTTAAACCTAATTACAGTAGGTTCCCCTTTAAAAAGAATAAGTACTACTTTTACAATAGGAATTAAGTTGCATTTTCAAATCAGTATACTTCAATTTTCATTATACTTAGCAGTATTTCAAATATTAGAATTAAAATGCACTCGCTATATTTATTCCTAGTGAACATGACAATTACCAATCCAAAAATCATTTTTATGCCCAAACCATACATATTATTCTGATTTATTTCAACTACAATTCTGAAAGCAGCATACCTGAACTCTGAATTTCCAGGTTGTTCCAACAGGGACACCAGGTATAGGACCATAGTGATTAGAAGGAACAATAGTGCATTCCTTAGTACGACCAACACAAGCCATGCCCTAAAAACATACCAGATCATGAATTTTATCATATTTAAAATAATTTGTAAAAGCTGATGCAGATACCAAGAAAACCAATTATAACAAACACATATTTCAAAAATATATTAACATAAAAATTGTCAACAGTAGTTTTAATTAAGTAATGTGTGTTTAATTTTCATTTATTTATTTACCTCTAGTCACCTTAATAATTCTTCAGATGTTTTAACTTTCAGTAGACAGTGGGCAGGATTCAACATTGCTTTATAGTCTGTGCAATCTGGTACTGAATTTTGTGTAGTGCATATATAAATGCAATTATAGATGTAACACATACATAAATGGTGAGCTATTTTTAAAAGGCACTCTACCTTGCCCCAGTCTCTCTGGCTTTCAGTACTGGCAGATGGCATCTTTGCTTTCTTTTTACTCTGTTTGAGCTTTTCTCCAGCCTTTACGACTTCATTAGAATCATTTTTGCAGGAAGGACAATACCTAAAAAAAAAAAGCTTCAGTAAATCTTCAGTAAATTCTTAATTACTTAGCAATAATGGCAATACATTTCTTCTAGGCAAAATAGTGTTAAATTTGTTCATCCTGACTGAATATTTTGAAGTTAGCAAATATACACCACTTTTAAACAGCTGAGGACTCAGGTTGAAAAAACAAACCCAACAAGAACAAATATTGTCCACTTCTAAAACAAGACATTCCATTATTTTGAGTGAGTGATAGATACAAAACATTTCACTCTTCTTTTCTCATGTGATGTACGATAGGTCCCCATGTTTCCTATATTCCCTCATTTTCTCTTCCTATCCTTGCTTGTTCAGATCACAGGGGAGAGAACTGAGATGAGAATATACTGTTGACTAATGCTCATGGTTAATTTCCACATCCTGCCCACTCTTATCATCTGCTTTTACTGCACCAAATCTCACTTCAGACAATTGGATGTGGAATAGAGCTAGGATACCATGGAAATTGCATACATCCTTATCCTACCCCACCATGCCTAAGGCATCTGGAATGAGACTCAGTACAGAACAAATGGGAAGAGAATTAAACACCATTTCTATATATTCCCTTGCATCATATGGCATTGGGACCCATTGTAGCCACCATAAAACCATTATGGTAGAAAAAGGATAGGAGATTGTGGGAAGCAGCGGCTAAGGCAAAGGGAGGAAGGGAGCACACAGATCCTTGTATTGCTTCTAACAGCACTTTTTTCCCCACTGCAGGAGTGCCAAGGCAACGGCAACTGCCATTCCTTCTGGCTTCCAAGGGCTGAGTTTGGCCCAAAAGCCACTAGTGGAAGAAGATCACCTCGAGGGAGGTAATCTTCCCCCTCTACTCAGCCCTGGGGAGGCCTCACCTGGAGTCCTGTGTCCAGTTCTGGGCTCCCCAGTACAAGAGAGACATGGCACTACTGGAGAGAGTCCAGCGGAGGGCTACAAAGATGATGAGGGGACTGGAGCATCTCTCCTCTGAAGAAAGGCTGAGAGAGCTGGGGCTGTTCAGCCTGGAGAAGAGAAGACTGAGAGGGGATCTCATCAATGTGTACAAGTATCTGAAGGGGGGGGGGTCTCAAGAGGATGAGGCCAGTCTCTTCTCCATGGTGCAAAGTGACAGGACAAGAGGCAACGGGCACAAACTGAAACACAGAAAGTTCCATCTGAACCTGAGGAAAAACTTCTTTCCTGTGAGGGTGCCTGAGCCCTGGAACAGGCTGCCCAGAGAGGTTGTGGAGTCTCCTTCCCTGGAGATATTCAAAACCCGTCTGGATGCGATCCTGGGAAATATGCTCTAGAGGACCCTGCTTGAGCAGGGAGGTTGGACTAGATGATTTCCAGAGGTCCCTTCCAACCTCAACCATTCTGTGATTCTGTGAAGTCTGATCTATAACAATATTGATAATATATTTAGATTACTACTACTACTAACACTTTACATTTATTATATATCTTTAATCTTTGAGTATGAGCAGAAGAGCTAGCTACCATATAGGGCAACAAGTCACCGTGTATCAGGTATTTCATAATAATTGCCTGTATACAAGCTCTCAACCCTCCAAGAAGATGGGAGCCACCTCAAATCATGTTTTTATTTGCAACCTAGAGAGATCATTCATATGGATACTTATTGGAAAACACAGTCACAAGTCACAATTCAGTTTAACACTTGGGATCTTGGTACTCTTAAAGTACCTTTCTATACCAAAACCAAAAAATAATGTAAAAATATTCTAAAAATTGAAAAAAATAGACTGATACAACCATTTCCAGATCATACTTGTTCAATTTAAAGGTAAAGAAGAAATTTTCCATAATTTTCAGCTAGGGAAACTCCACTTGGACATTGACTTTCAAGCTATGTTCTCCCCTGTTCATACATCATCATCCTTAATAAAGACTCAATAAATCAGTTTCAAGTCCTATGATCACTCTTTCTTAGAATCAGAGTAATTTAGGTTGGAGGGGACCTCTGAAGATCATCTGGTCCAACCCCTGACTCAAAGCAGGGCCAACTAGAGCAGGTTGCTCAGGGCCTTGTCCAGTTGAGGTTTGATTATCTCCAAGGATGGAGATCCCACAACCTCTCTGGGCCCCTGTTCCAGTGTTTGACCACCCTCAGGATGAAAATTTTTTTCCTTATATCTAATTGAAATTTCCTGTGTTCCAAATTGCATCCGTTGCCTCTCATCCTATCCCTGTGCACCTCTGAGAAGAGTCTGGCTCCGTCTTCTCTGTAACATGTCACAATGTAAGCTCATAAGAGGGTAAATTTAACTCTGGCATTTCCCGCTTTACGATTGCTTAACCACATTCTCTTATTATTTTTCTTAACTGAATTTTGTATGAGATATTATTTATTGTTTAACATATAGAGTGATTTTCATTTGTATGTGAGAAACTGCAGGCTGCGCCCCTAGGAGGAGGTTGCCACATTGCACACTATTAAAGTTTTAAATGAAAAAAATTCAATTTTTAAAACAAACAACAACTCTGGTAAGAAACTACGGACCAGACTGTGCCATGACCCTTAGCTAGTATGCAAGGAGAATAGAGAACAAAGAACTGCTCTTCTGTTGCACTCCTATAAAGATGACTGCATTGCATTGAATAATTGTAGTCCTTTTATAGACAGGCATGCATTAAGACCAGCAAGCATTAAGACTGCATAGGGCTAGCATCACTAAATATCCCCAAATTAACTGTCAGGAGACAGGCCCTTAACCATACCGCTCCCACCCACTGATGGTTCATGCACAGAACCATCTATCTACTTACATGATAAATCTTAAAGCTCATACAGCAAACAAAACCAAGTTAAATAGCTTGACAACTGCTCTTCAAGATGTTTTAATCATATGGACTTAGCTTCTATCATGTGTGGAAATTCATAATCTTTTGGCCAAGAATGCAAGTGGAAGGGCCAAAATGTTTTGTAGATGCACTTAACCCCAACTTGAGGGCTTGTAAAGTCCCAACTGTCAGTCAGTTCACTTCTTATCTGGGCCTCTACTAAGTCTTCTGTATGAAGGAAAACATTCCCAGGGATCTACGCAAAGCAGTTTCGGTCATGTTATTGGAAGTGCCTAAGGAGACCTAACTGAAGAGTGATTGTAATACTTTGACAAACTTTGTATTCTTTGACCTTTTTCTGTTTGAGAGCTAAAAAAGTAGGATAACTCACAGGAGTGCCTCATAAGAAGTGCTCCTGAAACAGAAAGGGTATCAGTACAGACAAGAATTGTTTTACATAATCTTGAAAATCATTTGCAGCACCCAACAGGCCAAGATAATCCTAGTGCAAACTAGAGACACCAGTAAGATTACAGTATCAGCATTCCTGTCTAACCTAAAAAACCTGCTCTATGTTTGATGATACAGAATAAATCAGAATAAAGTTTTCTTCTAAGGAGAGCAAAGGGTGTTTTGAGGGTTGTTGAGTTTTTTTAAATTAAACTTGGAGCACGTATATTTTCTTTGTTGTAATCGTTGTTGTGATTAATATTGGAACATAAAACTACTTTTTGTTGCTGGAGAGTACTGGTATAGAGTCTTTTGGGAGTAAGGGGACCTGAAGAAGAATGGATGCACTAAAAAGATCTGTACTTTCAGAGAACAAATCCTAAATAATATTTTGGCCCCCTTAATATTCAGGATGACTAAAGTCAAAAAACATCTCAGTTGTTATGCCCAAAAGTCCAGTGCAGTCACAAAAGAACACTGTTTAAGGACTGTGATCAATTCTTAAAGCACTATAGCATTGAGAATGCTTTCTAACACATGATTTGGAAGCACTAAGATCTTCAGCTCACTTCCACAGGCAATTAGTAGGAAGTGAGTGGATGTTGGGGCAGATCAGCCTTCTGTGCACAACAGTAGAAAACCTGGGGATAGTTGGGATTCACATGCTGCCCAACAAACACTACTGAATAAAGATTATATATACCTGTGCACACAATCATTTTGCATATACAAGAAATGGGAAGCACACAGACAATAAGTGCTATATTTAGTTCCAACAACTCATAAATATTTGCAATATATACTGAAAATATTTTCTAGATAGTGTTCAAAGTCAGCAGTTTCTCCAAGCAGAGCAAATATGAGTAAAACTCTTTTCAGTTCAGGAAGTTGAAAAGGAAATGGCCATACAGAAGTATCTCAGTGGGTACATGTACCCAATGCAAAAATCTCCACCAAATGTTAATAGTCTCAATCTAAGCTACATGTATGTATAAATATAGCTGGAGTCTGGAGAAATTGCAATATATTAGCCCAGGAAAAATGGTATAGCATTAGGCACTGAACTATAAACAAACTTACTCAATGAGGCAGCTGCTGTATTATAGTAAACTAGAGTTATTTATTTCCAGAGAATGTTAAAACTTCTAAAGTACTTAAAATATTTTATTAGAAGTGTGTAGTTCCACTAAAATCTACAGTTCAAAGCATTTCTATAAAACATGCCCATAGACATATACTGATATCTTCATAATGGAAAACTTTCTATTTATAAGTCACTTATAAGATTAACATCCAATATATGTTAAAAGCAGGTTATAAATACAAAGGCTATGAGTTGTAAATAACTGATACAGGTGATACGTGGCATGGAGCTCAAGATGATAAGCTTCAACAGGCTGATGCTGGCTCCATGCAGAGTCAGCTCAGAATGCGGTTAGCTGAGTCCAGCAAGGCTTATTAGCTTGGCTTTCTTGCTGGCAGTGCCAGAATTACTGGAAATGGGTAGGAGTAAGGTGGTGGTCTTCTCACAGCAGGAAACATGAATGGAGGCAGCTACAGGATAAAGGAAGGGCAAGGAGGCAGCAACAAGGACTCAGATTGAGGGGGAAGAAAAGGATTAAAGGAGAAGAAGCAATGAAGCCCAAATAAAACAAACAAAAGGTTGGGGAATCACCACTGTAGGTAAAGTCTAATCACATCAGTTAATGTCACAGAGGGTCACTGAACAAGATAATTTCTGAAATTCTATAATGATCAATAATGCTTATTACTAATAGTTTATGACTGATATTTATAAATAGAATCTTAACATAAAATATAAATATGTTTACATACAGCGCAAGGATGAAAAACATACCAGAAATATAAAAGCTCTTCAGTAATTCCTCTAGTTGCAAATAACAAAGAGGTACCTTGTGTAGAATGGGAATATATATAAGTAAATCATCCTTGTATATTTACCAATCCTCATCTTCTGGTATCTTGCTTAAGGGAGGGTTCAGGCAGTATATATGATAAGCCATATTACATTCATCACAAAGGAGTTGCATGTGAGCATCCTGTTTTCCACCACACAAATAACAGGAGCAAAAGCGACATTCCTTATCTGGGTCAGCCCTGCAGTGCTTGCATTCAGGGCCACTCTTTCCTATCAAAAAAGATAAAAATCCACATGTCTTAGAAAACTGATTTCAGTTTTATAATTACAACATAATGGCAGAAGAACATATATGTGTGTCCACATGAACATGTCATGGATACAGTAATTTTGCTATTACCATGAAGCCTAGGTTTAAAAAGATCAAGCTAACAGGAACAGTTTATACCTATTTAACACTTATGTATTACTACATGACTAAGGAGCAACTGACAATATCATTTTGTGTCCTTCAGCCCAACATTTATGAAAGGGTCATTGTCATTTTCCTGCTTAGGTAGCAACCTAGCCTGTTGCTCTGCTACCCTGGCTATCATGGGGGGGGTGATGATTTAAAAAAGAAAAAAAAGGAGTTCAACTCACTCAAACAGTGGCAACATAATTCACTGCACTGAGTCCTTTATAACTGCCCAATTTTATAGGCACTTATAATATTTATTATTATATTTAGTCTTAAAAGACTAAAGTAGTATCTATTAATGTGAGTGAATATACTTAATTTGATGGATTAGGTCATGAGAGAAGAGATAATTCTGCAGGTTGTCTTGGCAGGACTAGATCCAAAAGCTGTCTGTAGAAGGACTTAACAAAACTGTGAACTTACAATCCTTTTTGGTGTTGCAATAGGAAAAAAAAGGCACAGGGTTGACAAATAAAGAATAACTCAGCTTTAGTCTAGTTTGGTCAATTCAAAATCACTTTTATTTACATCTGAAAAAATAGGCAAGTTTCATCTTTAATCTTCATAATAAATCATTTTTTTCTCTTCAAACAGGCAAAAGAAAGAATACGTTTAATCATGTTTGTTTACTGAAATTTGGTTTTATGCATTACTACATCAATAGGACTCAATTCTTTGCACATATGAGCACTATCTCTACTTGAAAATGGTGCTTTTATAATGAGGTATTTGACTACCTGGACTAGTGGAATTTCTTCTGCCACATGTACAAGCAGCAATGAAAGTGACCAATCAGCAGCTTCTTTGATTTCCCACCACCACTACCCCACCTGCATACTCTTTCTACAGATCAGCTCTTGGCACATTCTTCAGCTGGAGTCTTCTTAAATATAGATATGAAAAAATTCCAATTGGATAGCTGTTAAGACCTATGAAGAACAAATTATAAATCAGAAAAATTCCCTCCCTCTCCAAATTTAATATCCAGGTGGATAAAAGAATTAATAATCAAGGACCACAGATGATCCCAGATCATCAGTTTTCATAGAGTTGCTTTGTACAGAAATTGAATTAATACTACCCTTCTGTTTCTGCTCACTTGGGAATTTGGACCAATGACTCCTCCATATAATAACAGCATAGGTATTGGTTCCTCAGCTAAGAAAAGAAAAGCTTTTAAAGAAAAAGGAGAACATTCAATAGCCTAACATTAGATACGAATGAGAGAGAAGCTACATTGAATTCATGTAGCAGAATTAACTATTACAGAGAATGTGTCTGAAACAAGTGGAAGTTTAGAAGTGAGAGAAGACTTAAGAGTACTTGACCACAGCTCAAAGTACTATAACATTAAAGGAAAACAGTTTTGGCATATTTCTGTGTGAAAACCATCAAGAAAGACTATGGAAGTGAATCTGACAACCTAAACTATGATGATGTGATACAGAATATGATAATAACTAAGTAATATGATGACTAGAGTACTTCTAGACTGCTAAAGAAACATTTTTTCTTTCTTCAGTGAAGAAATGGGCCTTGAATCAGAGGACAAGGAGGAACTGGAACAACTGTTTGAGAGTTTGAGGTTGGAAGCAGGAAGCTGGAGAACCAAGACACCTTTGCTAATAATGGAGAAATGAGTAGTACAAGTCTTAAAGTTTAAATTAACTTCTCTTTTTCCCATATCCCATTTTCTTCAATCATCCTATGAAATTTACAACTTGATCTCCTGGTTCTCTGGACCTACTGCAATACTTAATTATCACTTGGATAAACAGAACTGTTTTCTGAAGCTGCCAAGTAGCTGTAGATTGTCAGAAATGCTATAAATTAAGAATAGCCTTTTCTTCCTTTTGAAGGAAGAAGTGATATATCTTGAGGCCTACCAGATAACATTTGGCTCCTGTTACTACTACTACTTTAGGAGAAAAGTAAAAGGATACAATAAAAAGTTTAAGACAGACAAGAAAAAATAAATGTATAGACATTTTATTATTCATAACAATAAATTTGCAAGAGTTTCCTCATGTCCTCTAACAGAGGAATCTCAATGCAAACTCAATGAAAGGAAGGGGAAGGACTGGGCAAGAAAACATCCTTTGAGGTCTGTACCAGAAAAAAAAGACATTCATAAGTTCTATTAGTTCAGAAACAGAGCTAGCTGGAATACCAACACTTGGAATATAATTTGAATAAGGGTTTATAAGAAAATCTAACTAAGAAGTTTCTGATATATGGAGAAGGAAAGGTATGACATAAGGATTTGGGGAAACTCCAATCCTTTCCTTCTAGGGAAAATGTGTCCTCTCTGACTGGACAGACCCTTGACAGAAAATTTATTCCACATGGGTAAGATTTCAGAGTAAAACCTCTTTAGACAGAAACTCCTGCCTGAAAGACATATAAGAAAAGGAAACTAGAATGCTGAGTATTGTGCTGCACCTACAATCCATCTAGAGGATCTCAGGTAATACTGTCTCAACAAGTGGAAGAGATGCTATAAAACCGAAGTCTACATTTTTCAGAGAAAAACACAAAAAATAGACCTCAAAAAAGAATTGCTGAAGATGCAAAATTACCAGCTAGGGATGGAAGGTCTAAGTGAAATGTGCTGACCTGAAAATCTTAGGCACAAAGGGATAAAGCCACTAACACCAGCTGTCTAAGTCTCAAGTGTCAAAGGTCACTCACCTGAAGTGAAAAAAAGGAAGTCAGACTCTCTCGGTATATTGCGTCTAGAAAAAGCTAGCCTAAGAGATTTTTCTACATACTATGAGAGTGGAAGTAACCTTCTAAGTCTGAGACTCTCTCTCAGGTTTCATTTGGAAAAAAGAGACATTTTAAGACTACTGTTGAAAGAATTTGTGCATGGATCTACCTAATAATTTCTACAAGGCTGGACAGTACTCAGTGAACAATCCAAGGTGTCTACATCAATCTAAGTCAAGTCAGACAAAAGAAATAACAAGTAGCTGGTCTAGCTAATGAAAAAATCTTGAAACTGATGACTGAGCACTCCTAAAGAAAATCATTAGTCTATCTAGTCAGATGAACAGTAAACAAAAAGCATAGACTTTGCATATTTTTTGTATATCTGTACCTTCATAGATTGTCTAGGACTACAGAGAGTAAACCACATAGGCCATTACAATACCAGACTTATGTCAAGGATTACTACTAAAAACTTTTTTTAGTCAGATAAGCACAAATACCAATATATATTGTGTATGTGTGTGCGTGCACGCGGGTGCACTTAAATAAACAGTATCTGAAGTTTGACTTTCTTTTCTATATACAAACCTCTATAAAGCTGTCTTGCTGATAATGTGACTTGTATTTTTCCCCATTTCTGTTTTAAACTGGTTTAATAAATCAAATGGCATTGATTATATTTGCACCATTGCTCAAATGGAAACCAGCCTGTTCACCCCACCACCACTGTAAAATTTAGTTTCATAGATTCTTTCATATTCCCTTCCTTTGTAGGAAAGGACTATTATCTAATGTTTGTAGTACAAATTTTAATTCTGATAGAAGTTAAAGTAACATATGTTGATGACTAGTTCTTTCTGTTTTGCATAAAAAGTTCTAAAACATTTTTGAGAGCTCTTAATTTTCCATGGTTGTACCCCTACCATTTGGGGGGGGCTGCAGTATTTAGATTTCAATTAATACAATATAACTAATAATTAATCTTATTCTTAAATGTAATAGCTACACAAAAAATGTGCATGATTTGTCAATATTTATCTATTTTATCACAATTTTAGCAAATTTAAGAAGTATTCATTTCCTGGCAGAACTAGCCTATACTGTCTATCTATCTGGTGAAGAATATTTCCAAAGTAGTTAACTTTTGGAAAGGACACAGAGAGTGGCTTGGTCTAGACAAAAATATATTCAGCACATTCTCTTCATAACAAACTCATGGAGCATTTCAGGCCAATTAATTCTCTTTGAATTCTACCTACTGTTATTAAAAAAACAGTCTACTGCTTTTCTTAGCATACAAATAAGTTGTTAGCTGTATGTATTTAGATGGCAAATTTTTAAATGTAGAGTAGGACTAGGGAGGTAAGTACAGAGAAGCAATAAAGAAATCAGTTGAGCCATAAGCAGTAAGAAAACTGTAGTGCATTGTGCTTCACAGAACAAATTCAGGACAGCTTACAAAAAAAAGATCAGAATAACAGCAGGAGAAAATGAACTGAACAGTGCAGTGAGGATGTTGGACTTGGGGGGAAAAAAGAGTAGATGAAGACAAAGGAATAAAGTTACACAGCCAGAAGTAAATCAACAATTAAATCTTTGAGGTTAAAATTTAAGTTAATATTTTTGTGCTACAATTAATTACACTTAATACATTTAGTAAAAACTAATCTTAAGAGAAATAAAAAGGGGATCAGGAACAGCATAAAAACCCATACAGATGCAGATTTATACAAAGATAGCAATTACGTGAGAGGTCTGAGAACAGGTTACAAATATGGAGACAATTAAAGAAATAAGATGTGATAGTAGGAACTGTAAGTAAAAATGAAGAGCTTTATTCTTATACAGTAAAACAGGAAACCAGTGCAGGAAAATATAGAATGCAAAATAAATAAGGCCCGAAGCCAAATTTGAAGTTCACAGTAGACTCAATTTTACATGATCTAAAGTCAGTGATAAATTAATCATTAATTTACATTAAACAGACTTTTTAAACTTAATTCCACTGCAATGTAGGTGTGTGCACGTGTGTGTGTAATTAAATGAAATGTAACAATTTTATATACCCTCTAAAAGCAGTTCTATAAACTAGAAATATCCTCACAAAATATGTAATTAGGTACATAAATGCAAAGCAGATATAACTTGGCTTTACACTATCTCTAAATTTTAAAATTCCTCAAACTCTCAGTTTATAACAAAAATATTATTAAAATGTGGAGAATAACCCCTAAAGTGATCAAGAGAACATAAATGGAATGGATGGTTAGTTTTCATTGACAAATCTGAGAAAAATAAACCATAAATAATGAAAAAAACAATTGCTTAAAATTGAAATTTACATTTCTACTTTTATGAATACAGCTGCAAATGGAATTTGCTTTTTTAAAAAACACTGATTTTTAATATGACCTCATTCCTTTAATAGTACACTGCAAATAAACAGTAAGGTTAGTTCCTCTGCATTAATGACACCTATATGCAATGACTCAGATATTAGCCTTAGATTATCAATGGAACCTAAATTGTGATAAATCTGCTTCTTTTTAAATTCAGTAATATCTATCAATAATGCCACAGATCAACCTCTCAATGCTCCAAATATAAACACCACATTATCACTCCTATTTTTTAACTTCCATATATTTTAAAATTTAGGATAAAATGTTAAAACTGCTTTTTAGAGAACTCTTTTTTAAGGGGAGACAGCCGTACATGACATATTTAGTGTTCTGAAGGACATAAGTGGTCAAGTAATAATCCAGAGATTAAATATCTGTTTTTTCATAGTTCTAACAGTCTTGAAACAAACTTTGTTGCTCTACACAGCTAATGCTTTTTCATTCTTAGATAACGTCAGGGTTAAAGGATAGCAGTATTGACTCTTTCAGTCTTTGGCATTTTTAAAGAATTCAAATGAGATGTCAGTTATGAAAGCAGCTTTTGTGATTTGGATACCTGCTTCGGAACTTATCTCAGACTATCCAGACTTACCTTCATGAGAGTTTATACTGATAGCACTAATGTGTTGCTATATTACATCAAAAATGTATTTCTGAATATTCCATGTAATAAAGTTACATTATAGCAAAAACTTTTCAAACAAAAAATCTGTCTAATAATGATTCTTTTATTAAGTACAAAACAATCTTTAATTAAATTAAGTCTGCACTCTAATCCCTTAATTTCGTAATGCCATTCAAATATTTAACTAACAGACTGAAATATATAATAAAAAAGCATACTTTTGAAATCTCCATCTCCAAATGTTAGTGGATAAGCTCCTGGTTTTTCAATCTTGTACATTTCCTCTATAAAAAGGATTTTGCAATCATTTATTGCATCTTCTGGGCCTCTGAAAAATAAAAATATTAATAAAGTACGTTGAACACTGTTTCTCAGTCTTAGCTTCTCAGTTTTAGCTTCTATAATTGACAAACCCTAAGCAAAGGAATATATTTAACTGGCATCTCTTTTACCACTGATAAAATAGTTTTTATTGAATTCACAAACAAAATTCAGTGCAGTGCTATAATTTGCAACAAAACTAAAACACAGTGTACAGTCTAGTTAGTGGCATAGACGAGGAACATCCCAAGACAATGTTTCTTTGTCCAACTTGATTCCTATAAGAATATTTCTAATATAATACACATCACAGCAGTGATTTTATCTTAAACTGACACACAGTTATGCCTTATTTTCCTTCTAAATAACAGGAAACTTTGAACTGAAAGTATATATGTATACATGCATATTTGTATATGCATGTGTGTGTGTATAATGCAAAATATAGATACATAAATATATCTTAAACTTTAGGCAGACCTATATGGAAAAGTCAAAATAGATACAAAGTCAATAAATTGTTGGCTATTAGTAAGCATCTATTTAAATTCTGAGGCATACTGTATTAAATAATTTAAAATTTCATTGAAAAATAAACTATACTGACAATTTCAGCATTAATCAGACATTGCAGCTACAAATGAGATTTTCCCTATATATATTTTCAAATTCCATTATGCTACAGTCAAATTTCAGCACATTTGCATAGCACATTTTTCTCCCAATTTTTACATTTTGCCAGCCTTCTATATTTGTAGGTTTTTCAAACCCAACTGGAAGAAGTGACAACCTCAGTTCAAAAAGTAAGATGAAGAAAAGAACCAGCTCCCTCTGTAATAAAAATCATAAAATAGGGATCCTATCAAGAGTTAAAAGACTTCTAGAAAAGAAAGAATAACAAGTGAAGAATCCCTAAAGCACAGAAACCTGGGTATGTTTAAGCTTTGTGCAATAAATAAATATACATATATTTATATATATTTAAAAAGATGTTATAAAAGCAAGAAGAAGAGGAAAGAAGGATGTGATCTGAAGGTATCCCCTACAAAAAAGGGACAAAGAATTTTTCCCATATGGAATTACCTCCAGAACATGCCATATCAAACCAAAAGTAAATGAGAAATGCTGCTGACAAGACACAAAAAAAATGTTTTTAGCCTCAAAAATTAGTGGTGCATGGATACTCATGGTATGAATATACATGTGAGCTAGTAATTTAAGAGAATGCTTGCTCGATATCTAGGGACATTACTGCTCGTGACAGCATGAATGGCATCTAGCCAAGCATTCCTGAAAGCCAGAAAATACAGAGAGCCGGGAGTCTTAATTAACATGGGCTAGTTGAGAAGAGTTTTCATTCTTTATATTGTCTAATTCTCTTTAGAAAAGTGACATCAAATGCTCACGCTGGCCAATTGTACTCATGCATAATATTAATGCCCCATCCATGTGCCTATCCAGTGCATAATAGCAATATTAATTTCCTAGTGCTTATGTGTATGTTTTGAGTGATGGCTGTATTATTTTTAAATAAATCTAAACAAATGTAGTCTTTTGAAACAGTAACCAGGTAACAGAGTAATATAAAATAGCACATACATTTATTTAAACACCAGTCCTTTTCCTAATTCTTTGTTATTTCTACACTTCTCTTCCTACTACTTTGCTGCCCACCATGTACCCTTTTTTGTACTGAAGTCTGTTTTCTTCTGTACTTTTTCTTCCTTTTGCATTTTTTTTTCTGAGTGGGGGCATCAAACTAAAGTTCAAAATGCTCCTAGAAATCACCTCCAGAGAAGCAGACTGGAAAACACTGAGTGTTTCAACCTGTGTGTGTGTTTATTAGAGAAAGGACAGTATCACAAACACACCAGGGGAAAAAAAAATGCAAAGAACTCAAGACTCAAATCAACCTATTTTTCACTTCATAGAGACATTTTTATCTTATGGACAATAAGCATGAAAACTAAAATCAAAACATTTGAGGCTTTTAATATTTACTACTTCTGTTTGACTGGGTTTCCTTTTCCTTCAAAGCAACTAACAAGTTTTAATGAATAGTAACTAAATAATTGAAAAGGTAGTGAACTTAATCCACAGAGAACCAATTTTCTCTTCCAATTTGCATGTACTACTCTCACCCACTGACTTTGACATGTGTTAGCACATACTTGTGAAGTCCTGAATTAGAAAGAAAAAAAAAGAATTAAGCTATTCTTGATTCAAATTCTATATGAAGTGAGTAAACAGTATTTCATGAACTGGAATGAAAACACTTCAGAAGAACCAGATTATTTAGGTGAGAGCCCATGCCCCAGAAACATGCAGTTACAGAATAAACTCAAGATATTCAGTTTGCAAATCCTATTATACAACATGCATGATTCAGTGACACAGACACTGAACGAGCTTGAAAATATTTTCAACAAGCTTTACAGACAGATTTTTTTAAAGGTCAATTTTTGCTACTCTATTTGCCAATTTAGATTTAAGAAATTCAATACTATTTAGTCTGAACCTTAAAACACTTACCTGACTTGTCTATTATTCAATAGCAAAATTTCAAGTTTTCTAATCTAAAAATTGACTGTAGGCAGGGGTGGCTCTTACGCTGTGGACAAGAGGGGGTAGTCTGTCCCTACCAGAACTTTACCAAGGGTTACCTCAGTAAAATCTTTCTGTGTCGCTTTCCTCTTGCACAGAGCAGTGGCACACATGACAGCACTAAGTCAGGCACCACAGCACACCAGCACAGGAAGTACACTGTGCCTGCACAGGAGCCCTCAATGGAGAGGGCATTAAAAGCATTAGAGCCACCACTGACCATAAATATATGCAGGTTCACTGCTCACTTCTTAAATGTCTAAACAGTAACAAAACTTTTCTTTCCTCTAAATACTAGGCGCTTTTTATGAATAGCTTAAGAAACCATAGTAACATTTAAAAGTATACAGCACAGAAGCCACTAAGGCTTCTGAACTGTGTTGCACTGCTCACCAAGATATTTATACATACAATAAGCTATGTGTGTGTCTGTGCAAAAAGTCTGCAGACAGGATTTTTGACAAGTGAACTTTAAGAGAGCCGGTCAAGAATGTTTCAGCAGATTATTGGAATAAATGCCCCTATAGTATGAAAGCTATTCTGAGAAATGACCCAAAAGTAAGTCTTGTTAACATTGTGCATCTCACCAAAAACATGTTTTCAAAGCTCAAGCAGCAAGTACCAAAGGCGTTACATGAAAAAAAAAAAGAGATTATCTTGGATACAGAAAGAAAAGGATTTGGAAAGCAGCTCTGCAGAGAAGGACCTGGGAGTCCTGGTGGACAACAAGTTAAGCATGAGCCAGCAATGTGCCCTTGTGGCCAAGAAGGCCAAGGGTATCCTGGGGCTGCATTAGGCAGAGTGTTGCCAGCAGGTGGAGGGAGGTGATCCTGCCCCTCTACTCAGCCCTGGGGAGGCCACATCTGGAGTACTGTGTCCAGTTCTGGGCTCCCCAGTACAAGAGAGACACGGCTGTACTGGAGAGAGTCCAGCGGAGGGCTACAAAGATGATGAGGGGACTGGAGCATCTCTCCTATGAGGAAAGGCTGAGAGAGCCGGGCCTGTTCAGCCTGGAGAAGAAAAGACCGAGAAGGGATCTCATCAATGTGTAAAGTATCTGAAGGGAGGGTGTCCAAGAGGATGGGGCCAGACTCTTCTCCGTGGTGCCCAGCGACAGGACAAGAGGCAATGGGCATAAACGGAAACACAGGAAGTTCCATCTGAACATGAGGAAAAACTTCTTTCCTGTGAGGGTGACTGAGCCCTGGAACAGGCTGCCCAGAGAGGTTGTGGAGTCTCCTTCCCTGGAGATATTCAAAACCCGCCTGGACGCAATCCTGGGCAACATGCTCTAGGTGACCCTGCTTGAGCAGGGGGGTTGGACTAGATGATCTCCAGAGGTCCCTTCCAACCTCAGCCATTCTGTGATTCTGTGATACCATATGAATGTAAAACCATCAGTAAGAGAATCTATAGAAACTGAAATTCCAGGCCTAAATAGAAAATATATAGTATTAGGACTGCATTACTGTGCACCCAAACAACATGGTAACAGCAACTATGAGATGTTGAAGGCCATCAGACATACTGAGAAGGAAGGAAACATAACAGTACTAGATCAGGTAATAGACCCAATGTCAAGATTAAATGTTTAGACACTGCCTATGACAGTTCTTTGGAGCAGCTAGTCAGTAATCCACAAAAGCTGAAGAACTCTTGACTTGGTCCTGAGTGACTTGGCCCACTATGCAATACCTGGTTCATTGCGTTAGTTCATTGCTCTGTAATGATATACTTGAATTCAGTATCTTTACAGGAGCAAGAAAAGCCAAAGTTACGTCCAATTTCAAAAAGGAAAATTAAATAGAAATGCAAAAGTTTGCTCAAAAAAGCAATTAATAGCAAAGTCTGTACAGGCAGCATGAAGACTACTTAGACAACATACTGGACACTGAGAACAAATGTATACCGCCTACCAAAGTCTCAAGAGTGAGTAAAAGGAATCCAAGCAAGGCTAAACAACAGAGAAATGGAAATTACAAGAAGCAATAAAGTATCCTACAAAAAGCAGAAATTGTTTCTAAATGAGGACAACAGAAAGGCTCAAAATCCATCAGGTTAAATGTAAAAACACAATATAAACGCAGCAAACTACAAAATGAAAAAATGCTTGGCAAAGCACTGATTAGGAGCAGAAAGCCCAACACAGAATCTGTAGAACTAACTATAGATTAAGGTATAAAACTATGACACATTTTAAGATCCTTCTCACTACCTTCCATTATTGCTACTCTAATGAAGCCCTCAAATTCATAAAATATTTGATTGGTGAAAGAGGTATAATGAATATACAGTGAACTGATTTTACTGTTAGCCTTGAATTAATCCAAAGATTTAAAATAAGACAACTTATGATATTGAGAGAGGCCCTTGCTAAATTCAAACCTTCAAATGCCCTTAATATATTAACTGACTGAAGAAAAAGTGAGAGTTGATTTTCATCAACCTTGAAGTCTAGCACACAAAAAAAGACAAAGCACCATTTGATTTGAACTTCTTTGATTTGATGTGTTGTGACTTTCATTGTCAGCCAGCTACCAAAGTCTGGATAAAATATGAGAGGTTCATCTCACAGTTACCCTCCACTAACAGGCACATATAAGCTTCCTTGAAAGTTTAGAGAAGAAAAATAATAATATCCTAATTACTAATAATTGTTTTCATTGTGAAACAAATACTTCCCAAAGAAAGGAAGAATAGATGAAGTTCAGAGTTATGGATGCACACCCTGTAAACTGAGTTGTAAACCAATCCAGAGGGGTACCAGAGAAACAGGAATGACCACTCCTAACTGAAAATAATGAAGCATGCTCAGAGTCATAAGAGACCTACAGTCCTGGGCAGACTTGCATGGTCTGTGCTTATGGCATCACAGCTTTGCTGATATTTGTATTTAAGCCACATTAAGTCCAGTTTGGATAGGCTTTAGAAACTCTACAATCACAAATTTTAATTGCAGTGCAGATACAGCACAAACAAGAATTATTAATATATGGTTGGAATTACAGTTATATTTTTTTCTTTGTTCAGTTTCACTCTTCTTTTTGATAATGTTCTCTAATTTATCTGTTTCCCAAAAAATGAAGCAATGATGACAAAATTATCAAGATTTTTCCATTAGAGATTGACTGAGACATGAGTAAAGAAATACCACATAACAGATATGCATGTCAAAAATACATGTAAAAAAATACAGTAAAAATATATTTTCCTCATCACAAGCTCTATTGACTCTACAGCATCACTACATACAGTGTAAACATACATGCCCTTGCTATTTCCTGTCATTGTGCCAACACCATGACACCTTTGTCAAAAGCAACAAAGATAAATAAAAAGTTATATTATTTTGAACCAAATATTCAAAGCCTCTTAAACATAATACTGAAAAGAGAAGAGTCAGTGAATGGAACAACTGAAAGCGTTCTGCCTCCCTTTACTGCCTGCCAAGTTTTCTTCTTAAGTAGTTAACATAATTAATCACTTAAAAATAAGTCCCTCATAATAAATTACAGTTTTTATTGAAAGGAATTAATAACTAATACTAAAACTGAAGAATTGATTTTACAAATCCAAACACCTGAAATCAAGTAATTCCTGTTGCAGCATATTCTTTACACAAGTTTATCAATTCCAGGAAGTTTATCTTGTACTTTTACCATTAATTGAGATGAATGACTAAGGTAACTCAGGTAACTCAGAATTATACCTTGGTGAATCACAAGAAATGGCAGAACTCAGAAAATTTTGCTTTCTGGATATTGTCTTAGTAGATTGGCCACGTATATAAGCTATTAACACATACATGAAGCCTGAACTTTTAGTCAGGCAGAATATTAGTTGAAATAAATAATATTCTACTTGGAAAATGGACTTCATTTGGCCAAATAAATTCACTACCCTGGAATACAGTATTTCTCCATTGTGGCTTTTTCAACATAACTATCAGGTTACTTAGGTTTAAAAAAAAAGGTTACCCCATAAAATTTCTGCCATGAACAGAGTTTTTAAATAATGTAGCACCACCTGAAATATGTAATTGTTTTTGCCAATATAAAGCATATTTTGATTATCACATTTTAATAGAGAAGGGGAAAGACCAAAAACACCCTGCCACAAAAAACCTAAACAGCAGTTTTAAAAACATTATCAAAATAGCCAGAGGTTCATATCAGAGGTTCATATAAATAAATCACTGGACAGTTTTGTTTTGCAGATCACGAAGTCCATTTTTCCAGTTCACCAAATGTCATACACATATTAAATGCATTACAATAAATATCACAGAAAAACTTTTTCACCATGAGGTCAGTCAAGCAGCAGAGCAGTTGCCCAGAGAGGTTGTACAGTCTCCATCCTTGGAGGTTTTCAAGACCAGACTGGATAAAGCCCTGAGTAACCTGGTCTGACCTCATGGCTGACCCTGCTTTGAGCAGGAGGTTGGACTAGAGACCTATGATCTTGCGATCTCTGGATTGGCTTAAAAAAAAAAAAAAAAAAAACCACCACTTTTCCCTTGCTAAGTTAGTGGTTAATAATTCAAATTTCCTACTCCTTGTTTTAGATTTGAGGGTGTTTTTCTTAAAATGACAATTGTATGTCTCCAAAATGAATTCACATGCCTCCTTTACATTTGAATACCAGGGAGCCATAATACACTGAAATATTTCCTCTAAATCACTACTGCTATCCTAAATTTAAAAACAATACTCAAAACAGATTTGCATATGCTTGCAACAGCTACCAACTCAACGTCTTTCACATTTCAAAAATACAACAATACAATTATTTCTGGTATATAAATAAAATATTAAATTGTAGCTCATCATAAAAATCTACTACTAGTCTCCCAATCATGTCCTACATTAGAAATGTTCATAAAGATTTCACATTCCTCCATTCTTACACTTAAAAGCATTCTAAAACCTGAATAGTTGAATTCATTTTAAGAAAAATATTTCTAGAATTATAATAGTTTTCATTGTGGTTAAATTTAGGAGGTGCCACCACTAAATCAATTTTTTTCTTAAATTTAAAGAAATTTTTGCTCCAAGTTACACTGTAACATCAGTTTCACTCTTGGTGCACATGCATCCCTGTGTCTTCACCCTCCTACAGAGATGGAGACAACAGACTGGATCCAACTGCCTTTAGTTCCTTTGTGAATATGATATAGTGAGAACAGGACTCCATGTCAAAGGGACAAAGAAAGCCAGCAAGAGAGGAGAAGACTAGCAATGAATTTTTCAAGGAGAGTGTAAAGACTGCATTTTTAAAGATGGGGAAAATAAGTGATCTTGCAGCTTACTTAAAATTGTCCTGTGGATTTCAGCAAAAATACATTCAATTTCTGAAGAACTATACCCAAGTTCCTAAAATAAACAGGAAAATAAAAACAAAACAAAAAACCTTGGATCTGTCTGCATGAAAACCCCCCCTCCCCCGTTCCACTAACGCTCTGTTAAGAGTCTACCACAAACTACATTTTTCTGATGAAGGTTTTTTGTTTTAAAGATTCAGTCAGCCAGTTAAGAAACCTATTCAAACTGCAAGAGATAAACAACATCTGGTAAGACCTGCAGATTCCCAAATGACTCAAAAGTTACTGAAAACAGATGGTTCAGCCTTGACAATTAAATATATCTATATCAGTATACTCTGATCAATTGGAAACATAGATGAAACCACATCTAGCTTCAGCTATCTTATGAAAAGCAAAAATTCCAACTACATGACATAGTTTCCATACTCTAAAATCATACAGTGTAATTCCATGACTCAGCTATGGAAACGTAGTATGCTAATTTTTACTCTAATGATGAGTAGTAATCAAAACCTAAAAGCTTTTGTTTTTGTTTGTTTAAGAATGTAAATAGACTTTCCAAAGTGGTCAAAGAAATCTTACCCCAGCAGAATTTTAGCATGAACCTCTTTGTTAGTCCTTGAAATTTCTCTCAAAGACGTAATTTCTGCATCAAACCAAAATCCTCTTTCTTCTGGAGTCTCAACATTGTAGTTAACCATTACCACATCACCCACTTTTAGTTCACTCCACTTCAGAATGGTTCTTGCTCGTGGTCGAAGATTATTGATGTCCATTTCTACTATGCCATTCTCTGGATACCTTGAAAGGCAAAACCAAACAGAAGTGACAATTAGTACTCCCATAGTAGTAAGAAGTAAGATAAAGAAAACATTTTTCAAAAGCACAATTTTCAAAATAACTTTTGGGAGTGTTAATGCTTAAGTGTGTTTAAAAATTTGACCTAGTATGTTTTTTTAAATTTTATCTTAGTCTGAATGCAGGCCAGACACTGGACTAATCTCATATGGGGGAAAAAAAAAAAACAGCCTCCAAGAATCCAAAGAAAAAAAAATCCATTAGCATTAGATGTTTTTTTTAATAAGAATGCCCTCAAATTCAAGTTTCAACATAGGCACAGATCAAATTTGATCTCAGTAAAATCAAAGGTCCCAATTAAGCCAACAGTGAAAAAGCAACAAAAATTAAAACTTGAATTTTCAAAACTGCTCAATTCTAGCTTAACTCTGCTTTCATACATTTGTTACACTTCCACCAACTTCAATAGCAACATATTTAGGATAATACCAGCTCATTTAAAAAAAATTAACCCTACAAACACAGCATATAAAAAAAAAACGCGATGAACATAGCACAAGTTCAAATTCCACTTACCAAATAATGTTTAAAAAAATGGCTAACTGCAGAATCCCATAAACAAAAAACAGGACTATTTCTAAGACTTTCTATTAGACATGGCAGCTAAAATTTTTAGTGTTTCCCCTCTTCAGTTATAAAATTAAAAATCTATAACGTTAAACAAGAGAAGCATTACTTCAGGATTTCTCTTAATAAGATACAGTAAGGGTTACAACATTATAAGAAATAAAAATAGAAAGAAAGAAAAAAGACTAGAAGACATGGAATTTTGGTTTATTTGGCAGGGTTTTTTTTTTAAATTAGAAACCTGATGAACTCCTCAGCTATATTGTGAATAATTTCTAGTGAGCTCCATTCCCTTTTCAAGTTGAGAAGCATTAATTTAAAACAATTAAGATAGGGATATTTAAATTGGACAGTACTACAATTAAAGAGTACGAAACAAATAAAAAAGACATGCTTAAGGTTTTGGAGATGCCAATTTCAGTTTAACAACATAACCTTAAATTTTCTGCATAAAGCAGTGACTGTAGAGGTTGCATAGCCTCCCTATGTTCTGGAAAAACCGTGCAATGTGGACATCATGAAAAAAATTGCAGGAAAAGGAAGCTGTACTGTTATAAAAAGGTAGAAATAAAACCTCTTAAACTAAAACAGGCTAAGTTCATTTCTGCTGCTGTACAGTAAAAAGAGGCTTCCATCATAAAATTAGTATTAGGTTTTAAAATTAGATGTTTTACAATAAGGTCACAGCACAAGTTTAAAAGATGAAGAGAAAGCACCTACTGCCTGGAGAAAACTGCTAGCATAGTTTGTTAGACCATGATGACAAAATTCTAATCTTATTAATGAAAGCATGACTCAATCACTTTCCAACATGCCTATCTGTAGTGAACAACATGATTCAGAGGTCTTAGAAAAAATATACACAGTAGTTTACTTAATTGCTGCATAAAGAAATTCCTGCTACTGCTAGCAACTTAAATATGAGGGCTCTGACAAACTATCTCAAAGTCAGATGTCTACTCTTCAACAGTTAATTCAAGGTCCATTGAAAATAATTGCAACATTCTCTTTTAACTGAGTGGGTTTTGGCTTTAGTTATCTTCTATTAAATCTTACAACCTGGTCTGTTACTGCATAGATAAGTTAGGGAAAAAAATGAGAACTAATACTCTGTCTCCAGTTCTGTTCGTCTTCTACTGGACAGCTACATAGAATTTGGCTTGAATTTGTTGAAGTATTATTTAAGTTTAATTGGAGGGAAAAAAAAACACTCCACCAGGAACCATGATAGTTTAACATTGTCTGCATCTTTATATAAACCAATGGCCCAATAATAAACACATCTATCCTTAATAACAATGCTAAACCCAAAAAGTGTTTTTTCCCCACCATTCACAGCTCCTTTCTAACTTATCAAACTGTAGGATATGAATAAAAATGACATACAAAGAGAGGTATTTGGGATAGAGCTGCTATTCAAATGACAGTCTCATGTGACATAACTCTTCATGGTTTTTAAAACATTTTTTACTTGTTTTTGTG
Organism: Struthio camelus; assembly: GCF_040807025.1. NCBI lineage: Eukaryota > Metazoa > Chordata > Aves > Struthioniformes > Struthionidae > Struthio > Struthio camelus. The sequence continues at coordinate 15,798,702 of NC_090981.1, read as the reverse complement.
TTTCCCTTTTGTCTTACAGTTTTCCTTCAAAAGAACAGAACTATTCTATAGCTATGTGCTAATCAAAATAATTACTGTAAATTAAAATATGCATAGAAGCAATAAGCAGATTCATCTACAGGTAATAAAAAAATGATGCACAAAGCAACTATAAGATAATTTCTATTTTATAGCAGGGCCTGGATAATGACATAGTATTATAGTCCAACAGACTTCCAAAAATGAAAACAGATGAGTTTAAGATACCGATTTGACTTAGCCCATATCTTGCAATAAACCTTTTCATAGAATTATGGGGAGAATCATGGGAGAAAAGAAAGTAGCATATAGTGGAGAGAGAATCAGTTTACTTTAACTCTGAAATTGAAACAGGACTTAAACTTCAGGATACTAAAGACGACAGATAAAAAAAGTAGAAATACAGTTTATGTACATAGTAGAAAAATCAACTGAAGACTAACTGTAAACAGTATATATAAAGTGTAGCTAGAAAGATAACCAATAAACATTAAGAAGATTCTGATGTCATTATCAAGCACATGATTTAAACAAGTGTGATTTATAGCATTTCTGGTACATAAGAGTTACTCAACACTAAGAGTTGTTTTGTCCCAGATTCAGTTCTGTGCCATCTTTTTGATCCCAGTAAGAACTCTAAACAGAATCTTTCCTGCTGTACTACTGATGCACTTCTAGCATTTTTAACCTTAACAGCTATTCCATCTCTGTTCTGAGAAGCATCCAATGAAAAGAATTCAAAGAAGATTGTTGGAAGGCATGAATAGAATAACATCATGTATCAAAAACAGGCACCCAAAATATCCCATTTTATAGACAGAAAAGAACTGCTCTCCAGAAAAGAAAAAAAGAAGGTAGTTTTCACTGAGTTTCTTCTGTTACTGCCAGCTCAGAGACTTAAGTTGATAAACTTTCCTTTGGAGGAACAGATAGCTTAAAAACGGGTGAAACTTTCCCTCTCAGAATCCAATTTTCTTTTGCATCAGGTTCCAGATGTAGAATGTTGTAAAGAAGATTTATCTTTAAGTTTTCACAAGATGCTGGATGTTTCAGAGCCTTTTACATGCCTCTCTAACGAATGCTGCTTCCAAGTGCATATCTGAAGGTCTATTATGGGGACAGAATTTATTCTGAAATTAATTCTTTTTCAGCAGGCCACAGAAAATTTTGCTAGAAATCATGCAAAATCTAGAGTGGAACAACCAACTGCCCAACAAATCAGGCTTTTGAAAGTGAAAAAGTTTTAAAAACTTTTCCATCAGCCCTGAACTACATGTCTTCCAGGAGTGCATTAAGAAACTTAACAAAAACTAAGCACACTTGGGAGCCCTTCACTTCACTCATTTGTGTTTGAATTCTGAACTTCCAGACAACAGGAGAACTGTAAAGGAACAATGTTCATCCTTATTACTGCATGCTTTCCCCAGAATGCCAAGTTAGTCCTGAAGTCATTATAGGAGAAGCATTCATTACGGCTCTGTTTTACCTTCCTCTCTATCAGCACAGACAGGCATCTGATCTCGGATAGTATTATCAATTTCGGAAAAAAATTCCTGATTTCCAAAAAAGGAAAAATTTAAAAAGTGACATGGCTTGAATAAAGTATAATTTTAATATATTTTTAAGAAAAAAATCATGTAACTTTTTAACCCATTCACCTCATGAAATTAAAAAGCCAATCTATTAGAGGAATCAAGCCATTCAACTGTTTTTAGTCTAAATCAATACCTCTGTTACCTAGAAGCTGATCAAGGATAAAAAACAAGGATGTTCTTATGTACTGCAAAAAACACACTATTTACATGAGTTCTCCATCACTTTATTCTACAACTTTTAGTAATGGGATGCTCTAACTTTATAGATATGAGGGCAAAAAGTGTGTCAACTGAATACATCTTTACCCTCTAGAGATCACAATTTCTGCCTGATATGTAAGAAGTCTCAGGCTTTTACAGTTATCATCACTCACCTTATGCCTGGCCTAAGGAATCCTTTCAATGGGCTAAGGCACAGCAATATTTATATTCAATGGGACACAGGAGAGAAGCAGCTAGCATTCATATTTGTCCATACATAACACCACAGACTGAACATCCAGATATCTGCTTATAACTGGAAGAGCATTTGTCACAAGCCTTTGAGATTGAGTCTAACTCATGCTTTTGGAGTTGCACCTAAATACATTAAGCACTATAATGCTATTCCTCATTACATTAAGTAATGAATAAATTGTACTTTTATAGTAAACTTCTGACCTCAAATATATCTAATATTGTAATTCCACAAGAAATAGTATATTTTCCATCTTATGACCTCCACCATCTAGACTGTTTCTCTCCTTCCCTTTCACTTGTCTTAAGTAACAAATCAAAATGAGCACAGAGAAAAACAGATCCATGTTAGATAATGCTACTTACTCCATGTCAAATTTCATCCTATATTTTAACATATTATTTGTATAATTGACCATGATGTTAGATTAAAATCTAAACTCTCAAATACACAAGATGAGTATGTAACTAAGGTATCAGAAAATGGGAATATGTAGGGCTATGTAAATCAAACAAATACAAGAGAACAAATATAATCTTTTAAAAAGCCTCAAGAACTAAGAAAATACTGCAAAGTTTTCCCAGTTTCACTAAAGAATCCATGCCAGTAAAACTTGAATTAAAAAAAAAATTGCTAGACACAAATATGGTTAGTAAAGGTGTTTTCTTATTTACTGACTTTCTTTTAAAATCCTATGATGACCCTCAAGAGACAACAGAAGTTATATGCTTCACAGTAGATTTCAAATCTCATATAATTCAGTGATTATAACACTGAATTCTGTTCTTAGTCGCATCACTTTAAGTCTGGAGGAATTCAAATGTTGCTGATTTGACACACAAAATTCAACCCACAAAAATGTTCACACTTTTCCCATATTTTTTTAATACACTTGGCATATAACATTCAGAAAGCATAATCATTAAAAATACGGCCTATAAGAAAGCTAATCTTTATTGTGGAGCTGTACCTTCCTTCTAATTTTAAGTATTAATACTAGCATAGGAAATTATATGAACATTTTCCTATCTCTATGGAAACCTTTCTTAGCAATCCATTATCCAAGAAGAAAAATTGCATCATTCCTTGGCTATAGGCAATATTTAAGCATTCCTAAAATGTGATATAGAGAAACATATTAACCCTATGTCAGAATATACACAGAATATAAGTCTTTTCTGGTTATTGAGGATTTTCGATGCATCCTTTAATCCTTTCCCCAGCTCTTAGTAGAACAGCTGGAACTAGAAAGTTATGACTCTTTAAATTCATATACTGGAACCAAATTACAGAGTCAGGGACAACCCCCCCACACACCTAGTACAATATGCAATATTAGGGCCAAAGCACAATTTCTTACGATCCTTATTTTTTCCCCTATAAACAAACCCCAAATCATGTCTCTTCATAACAGGCATAGGTCTGTACACATTCCCCCACCCTCTTTTTTAATAGCAGGAGGGTGAGTGAACACAGTCTCCCACTACCACAAACTATGTAAGCAGAGTTTCCCATATTTGTGGAAACTGCAGGGGTCAGCACACCCAGAATGCAAGGGATAAACCTCACCCTGGGAAAATGATCTTCTTGACCATATGTCTGCCCTGATAGGTTGCATGCAACACAGAGTTAATCAGGACTGTATGCATAATACAGCCCTTGGCTCTTCTTAACTGTAAAATCCTAAAGAGTACATAGGCTCCCAGGAGGACAAAAGATGAACATGCACATGGACAACACATCTCAGGGAAATCCAGTTACTGATAAGTAATCTATTTCTGTTTGATGCTATAGTCTGCATACACAGCCAGTAGCCCCTCACATCCACAGTTTACCTAGAAGTGGGTTTCTGAGCTCTTCATTGCACAATAATTATAGAATCGGATCCAAAGACAGCATCACTTCCAGATAGATGTAATCATCACTGTTTGGTAAGACTGTGAATGGGGCTCCATGTGACCATTCTACAGATGTCCGGAATTGAGATATTCTTTTAAAAAGCTACCAACACACTTTAAGTACTGATGGAGAGCATGCTCAAATCCAAGGGTGATTCTGCCTTTGCAGTCTTGAAACAGATATATATATTGAAACATAGCCAATGTTCAGTTCACTCCTCTTTGAGATTATTGTATCTTTTGATCTTTCAGCTAGTGACACAAATATCTAGGGGGACCATCTGAAAGATTGGGTCCTGTGCAAGCATGACAAGGCCTACTTTAAATCAAGCATATGAAGAGAGATAAAGCTTTAGAAGAATACAGAAAAATTATTTTTCTGAATCAAATTGAAAATCAGATTCAAATTTAGTTTGGATCCCAAAAGAGATCTTGTCAGAGGGGCACACAGCACCCAAAATGCCATGTGCACACACACAAGCCCTTATTCTCAATGCAGAAGCAACAGAAATTAAGAAAACCAACTTCCTGAAGAGATGTAGTATGCAGTTTGCCACAGACTCTGAAGGCTATCATCAATCTTGTGTCGCTAATATTAATGATCAGGATCCCTCAAAAACAAGAAAATCCTCACCAGACCCAATGAGAAAAGTGTGAGAAACCATCACTGGAAGGTAAGCTGAAAAGGCAGGAAGAACTCTGACCAACTTAATGGGTAGATTATCCTTCAGATCCATCAGATAATCAAAAATATCAATATACAAGTCTGTTAGAAAAGGGACATGATTGAACAACAAACAGGAAACCTGATCTGTTTGGCTACTTACATCTACCCTGTTGAAGTCTTCCTGTTACTTATAAGGACGCTTCTCACAAACTATGACCAGATTCATTTTAGCAAGGAGAGACATCCAGAACCTGGGAAAAAGAAATCTGAGAGTGTAGGGGCTTGGAATAGTGTAGTAACTCCAACTTCTTCCTGTATAGATCCATGAACATAAATAAGCATTTAGGAATCCTCACTAACAGAAATGGAAAATCTGGCTACACAAACTGTCTTAACTAGGCTAAGCTAGGCTTCTAAGAGTCCTTTAGATCATCAGACGCACATATTTTCTTGACTACTGGGTCTGGAATATATCTGACAGAGCTAACACAAGCTAACTAAGCAACAGAGGGACTACAATATCTTGTTGGAATCAAAAAAGAAGAGTTGGACCTCGTAGTACTTCCAGTATTGAAAGAGCTCAGAGAACATCACTCTACAACTCCTACAAACGATGATGCAAACAGATGATACCTTTTGCTAAGGTATTTAGAGCCCTAGGAAGTTTTACCACAGAATGGTGTACCTTATCTCTGCATTATATGATATTACCCAAGGGTATAATTTGAATCTCATACCATTTCGTATAGCAGTATCATCATCAGAATGTGATGGCCTTGAATAAAACAATTACATACACTTGAACCACACTGAGTTCTTAGCGTATTGATAAGCAGATTGATTTTTCTCAGGCTGCAGGCACCACTAGCCTTCATGTCACCAGTGTGAGAGCCTCCTTAAATAAATGGGAGACCTTCATTACAAATGCCTTGGACAGAGAAGGCAGGGGAAAAAACAGCATTTGTTTGTAGATCAAAAAGTCATTCTTCTACCTCAGGGAAGACCTAACCATCAAGAAACTGTCACATACTGAGGGAAGTGTTTCCCTAAAAGTAAACAGTCAATGTTATATGCACAGTAAATGCAAAATGGTATAAGGTAACAGATAAGGGCAGGTTGCTGTGACACAGTATTGTGAAATATGTCTTTATTGGGTGACTAGAGCACACACATGATGAGTAGGGCATCTCAGTAGCTTAATCTGGAATTGATGCTTGGCAAGCAATGGCAGAGATTGAACCTACCATTACTTCAATTAACTCAAGAAACTAAGCATATCAGATTTACCATGAGTCCTTGTAAATAAAAGTTTTCAGCTTTCTTAAGTCCAAGACAGGTTCCCATCCTCATATCTTTTTTGATATTAAGATATTTGCGGGGGTGGGGGAGAATGACCTTCCCTTGAGATGAAGGGAAACTTGCTCTACTGCCTTTAAAACATACAGAATGAAGTAACTTCCTATTGAAACAGCATCTTATACAAGAGGCTCCTGGTAAGGGACAGGATAGAGGAATTGGAAGATAGAAGTATACAAAACTTTATAGTGCACTATGAGTTAAAAAGTCTTTAGCACCCACTGTTCCACTGTGATACCAACACATGCTAAGCTGAAATGGAAACATCTGTTCCTGAGAAGTGGGAGAAAAGGAGGAAGAAGACACCAGCAGAAGTAGGAATGCACCTGTAAACGTGCTGCCTCAAGGCAAAAAGCTGCCTTCAGGAGCTGGATGCACAAGACTATACTGCAAAAGCACTTGGACCACTACTGGAAGCCCTGAGAGCACCAACAGGCCTTAATGGCCCTGACCAGGCTCACCTGGGGCCTCCACCCATACCCTCTGCCCATGGGCCCAGGAGCTCCATTTAAGCTCAGGCCTGGGCATTCAGCCCTTTCCTAAGCTATGTTGTAGATATAGCTATCTCCAGCCCTGTCTCCTGGATGGACGTTAGATCTATGTTGTAGCCTTATCTCCAGTCTTGTATCTAGCCCTGTCTCCCGCTGCTCCTGACTGGACTCCCTGAATGGACCCTGGATCTGGTTCATCACCTTGCCTTGCCTGGCACTGTTGATAGACTGTTATCAGCACCCCTGCTCTGCCTACCCTGGTCAGACGCTGTGGGACTGCACCCTAGTTGGTGAGGGCACTGCCTGTCCTGTGGTCACCCTTAGCTCCTGGCTCATCCTCCCTTGTGGAGTGGCCCCGCTACTGCTGCTCCCTCACAGTACCCAAAGGCTTATAGAACCTTAGCAATGATAAAACTGATACTCTGGTCTCTACCTCAGTGTTGAGGACAATGCTCTTAAAGAGCACAGCGTGGCCTTTAAGAACTGTCTACTCTGGAACTGAGAAGTTCTGTTACTTCAAATAACAGCAAGTTTTCTACAAGCTGAAACATCTTTCTGCAAAAGTGGGTGGGTCTCATAGCTACTGTAGTAACAATGAAATGATATGCTATATCTCCTGCCTCTAGGGCTATTGCAATGAAACTCGGGCATCTTTCTGTTTCTTACAAAGTAAAGAAAGAGGATGTAGCAGTCAATTTGCACTGGTCACAGTCAGGAGAAGAGTTATGTTTAGCCATGAGGGATTAGTAATTAGCAATCTTCAATTGGAGTATAACTGAGCACTTACCCAGAAAGTCTAATTTGTCTTCATCACATTCTTTGCTAGAGGAGCTTTGCTATTTTTCCTCCCTTCACATTTGCTGTAACCACCACTAATTAAATAGGAAAAAGAAGGAAGGAACAATCAAAAATTCAATGTTTCAGAGGAGGCATAATCTTTCTCGTCAACCTGCTTAGTCAAAAGATTAGAACAAAGTGGATTTTGGCAAACCTAACTGCAAGAAAATGCCTTTGTTTCACGTAGTATTTATGTAAAACAGATCTACCAGACCAACCTCCTCACTTAAAGAAGGGGCAAATACTCCAGTTCTGCTTCATCCTCTAAGAACAGCTATTCTTAGGAGATCATGGAAGAATTTAAAAGTTACCATGGTGAGAGGAGACCCAAAATCTGTTGATGATGTTGTGGCTGCTTTCAAGGATGCAGCTTGAAATACGGAGACAGTCCTGTAGGTGTGCATCAAGAGAAGTGGGATCCAAACTGGCTAACCAGGAGCGGGTGGCTAGGGCCAAAAGGTCTACATTGGCTAGGGCAGCATTATCTCTTACTGATACTGCAGGGGGGTAGCTCATGATAAGTTTTTGCAGATCTTTCAGCAGAGAACTACTTGGTTGGTAGGACCTCTTAACATGATCTTCCCCCCCAATTTCCAAAGTAGAGAGAAGTGCAAACATGCTCCAGTATAAATTAAACTGATTAATGTCCAGTGGTGAGCTTCCCTGACAGGCACAGTTCAAGAGAGGATGATCAAGGTGAGGCTTCACCTTTAGACATAATTAACACTTAGGTTCTCGTCTACAGTGGTGCAAGATATACGATGTCAGACAATGTTCAACTTGCTCCTGAATCCAAGATTAAACCAGTGTCAATACTAACGGGACAACTAAAAAAAGAAACAACAGCTCTAGACTTTAAGTAGAGACCTGTGGGATCTTTGGGTTTTGAAGACTGCTAAGAAAACTAGATCTGTACTAGAAAACTTGGTCCCAAGAACTAGACCTATGACAGTGGAGGGCTTGGTGCTGAGATTAAGGTTGAATAGCTTTCTGGTATCTCCTGCATAAACATCACCAAGTAGTCAGTTTGAGACATCGACAGAAAGAAAATGAATTTTGTGTGTGTTTGCACATGCATGTGCATTGTCAGACTAGACCTGCCACAATAGCTGGGTATCAAACTATCTTTGCAGTAACATGAAGTCTCAGACGCAAAGTGTAGGTCTACTCTACTTTCCCAACCCCATCTCAAAGCATTACAACAGGCTTGTCCTTCAGCTGTAGCCTTCTTGGTGGACAGTTTCCCCAGACTAGAAGATAAAACAAACAGTGAAGGAGAACCAGTATAGATACTGAGCCAGTCTCAGTGAGGACCTGAGCAGTTCCCAATCTGTGTCAGAGGCAAACCCCATAGTCTTCTCCATAATACAAGAAAGAAATTTTTATGGCTTTATGGGCACCAGGCTTATATTCTCCATCTGCAGGTTGCTCATCAGAAACATGCAGTTTCCCAAAGCAGAATAAACAACTGCTTCCATCTTTGGCAGGAATGCTCCTGTGGGCAAGGAGCTTAAAGTGGGCAAGAAGCTTAAAGTTCTCCAGCCTGGATGAAATCATCTATAGGGGATAGAAGGAAGAAGAAATGAGATACTTCAATGAAGAACATAGTAAGAAAAGACAAGTAAGAAAGACTGCCAAGGTGGACTGGTGCCACACAGCCTAGCCCAAACCTAAGCATCCAGGAACAGCAACCATGCACAGAAGAAGCAAGAACTTATAGTAGAATATGAACCTCAAAGAACAAGCACAAAGAGATGACAAATGGGATAACAACATCTGGAACTGAGAAGAACTGAAGGACACAGTACACACTACCCTATTTATCCATGTATCCTTCCTCCCTAATGCTTGATACATGTGCTCTACAGATACCAAGAAGGCAAAAACACTAATGTCTGATGCCAGTGTGTGCATGCACAGAGTACATGTGCACAGAGTACACAACCAACCACCATGTGAATGTGCATGTTAACTACCACTCAAAGGACAAAGTGGGACCTTGAAAGATTCATACCATGTGTCCCAAATGATGCCTTCTGTTTTTTCTTATGTAGGCCATTAACTTTTACCTAAGTTTCTATTAGCTGATAAATGCATAGATCTTGTTTGCTAGAAAGTTTTAAAATTTTTCTCCCCAAAAGCTCAAACTTTTAACATTTCAGAACAATCAAGTAAATGACCATGATGTAAGTAAAATTAGATAAGACATGAAAACATAATGTTTTCAGATGGTAACTGGCTAAGAACACAAAGCTGTGACAGATCACGTTATAGGAGGACTAAGATGATTGTCTGCATCTACTGGAAATGCATGGCTAGATCTTAAGGTACGCATGAAATAAAATTAACATTTTGTAAGCATGGGCACACCTATGCAAGTCAGATCAGCTTGACTATACTTTCTACTTCACAGGTGGCTTCCCCCTCAAATCTCTAACTCACTTAAAATGACAGTATCTACAAAAGAGGAACATAATTTAACTCTAAGAATTACAAACGCTATTTCTCACAAATTTTTGCCCATTGTTCAATTAAATACTTCTGCAATGTTATAAAATTAATCAATCTTAAAACTAGATCTTTGAAAGCATAACATAATGCACATCTAACATTTTTTTAGAGACGATATTTTCACTGTAACCATGCTGCATGACTAAAGTTGTGAGAAAGTTCTGAATTTAAGCATTTCAATAATTTTTTAAGTAAACTTTTGCTTTCAACACTGTAGCTATCTTTTTCTTTTGTGTGGACAAACATAGTTGCAGATATAAAATTTGATAGTTGCAAATATAAAACTGCATCTGAACTCCACATGCAGACAAAAGCTATATGATCCTCCAAGGTAAGTACATAAAGAAAAGTTATATCTAGTATTACCAAGAGCAGCTAAAAGATTTTCAGTTTATGCCTTCAACATTCTTGTTTTTCCATAGCAAAGCCAGATTAAACTGTAATTATTAAAAACAACAAAACTTGAAATAGATACTTTAAAAATATTTTGAAAATGTGAATTGGATTTATCCTCAACAAGACTAGTTGTCTAGTGATGAGAAATCCCTGCAAATCCCACTGAGTTTACAGAACAAAGGGTCTACTTGAGAACATCTATTGTAGGTTCTGAAATTTGTTTTTACTATAGACAAAAAAAAAATCCCTTTGTACCCTCACTCAGAACTGATTTCATGCTCCCAGTCACTAGATTCTCTACAATAAACCTCTACCTGAAATGAAGACCTGTAATCTCATGCATAAATATTACTTTAAAACAAAATTTAAACAATTCAAGCACCAGAATTTGCTCTCGTGAAACTTGTTTAGACTTCAATGAAAGGAACTGAATATGAGCAGAGCAGTTTTTAAAGAAAATAAATTATATTTTACATAGAAAAACAACTACAGAAAAATCCAATTTATATTAGAGATAGGGATTTTGAGTTTCATAAAATCGAGACAAAGTTAATACATCACAGAAACTCGTGAATAAAACAATCTCATTACTCCCAGGATATTCGTTACATCTGACTGAAAGACATCATGGCTTTTTAATATTTCTTTCCTTGGTTGCATTGAACTTGATGTCTTTGATTCCAAGTTTCTTCAATAAAATTCTTGGTTTATACACATCAAATAATAACATATGATGTCCTCAAAATAATATCAGAAGCACTTACTCATCATACTTGATATGATAAATAGCTTCTTCATCAGTGTCCATACAGTCTGAGTAAGATGTGGATGGTGTACTGTCCAAATTATTTGCATTCTCTCTAGAATGGTCTTGACTTAAGTTTCCATTAGTTCTTTTGTAAGAATTGCCACTCTTTACTTGAGCTTTACCATTCTTACGTCCTTTTGTTGCTCGAGTAACACTTTCTATATGAGCTTCAAACCAGGCTCCAATGCTGACATCACGGGCATCCACCAATTCGTTTATCTAAAAGGAAAATTTGATAATGAATATTTATTTTCTATAATCCTGGTTAAGAAAAAAAAGGAAAACTGACTGAACTATTTCACTATCAGTGAAACAAATTCAACACCGTTGACTTCAACTGGTTGGACTTGCATAAGTTAGAGCAACATTCAGTCATTCAGGTGTTGTGCTTTAAGCATTTTATTCCTGTACTCTTAATAAGATCTGTTATGAATACAATTTGTAAGCAATTTATTTTAAAAAATTGAGGCTGATTTTTTTAACCTACAAATTAGCTTAATCTGTCTTTCCACTGATCTTTTTCTTGTTTCATAGAATTGTTCCTTATGACTAAAATAAGCACATATACTTCTAGAGGTTTAAAATATTAGCCCACAGCCAGGTTTTAAGATTTCACTGGGCCTCCAAATTGAAATTATTACTTAACCCCATTTCTTTTTGACCTGCACTGCTTCTGAATCCTTCAAAGTTTGAGAAAGAAGGGGACAGAGAGAAATGGGCTCTCCAAGTCTAACAAGGCTGCTACCATAACCAATCAAGACTGATGCTTCCATAAATCTTTCAACTGTAAGAAACAGAATTCTCTCATGACCCTTCTCCTTTCTGTACTCACAATAATACTGCTATTAAGTAATGAAGCTACTCTACTATTTTAAAGCATGTTTCATTCATTCATTATCCTAACACATTTTCTCAAGCCTTCAACTAATTAAATACGTATTACTTCAACAACACAAGGTTTTCCCTATGATTAGAATTAAGCCACTGGGGTATACAGCGCTTCAGTTACACAGGCATTCTTTTAAAAACTGTACTGTGTAAAAAGTTACTTTCTTTGAAATATTAACTTGATTAAAACAGTGTCTATAAAAGAATCACTTAAGGAACACCTCTGTACACTGTACACCAAATATTGCAATAGAACATTATTGCAATAGAACTACAAAGAAGCCATACCAAGTGAAGATAAAGCACATGGAAGAGGACTATAAGATGAAAATTAAAAGTAAATTCTAAAAATGCTCAGAATGGGTTCAATTAACATAAAATCAAATTGGAGGAACTGGTTTTTACCTACAGAGCTCATTTCAGAAGTAATATTTTAACAGGAATGTTTCATGGCTGTATTTATAGTATTGTTTGCAAAAGATCCTTTTCTTCTAATTTTTTAAAAATAAATAAAGATCTTCTAAAGATCATCTAAATGTCTCTTCTAAAGAAAAAAAAACAGAAAAATTGAGGCCAAAAGATAACATATTAACATAGCCTTAATCAAGCAGCAAGATAGTGGCAGTTGATTTTTTTTCCTTACTACACCCAAAGACCAGCAACTATAAACAAAACAACATGAATAATATTAATTATCAGTATTTAAACTGAAACAATCATTAGGTAATTTGAAAGTACAAATGAAGGCAGTCCCTAAGCTAACAAATTTACCAAGAGATAGAGTGAAAGGTAAATATGTAATACATAAAGCATATATCCTATTGAGTCTATTTTTTCTTACTTTTAACACACTTCCGTGAAAAAATACATCCAAAAATTCAACCTTTCCTTTTTCCCCCATGTATAATCCCAACATTCAGTTTAAATTTTTATTCTCAACTCCCACAATATTCAAAGTATACTTTTTAAAAAAATAAACATTAATTCATATAATAAATAAAAGGATCACCTTGTTTTAAGTCAGTCTGTTGACCTATTTTAAACATAAGGAACAAACTCTGGAGGGTATTTCTGTAAGTAAACCTCAGTAAAACATCCCTACGTAACCATTAGGCGTTTGAATCAGTTCTAGCTTACAGTGCTTCTCAAATTCCACCTCCTGAAAATGCAGTTGAGACACAGATGTTATTGATGTTTCCCCATCTGCAGCTACTTCTTGAGACAAGCTATGAAGATGCCAGAGAAGTCATGTTATTCAAGCCAAAAACCATTAGAGCCAGAAAGAAGCCAGTTTAAGTTTCCTGTATTCATTGCTCCCAAATGCATCTTTTTATACTGTGATGCTCGCACTTCACCAATAGACTTCTCAGCTTCATAGAGAGTAAAAGCAAATAATTACGAGTATAAACCCTTAAGGACTATATCATGGTAATTTTATATACAACCCTATTTATAGCCGATGAACTAAAGATGTAGACTCCAGCAGAGGGGTTCAAAGAAAAACTAAGGCATTCAGAAGAAGAATGTTAATCACTGGTATAACCACAAAGCCTTTTTAAACTGTATAACTGTTATGAGATCCTGCTCTCCATGAGAATTACATCAGCTGGAGTGTAAAAAGACCCCATGTTTGTCCTTGATAATTTGAAACATTATGAGCTATTTTACTGTCACATTACCTCTGCTTTCCTTTGAAACATTTAGAGGAGCTATACCCTTATTTTCACTGCAGCAGAAGCTTATTATCAGTCTTCATAAGAAACAAACCATTAACAATACCTAAACTTAAGCTGTAGCAGTATGCAGCTCAGGATAATATTCAGTTACCATGGAAGTTTGCTTAAGTGAGACATGCAAAAATGCTTCTAAATTTTCAGCCCAAACCACTACTGCAAACACATTGATAAAAATACAGAACAGATTATCACTAAATACATTAACTAGCATACATTCAGAAGTGAAAGAAAAATATTATGTGCAAGCATACAGCATACATATGTACAGGAAAGAGACCCAATAGACTCCATCTCATTTCTTAGGAAAGAGAACCTTGAAATTAGAAGGGACTGAGGGGTAAGAGGAAAGATGACAAATACACTTAAGTAGTTCATATTGCTAATGTGCAAAGAGCCATACAAAAAGAAATTAAAGAAATATCAATACACTCTAAAAGATGTCAAAATAGAAAACAAAACTAAGAAAGGCAAGCAACATATGAGGTCATATGTTGTAATGATGATGCAAGACTGCCATCTAACCTGAGGAAGACCTTGCACAGGAGAAAAATATAAGGTGCAAGCAAGAATAAAAAAATACATAGCCCATCTCCACCACACAATGGAGTACAGTACAGACACCCCAAGTTAGTGCTGGAAATAGAACAATATAGTTGTACTAGTGCAACGTAGTTTTCAGCACAGTTAATTAGATCTGGCAATGGTGCTAATAAGCCTACAAACAATGCTACTGTAGTACAGCTATACTTCTCCCAGAACCTTAGCTAATTCCTCATATCATGTCATTATAGTTATTCGTTGCCACCCATACATACAAGTGGTAACTAGTTCATTTGGAAGGTGGTACAGAGCAAAATAATTTGGAATAAAATACTAAATACAGCTATCAGTCTCAAACTTCAGCTAGCATTTTTAACTTCTTTTTAAAAACACTTCGAAGTACTTATTCTCTTCCCAAGTTGCTTGATTACTAACATCTGGGCTGGACAAGAATGTAAATATTCAAATCATGCAAGAAGACGACAAATATTTTAACATCCTTAGTTTCTGCTAATGAAAAAATAGTTGATAAAAATATTTGCACTAATACTCCTTAATTCACAGGCATAGCAAGTGACAGGCAGAATGAAAAAGCACCCAAGAGCTTAATCCTTGATTGTCTAGACTAGGATTCCAATGTATGCAATATTTTCTATGAAAGATTTTGGACTAATGTATAACCATCTAATGGAGATACAGAAGGTACCACCACTTCATTCAGCAACCATGACAATACATATAGCATCATGACTATCAAAAAAAATTCTTCATTTTCATACTACATATGTCAAAGATACTGATATAATGTGTTTTGTGAAGCAGTAAACTTGCTGTCAAAGTACACCTCAAAGTATCCCTGGAAGACCAATTCAGTAACAAAGACCAAGAGAGACAAATAACCAGTTCCCTAAGAGATATGCTAAAACAGTGGGAAAATTGGTCAGACTCATATCTGCTACAGAGGAGCACCTATTTAACCACTAAGCAAGTTTGCAGTTACGGGAGCACAGCTAAGAGACTTGGCAATTAGCACAGGCTGGGTAGCATGGGGGACGATGAGCAGGAGACGGACAGAGTTTTCACAGAGAGTCTGTAGAGGCAAGAGCCTGAGCCACGTGATGCAAGGAAGGAGGGACAGCTAGAGGTTATGCTTTTGAACGAGTGGTAGATGGAGACTCCCAAGATGGGGGAGACTGGAAGCTTGTGACTTCTGGCAGCAGGAGAAAGGCTCCCTCTCTGCCTGCAGATCTGAATGTACAGAATTGGTACAGTGCCCTGGTAGTCAAAGAGGAGAAACCAGCTCTGAAAGAGCATTAGCACCAAGAGGGAACACTGGGTGACTGCAGTTGGAGTCTCCCTTCTGCAGGGGACAGAGGCACCCATCTGCTGAGCAGACATAAGATCATCAAATAATTCAGGTTGGAAGGGACCTCAGGAGGGCCCTAGTCCAGCTTCCTACTGAAAGCAGGGCCAACACTGAATTCAGACCAGGTTGCTCAGGGCTTTATTCAGTCTGGTCTTGAAAACATCCAAAGACAGAGACTGCACAACCCCTCTGGGCAACCTGCTTGATTGACCTCATCATGAAAAAATTTCTCCTTATATCCAGTCTGAACCTCTCTTGTTTCAACTTATGCCCATTGCCTCTCATTTTCCCACCATGAACCACTATGAAGAGCCTGGCTCTGTTTTCTTGTAGGAGGGGGTCTGTCGCAGGTTTGTTGCTTGCTGGAGGCCCAGATCCAGGATACTACAGAGACCGCCAAGGCTCATCCAGCCCTTTGACCTATTACCCCTTACTGCTCATTCATGTGGACACTGATAACACTGCAAAAAAAGAGACCTAATGCAAATCAAGAGTGACAACAGAGCCCTGGGAAGAAGGGAGAAGCACAATGGAGCCCAGATGTTCTTCTCAATACTGCAGGTGAAGGGGAAAGGCTCAGGTAGGGGCAGATGCATCCTACAGGTTAACAGCTGGCTGCACAGCTAATGTCCACAGGATCTTAATTGAGTGAAGAGGACCACTGAGAAGGGACAAGAAACACCTGACAAAGTGGGGCATCTTTGCCAACCTGGGGAGGAGGACTTTGAACTAGGTTTGTCAGGTGATGGTGACCAAAGCCGGAAGAGAAATAAAGGAATAGGGACAGTGAGGAAGTACCCAGGGGACAGGTAGGCCCTCTCTTTCCCTGTGAAAGCAGCACAACTGGGAGCTCATCTCAACTGTACACAACTGCATGCAACATGGGAAAAAAAAACAGGATAAATTAAAAGTCTGTACACAGTTGCAGAGCTCTGATCTCATTGGGATTAGAGATGTGGGGGATAGCCCACATAAATGAGGTGCTGCCACGGATAGATGAAGATCTTCAGAAAGAACAGGCTGGACAAGGGGCAGGGAAGGGTTGTGCTCTACGCAAAGGAGTAGCTTAAACATGCGGAGCTTTGACTTAGAGCAGGGGAGGAGCATGTCAAGAACATGTGGTACAAATCAGAGAACAGACCAACACATATGATGTCTGAGGAGATGTCTGCTACAGACTACCTGATCAAGAGCAAGTAGAGGAAGCCTTCTTTACACAACTGGAAAAAGCCCACACGATCACAGGCCCTGGTACTCACAAAGTACTTCAACCACACCAACATCTGCTGGAAAGGCAACATGGAAGGACAAAAGCAATACAGGAATTTTCTGGAGTATGTTGAATAAAAGTTCTTGATAGAGATAACAAGCCAACTAGGGGAAGATGTTGGACCTGTCACTCATAAACAAAGAACAGGCTGGCGACATAAAGGTTGATGGCAGCCATAATGAGGGTGGAGCTGAAGATCCTGAAAGAAGCGAGCAAGATGCATAGCAAAATTACAACCCTGAACTTCAGGAGAGCAGATTTTGGCTTGTTAAAGGACCTATTTGGCAGGATACTATGAGAGACTGCTCTAAAGGGCAAAGGACACAGGAGACCTGGTTGATCCTCAAAAAGACAACTTCCTCAAAGCACAAGAATAATTCACTCAGTCATGCAGGAAGCCGAGCAAGTGTGGCAGAAGGCCAGCATAGATGAACCGGGAACTCCTGACTGAGCTCAAACACCAAAAAAGAAGTACACAGAAGGTGGAAGCAGGGATGGGCTACCCAGGAGGAATATGGAGACACTGCTTAAGCACATAAGGATTTAGTTAGGAAAGCCAAAGTTTGGCTGGAGTTGGAACCAGAAAGAAATGTAAAGGGCAACAAGAAGGGCTTCTATAAGTACAGTGGCAGCAAAAGAAAGGCTAAGGAAAACACATGCCCACTGCTCACTGGAGCAGGGAACCTAATAGCTAAAGACATCAAAAAGGCTAAGGAACTCAATACCTTCCTTGCTTCCATTTTATACAGGTAAGGTTTGCCTTCAGTCTTCCCAGGTCCCTGAGCCTAGTGGCAGACTCTTGGGCAGGAAAGTATTACTCACAGTAGAGGAAGACTGAGTTAGGGAGCACTTCAGCAAACTGGACATACACAAGTCCATGGGACCAGACAATATGCGCCTGAGGGCTCCTGATGACTGGAAAAAGGCAAATATCGCACCCATCTTCAAGGAGAATCCAAGGAAATAAAGACTGGTCAAACTCACCTCATAATCTGGGAAAGGTGGAGAGCAAATCCTCCTGGAAGCCATGTCCAGGCACACACAGGACATGATGATGATTGTGAACAGCCACCATGGATTTACCAAAGGCAAATCATACCTAATCAACCTGACTGCTTTCTATAATGACATGACTGGCTCTATGGAAAAGGCGGGGGCAGTGACTGTCATATATATACCTTGACTGAAGAAAGGCCTTTGACAGTCTACCATAGTTTCCTTATCACTAAACTGGTAACATACTGACTGGATAAAAGGACATAATGTCGATGAAAATTGGCCTGATTGTCAGGCTCAAAGAGTTATGATCAGTGGTACAGCCCAACTGGCACCTAATTACCAATGGCATCCCTCAGAGATCAATACAGGAGCTGATACTGTTTAACATCTCTGTCAATACCTTGGACAATGGGACAGAGCACGCACTCAACAAGTTCATGGGATGATACCAAATTTGGGGGAGTAGTCGGTATACAGGAGAGCAGGGGTGCTATTCAGAGGGACCCGGGCAGGCTAGAGAAACAGACAGACAGGAACCTCATAAAATCATAGACTGAATTAGATCAGAAGGGACTTCCAGAGGTCATTTAGTCCAACCACCTGCTCCAAGCAGGTCTAATTAGATCAGGTTCCTCAGGGCCTTGTCCAGTCAAGTTTCAAATAGCTCCAAGGATAAGATCATGTAAACTCTTTGGGCCCTGTTCCAGCTTATGATAAAAAAACCCTTTTTTTTATATCTAATCAGAACTTCCCATGTTCCAACTTGTGTCCATTGCCTCTTCTCCTATCACTGAGCCCCTTCGAGAAGAGTCTGGCTCCTTCTTCTCTTTATCCTCCAATCAGGTAGTTGTAGGCAGCAATAAGGTCTCCTGGAGCCTTCTCTTCTGAAGGCTGAACAAACCCACTTCTCAGCCTCTCCTCCTATGTCATATGCTCCAGCCCCTTGACCATCTTGGTGGCCCTCCGCTGGGCTTGCTCCAGTATGTCCATGTCTTTCTTGTACTGGGGAGACCAAAACCAGACACAATACTCTAGATATGGTCTCACAAGTGCTAAGAGAGTGGAAGGATTACTTCCCTGGAACTGCTGGCTACACTGTTACTAATACAGCCCAGGATGCTGTTGGTCTCCTTTGCTGCAAGGCCACACTGTTGCCTCATGGTCAAATTGTTGTCCACCAGGACCTTCTCTACAGAGCTGCTTCCTAGGCAGTCAGCCTCCAGCCTATATTGTTGCATGGGGTTATTCCAGCCCATGTGTAGGACTTTGGCATTTGCTTTTGTTGAACCTCATGAGGTTCCCATCAGCCCATTTCTCCAGGTCCCTCTGAAAGTCAGCCCTGCCCTCTAGCACATGGACTGCTCCCCCCAATTGGGTGTCAACCACAAGCTTGCTGAGAGTTCACTCTATCTCCTCATCCAGGTCGTTAATGAAGACATTACACATATTGGTCCCAGTACTGATCCCTGAGGGACACCACCAGTTACTGGCCACCAGCTGGACTTTGCACCACTGATCACACCTCTTTGAGCTCAGCAGACCTGCCAATTTTCTACCCACCTTTTCACCCACTTATCGAGCCCATATCACACCAATTTGGTGATTAGGAGATTGTGAGAGAGTGTGTCAAAGGCCTTTCTTCAATCAAGGTATACAACATCCACTGCCCTCCCCTTGTCCACAGTGCCCGTCACCTCATTATGGAAAGGCAATGAGGTTGGTCAGGCATGATTTGCTCTTGGTAAATCCATTTTGGCTGCTCCCAATCACCTTCTTGTCCTTCATGTGTTTAGAAATGGCTTCTAAGACTATTTGCTCCATAACCTTCCCAGAGACTGAGGTGAGGATAACCAGCCTGTAGTTCCCTGGAGCCTCCTTCTTGTCCTCCTTGAAGATGGGTGTGACACCTTTTTCCAGTCATCAGGAACCTCCTCTGACTGCAACGACCTTTCAAAGATGATAGAGAGTGGCCTCGCAATGACATCAGCCAGCTCCTTCAGCACCCTCAGATGTATCCTGTCTGGTCCCATGGACTTGTGTATGTCCAAGTGGGTTAAGTGATCCCTAACTCTTTCTTCCTCTACTGTGGGTACTGCTTCACTCCCACAGACTCTGCTAGGAGGCTCGGGGACCTGGGAGGCCTGAGGGCAAATCTTACCAGAGAAAACCGAGGCAAAGAAGGCACTGAGTACCTCAGCCTTTTCCCTGAAGCTTGTCACTAGGTCCCCTGCCCCATTGAGCAATCGTCCCACACTCTCCTTGGCCTCCCTTTTGCTACCAATGTACTTGGAGAAACCTTTCTCGTCACCCTTCACCTCCCTTGCTAGGTTCAACTACAGCTGAGCTTTGGCTTTCCTAAGTCCATTCCTACTTGCGCATGCAATGTCTTTGGATCCCTCCCAAGTAGCCCTGCTTCCACTTTCTGTGCACTTCCTTTTTGGGTTTGAGTCAGGAGTTCCCTCTTCATCCATGCTGGCCTTCTGCCACACTTGCTCGACTTCCTCCATGTCAGAGCAGACTGTTCTTGCGCTTTGAGGAAGTTGTCCTTGAAGGTCAACGAGCTCTTTTCAGACCCTTTGCCCTCCAGGGCAGTCTCCCATTAGAGCCTGCCAAGCAGATCCTTGAACAAGATGAAATCTGCTCTCCTGAAGTCCAGAGCTGTGATTCTACTATTTCTCTTGCTCACTTCTCTCAGAATCTTAAACTCCACCTTCTCATGGCCATGCAACCAAGGCTGCCATTGACCTTCACATCCCCAACAAGGTCTTCCTTGTTCCAACAGAACATCTCCCCTAGTCAACTCATTGATCGCTTGCATCGAGAACTTGTCTTCAACACACTCCAGGAATCTGGATTGCTTGTGCCCTTCCAGCAGATACTGGGGTGGTTAAAGTCCCCCATAAGTACCAGGGCCTGTGATTGTAAGGCTTTCTCCAGCTGCCTAAAGAAAGCTTCATCTACCTCCTCCACTTGATCAGGAGGTCTGTAGCGGACACCTACTACACCACCACCTGTGCTGGTCTGCCCTCTAATCTTTACCCACAAGTTCTCTACTGCTTCGTCACCTGTCACAAGGTAAAACTCCATGCATTCAAGCCACTCCTTTGCATAGAGCACAACCCTTCCTTGCCTGCCGACCCTATCTTTCCTGTATCCCTCCATTGCAGCACTCCAATAAGGGGAGCTATCCCATTGTGTCTCTGTAATCCCCATAAGGTCATAGCTCTGCAACTGTGCATGGACTTCTAATGCCTCCTGCTTGTTCCCCATGCTACATGCATTTCTGTACAGACATTTGAGATGGGCCCCAAATTGTGCTGCTTTTACAGGGGAAGTGTTAGAGCCTCCCCTGTAATGCTGTGCCCCAGACACATCTGCTCTGCCCCTTGTGCCCTCATTTCTCTTCAGGTTATGGTAACCCTCCCATGGGATACCTACTTTAAAGCCTTCCTCACTCAGTTAACAAGCCTGTTTTCAAAGACACTCTTGCCTCACTTTGTCAAATATACCCCATCCTCCCTCAGTAGCTCTCGCTCCTCAAAGAGCATTCCATGGCCATAGAAGCCAAAGTTCTGCCTGTGACAACAGCCACACAGCCAGGTGTTGACCTGCTGGACAAGCCCACTTGTACCTGAGCCTTTCCCCCTCCCTGGCAAGATTGAGGAGAACACTACCTGGGCCCC
Organism: Struthio camelus; assembly: GCF_040807025.1. Classification (NCBI taxonomy): domain Eukaryota; kingdom Metazoa; phylum Chordata; class Aves; order Struthioniformes; family Struthionidae; genus Struthio; species Struthio camelus. The sequence goes on along the minus strand of NC_090981.1, from coordinate 15,777,186 downwards.
CATGCCCTTCACCCTTGCCCCCAGAGCTCTGTAGTCACTCTTGATACACTCAAGGTTACCCCGGCAGTACTGTTGGTGCCCACATGGAAGAGCAGGAAGGGGTAATAGTCTGAGGGCTGAACAAGCCTTGGCAACCCCTTTGCAACACATGACACCAGCCACACAGCCAGGTCTTGACCCACTGAATGAGTCCACTTCTACTCTAAGTACAAGAAAGGGAAGGGCCAAGTCTTGCACCTGGGCTGGAATAACCCCATGCAGCAATACAGGTTGATGACTGTTTAGGAAGCAGCTTTGCAGAAATGGACCTGAGTGGACATCAAGTTGAATGTAAGGCAGCAGTGTGCCCTTGCAGCAAAAAAAGCCAACCACATCCTGGGCTGTATTAGTAAGAGTGTAGCCAGCATTTCCAGGAAAGTGATCCTTCTCCTCTATTTGGCACTTGTGAAACCACACCTGGAGTATTGTGTTGAATCTTGGGCTCCCCAGTACAAGAAAGATATTAACATACTGGAAGGAGTTCAATGGAGAGCCACCAAGATAATTAAGAGGCTGGAGTACATGATAAAAGAGGTGAGAGAAGAGGATTTGTTCAGCCTGCAGAAGAGAAGGTTAAGTGGAAAATCTTTTTGCTTTCTTCAACCACCTCACAGGAGAGTACAAAGAAAAATAGAACCAGACTCTTAGAGATGCACAGTGAAAGGATGAGAGGCAAGGAACACAATTTGCAACAAAGGATATTCCAATTAGGTTTTAGGGAAAAAAGTTTTCACAATCAAGTTAGAGAAGGTTGCTTGTGCACTTGAAGTTTGAATATTTCCAAGGATGGAGATACCACAGTCTCTCTGGGTCTCGTTCTAAAGTTTGACTAACTTGATTGAGGAACCTATATCTATGATTATAAAACCAGCCTGTTAGCCACCCTGAGACCCACTGTGATTTCATTATGTGATTTATCTATCATTTAGGCACCAACACCAGCAGTGGAAGAAAGTTAATTTCTTCTCAAGGAATAAATCCCAGTAACAGTCAGAGTTCCAAGTAGATTTTTTCCCCTATAGCTGAAGGAGTTTTTTTCTACAGAAGCCAAATTAGTCCATACAGGCTTGGCAGATGACATGGTATGAAGCAGTAATAAGCTGCTTTACCTATGACAAAGTTGGCTTCTCCACCATAGGAGTACAAATACCTGAAAACATCAGGCAGTGCACGTGAAGTCCACCAGTACAATTTCAGTTGGAACTTAATGAAAAGTGAACTCAAAGTCCATTGGTGCTAGAGTCAAGAACAAACTAATGGCAATTATGGCATAAGAGATCCTGGTGTTGGAGACACTATCAAAAATAGGTAGACAGACACAGAAGTTGGAATTAACACTGAATATGCTAGAGCTGAAGAAAACAGAACCAAGAGCCCTGGAATGGAATAAACCAGTTGCAAGAACAGCAGTCTCTGTGTAGTAGTTTATTTTTAAGAAGTGTGCATGTTTTACCTTCAGATTCTGAGGCAGGCTTTATAAATTTTCCTGGAAAAAATAATCTCATGCTGTAGTCCAAACACTTTAGCCTAGGACTTTTAATTGGCTTGGAATAAAACTCCCAAATCTGAGACCAAAACCTATACATTTTTAACAACATTCATAAAGAGCTTATAATGATGCAGTTCTCCAACCAGATACCAAGGTCAGTCTCCTACCTATGACAGTGAGACTCAACTGGAGTTGACTAGGATTTCCACCCACTAACAGTCCTTTGGGGGAAGGGCAGACTCAACCCATAAGAACATCAAACAACAGGTGCAATCATAATATATTATTAGCTAAGGTATTCTGATTTCCAAACCTGGAGTACAAGTGTTTAACATATACAGAGACTGTAAGGAGGTAATTTATTTAAAATTATTGCAAGGTAACTAAAACTGATTATTTCATTACTGATCTACAATTTTCAACATCTCTATCACTTCTTTAAAATAGGTTCAACACTGACTGCCCTTCTAGAGACAGCTTGCTTTAAGGACAGAAAAACTTCCATCAGCAAGGTTTTTTTTATATACACACACACACACACACACACATATATAAAAACAAAATTATTTATATAATTGAGGTTGAAGAACAAAGCAGCAAGTATGGAGGGGAGGGGTGTGCTGAATCTAGACCCAGATACATTGAGGCACAGAATTTTGCTAATGTTCTCAAACAAGGATCAGCTATTAAAGAAAAAAAAACTGTAAGCAAATGACTCTGATTTCCTGAACCTAAAGAATTTCTTATTGCTTGAGAAACACCAAAATGTAAAAATTTATATATAATTTTAGGCAACTAGCATGGCTTAATTCATACTTTAAGTGGTTTACATTAAACAAATTTGCTACTTTTGACTTACTTTCTTGGCTGAAATACGTACTTAAAGCTTCCTGACTCTGTAAGGAGTGATTGCTTTTTAACAAAATGTTCCCATTATCATCTACAAACAGTAAAGAACAGAATGCCTCTACCCCTACAGAAAATATTTCTCTACATATTGAAAACATCAGCTGGCTGAAAATAATGTTAGGGACTTTGCATCTTCTTCTCTATCTGGGATTTGATTAGAGAGAGCAAAATTTCTAGCTGACTCCATGAAAAGGGTTCAAGTGAAGTACATGAGACAATATTGCAAACCCCCTCCCCTTTTTTTAAGCCTAAAAAAGGCAGCCAAGAGATAAGCTGATATCACTATTAATATTGTTGAAAATATATAGTTTAATGCTCTTCTCCTCTGATCAATCCATCATTTTCTGTGGTCCTCCATCATCTTGGTGATCTCCCTCCTCCTCCTCTCTTATATTTCATATATCAATATGAAATGTAAAAAAGTATAAGAACTGAAGAGCTTTTTTTTCTTTCCTTTCATACAATAGGGATAAAAGATTGAGTAGGAAGCAGGCAAGCTGGTGCATTTTGATTAAATTTGCTGACTTTTTGATTCCTTGCTTCCTCAGAGATGGAACTATAAGGCTAATGGTACAGAATGCTACTAGAAGAGAGCGTGAGTGATTTATAACAAAAAATATACTACTAATCCTTAAAAAAAACTTCAAACAACAGTTTATGTGACATACTAAGATAGTTTCATGTCAGGAGGAGGATAGGTCTAAATAAGAACATTCCTCTAACTGAAACAGATGTACAGGTATGGTGGTCATAGCCTCTTCTTCTTTTCCTATAATTTCAGACATTTTCCAGCAAAATAAGCACTATCATGAAGATTTCTTACCAGAGAGAAACAGTTGAAAAAGCAGAAAAATGCTACTATTTCCTACATGCACATCCTGCTAAGGGGTCAACTAGCCAGCAATTTGGAAAATACTCATTTTCTATTTAAATTGAACTTTTGATCCTTTGGTGCATACCTAAGTGATAACATGGAAAAAAATAGTAAGGTACAAAACTAGCAAGAAATAAGATGTATATAATTCTTAAACAATCTATAATTAAATATCAATCCTTGCATCACATATAATCTTAAGGAAGTGTATATTCCCACAATTTATCTTGTTGTAATACAATACTGAAAAACATTAGAATTAAAAGTATTCTAATTTTCCTTAGACTGTTTAGCTCCAAAAAAACCCCACATCAGTAACTATTAATTCCCCCCCAAGAGTTCTCAAATGTACAACTTATGATCCCTGTGATATCACTTAAGGAACCTTCTTTACATTCTCTTTTCCTCATGTTGAGTTAAGAAACCTACCCTACTGAATGCAAATAGAAACTTTTATAATTGCTTCTCCATTTTGTTCTAATGGACAACACAGCATACTTGCAAATAAATAAATAGGGTGAAACTAGAGAACTTTCCCATAGCTTCAGATTCCAATTGGCTTTATCTTTCTACAGAAAGCCATTTCTGTTTCAGTGGTAAACTTATTAGAGAACACACAAAATGTTGCTGGCATTGTATCTGAGTATATGAACCCATCCTAAAATCTGCAACACTGGAGATCCTAGCACAGAGACGCTTCTGTGATTCTATAGGAGATAACTTGGATAGAGCCCAGTTAAGAAGTTCTGCTTTGACACTGCCACCAAGCTAAGCTACTCCTACAAAATCAGATTATCCAGCATGGGTAACTGAAAAATGATACTATAGCTAGCTTTAAACAAGCGTTTATTTTTTGACAGAGCTGGGTCTTAAACATCATGAACAAATTCTGAATTCTATCACAGCAAATTTACCTGTGTAGTTTGAGGACGCAAAACATTTTTTTTGTCATTTAGATATATAATAGTTGTAGCTTCTAAATGATTTGTAAACTCAGTTTGAGATTTGTTTAATCTGCACACTGCATTTGACAGCAAAGCTTTTAAGAACTGTAGAGATACCTACCTTTAAATCTGCACTCAGTCCCATTGACTTAAATTTGAAATTGATCATAAAAGAAAACTGTTTGAGGATATGTGCTTGTATAAGCAATAAAATTAAACTGGTAGGTGCAAGATAAGGATCCTGCATTCAAAACTTACACGTACCTTGTACAATCCAATGCCAGGATCTATAAGAAATGAGTGAGCTGATGTAGACGGCTGATTCGGTGATCTGCTACTTGCTGCTCTTTTGACTTTGTTTTTACAGTTGGAAACAGCACAGGGATTGACCTCTCCATCCTGATTTGTCACAGAAAAAGTGGTGGGAGCTTCAGATTCAGAACGTATCAAAAGCTGAACTATGTCATTTAGTCCAACATCATAGTCAAATAAAGTGTGTCCATCTTCCAGCTGTCAAGAAAAAAAAATTATATTGGTAAAGTTCCACCTTGATACAAGTATGTAGCCCTCCCTCTTAGAGAGGATATTTTCACAGACCAGAAATTTGCTTCATAGTTGAAGTCATGTACAAGCCATGTATTTCAGGTAAATCTATAAAATCCTGTATCTTGAGTGAACTCAACAGCAACTCCTATCAAGCTAACTGGAGCATGATTTCCACCCAATGAGATCTCTCATAGGCTTAAATACATGCATCTTTACAGACTCTAGATGTTTTAATCATGGACTGATATTTAAGGTACTGCAGGTATTTTCTATCCAGACCACAGGTAGGAACTACATTATCTTATACCATTATGGAATAATCATGGGTAAACATGATTTTTTAATTATTATTAACAATCATCATGCTATGTACATTATGTTATGTAATTTCGTAACTTGCTCTTTCCTGATCTTCTCTAAGAAGCAACTCTATTTGATACTCCCTTGGTATTTCACATACTATTTCCTAAATAAAATATCTAGACATAAAAAACTCACCCCCACACACAAATAATACCATTTACTTTTAGAACAACAAGATCTGAAAGTACTGTGCAAGAGCTATTACATTTAGAGAAAGGCTACAGCAGAAATATGCACTGGACCTTTAAGTTTCTGCAAAGAATTCTGGAATAACTTCAAGAAGGATCAAACATATGGATTTATTCAGCAAGCAAACCTTTTAAATAGTAATCTTTAACTGGCCAATTAACCATAGAAGCAGGCACTGCACAGTATTGCTTCAAATAACTTTAGAAGTCAGGACTCCACTATATTCCAGAAGCAACCAGCTCTTGCAGAACATACATAGAACTGGGCTATCAGGAGAACTCAACAAGAGGTAGTCCTGGTACTGGGGAAAACAATAAATTAAGTCATGACCAAAGAGGAATAAGCAAAAGTGAACTACCTGACATTCTAATTGAGTCATTTTCCTATAGTCTATTTAGGAGTTGCATTTTTCATGTAGAAAGGTGGCAAGGACTGAAGAATACTTGGTATTTCTTTCCTATCTATAAAATCCCAACCCATGATGTTTCTTAGAGCACTGTTCCTGGTAAACAGTTATACAGATTTAAGATTAAAATACAAATTGCAATAGAAAAGTGACTTATATTGACTATCAAAAACTAACAATTCTCTTGGAGCTTTTCATATATTTAGTTTTATTCACACCTAAATAGTGAAATTATAACTCAGATAGTCCTGTTGCATTGATAAAAGGAAGAATACAAATGTTATTTAACTATACAGAATGTTATTAAAATCCAGTTCAACTGCAGTTCACCAAAAAAGTACGTACTCACTCAAGTGATTTATCACTGCATCATCTGTTCCTGGAAATGCCCATTCAACCTACATAAAAGCTAGTCACCTCTTAAAATTCAATAAACAGTAAATTCATTAGAAAATTAAATCTTCATTCTTCAGTGGTTAGAAGAACAGCAAGTATGCATTTAAAAACTGACTTTATAGGGCATGACTGACTTTATAGGGTATGACTTTATAAAAAAAAAAAACTGACTTTATAGGGTATGACTTTATAGGGCATGAGCATTATCTTAGCTTTGTTTGTAAATACACCTGTTCAAAAAAACACCATCTAATTGACATAATCTTGATTCCATCAATACAACATGTATTTGGAAGGAGGTATTTAATTATTCCAAAATGCCTCTATTACTGAGGATAACAGTTAGACTTCTGGTCCCCAGCTATGACTAACTTATAAGTCTCCTTACAAACTGCCCAGTATCAACAGTTACTCAGCTAAAAAGGTCCTGTGTCTAGTCAGTGTGGTCTGTATACCAGCTATCAGTGTAGAATAAGTTATATCCTCAATCCACAATTTAATCCCTTTTACTGAGGGAGTGAAAGGAAAGAGGCAAAGGAAGAAGACAACACGGAAAAGTTAACAAGTTGTGGTGTTTATCTGTCCAGGAATAGTTGCGTTTAATGCTTTCAGAAAGCCAGACATGCCTATCTAGGCTGTGCCTCAACTAGGAAGACACTTTCTCCAATCACCCACACACCCACCACCATACGCAAATCATCCATTCCTTCACGTGGCACACTCACCTTTGACTAACAGTAACTCAATGATTAGCAGATTCTTAAGCTGATTATCAGAGTTATTTTACTATATTAGTTTACAATGAATTAATATTCTATTCTCTGTCTGAGTAATTTTTTTGAAATCAGTTCTTTACAGGAATATTCTATGAATATTAATACCACATTTAAGTCTGCAACTAGAACACTAGAGAGAAGACTGCTGCAAGCATACTTCTCTAAAGACTTAAAAGGTATAAAGCAGGATGCAGCATTCAGCAGTATGATACTCAGGGCAAAACTATTTGTTTCTGGTATGAGCAAAAACAAGTTCCTAGAATATCAGCAAAGGTGCAAACTTAGAGCAAGTCAATTAATCTGCAACAGTGCCCATCTTTGTGGACAATAAAGGAGAATTACCAGAAAATAACTGACACGCTCAAGTTCTTACACCACCTACACCACTGGAGTTAACAGTACCTTATTTGCATATCTATACCCACCATTGTTGCTTCACTAAGATTTAAAAGAATAGGAGTTGGAAAACAATCAGTACTTGAGGTACTCTATTATAGAAGGAGAGAAAAGCTACAAGAAAGTGTGATTTCTTGAAGCACATACGCTATACTAAAGTTAACATTTCAAGGAGCTCATAACCAGTAAGGCTACATTCTTATAGCCAGTTAATGCAAGGAAGCAGCAGTACCCACACAGCACCACTTTCTCCAGCGTACCCTTCCCTTCGCAATTAAAATAACACCTCCTGGTCTGTTCCAAGTGGCCAGACACAGTAGAACAACTTTCCAAGATGTACTAAAGCAATGTCAGATGTAGAAAATTCAGGATCTAGCCCCAGGTCTAGATATGAACAAACAAGGAAAAGAGAATTTGTGCACATCTAAAGGAAACTAATACAACTGAGGCTTTAAATACTTACTGCACACAGTATTACTTATAAAAAAAAGTTCTTATTCCCAGTAGTCAGCTCCTATGTCACCAGAAATCATGAAAGCATTACTAAACTGAGTCACAAATAACCCCTCAGACAAATTAAGTATTCAACATAAAAAAATGGTGATTTTCATCAAAATAAGTACTGCAATTTGTCTCTGAAATAAAGCTTTGGGGAATGGGTGTTGAACAGCACATCCCCCTATCAGCTTGATAGAATATTCAATCTAACAACAGTTTATATAGCAGATCGGGATGAATTTTTCTCAAAGATGACTCCCCCAAAATGAGGATGCCTAGACAATATATTAAACTAAAAGATACACATGGTAAATAATCTCAAATAATATTTTAAAGAACTTGTCACCAGTTCATAATTTACATTTACGAAGTCAACAGGCAAATAATTAGATACTCAAGCTGTATTTCATACAAGTCAGTAATGACTCTCTAAAGGGATATTAGAATATGTACTAAAACAAGAGTAACTGAACAGATTTGTTCTCCAGTAATTCAGAAAGCAGTCAAGTAACCTTAGTAGTAAATTTCACTTACATTTTTTCCTCCTGTTAATGATTAGCATGCTTCTAAAATTTAGAGCCTTAACATCTTTTGATTGATGCACCACCAATAAACAGTTGCACCTGGTGCATCTATCATCACTTTTTCAGTATACAAAACATCTACAAGTACAAGAAAAAGATTACATCCTCCAAACATCGAAATTCCCTAGCTTCTACAAAGCATGAGATGATTCTGTTATTTAGTTGCTCCCCAGGTTGCACAGCAACCAAGAGCGCTGCAAACGGGCACGGCTATTAGCAGGGGCAGTTTGTGGTGCAGCGTGCCCTACACTGCAGGGGCTGCTATCAGTTTGCACAGCAGTTTCTAGGCTCTGCTACCAGTTCTGCTGGGAGCTTCTTCTGTCATCTTTGGATCTGGGCTACTGCTGGGAAAGGCTGACTCCTGATTAGGAAGGATCAGGCTCACAGCAGCAGATAGAGACATGGTAGTTGTCACAGCAGTTAGCACAGCTGTAGCGTGGAGGGGCCAGGCACTTCTGCTGAAGACTGCATGGGATGGTCTCAACATGCAACAGGGCACATTCTCCAGCACTAACTGGTGCTAATACTGCTGAACCAGATATTCAAAACCCGTCTGGATGTGATCCTGGGCAATATGCTCTAGGTGACCCTGCTTGAACAGGGAGGTTGGACTAGATGATCTCCAGAGGTCCCATCCAACCTAAACGATTCTGTGATTCTGTGATTCTGTGTAATGTCCTTGGCACAACACATCAGAGGCTTTGACCCAAACTGAGCTCTGGGGGGAAGATGCTGCTTCCCAGGTCTGGGGCTACAGAGTGCCTGGGGACTCTTGCTGGGACTGGGGACAGTGGCGACATCTCCTGTGAGAGATGTGTTCTGGCCATGGCACTAAGTCACCTGGTGAAGGAGCTGCAGAAAGAGGTGAGCAGGCTGCACACCATCAGAGAAAACAAAGAGGAGATTGACAGCATCTTTGCAGAAACTCTGCAGAGACAAGAGCCTGAGCCACGCAAAGCAAGGAAGGAGAGACAGCTGGAGACTATGGTGGAACAGGTAACAGAGGGTGGCTGTCAAGATGGAGAAGGTTAGAAGCTTATGACTTCTGGCAATAGAAGACAGGCTCCTCCTGCAGACCTGCAACTGCCCTGGGCACTGGTGAGGACAAACAAGACCCTTCAGGGTATGCATCAGAGCCAGCTGAGCCCAAACGTTTGTCTGTACAAAGGGAGAAAAGCAAGTGATAATCATTGGAGACTCCCTCCTAAGGGAGACAGAAGCACCTATTTGCAGACCTGACCTGACATCTCAGGAGGTCTGTTGCTTGCCAGGGGCCAGGATCCAGGATGTTGTAAAGGGACTGCCAAGGCTTGTCCGACTCTCAGACTACTACCCCCTCCTGTTCTTCCATGTGTTTGTTTTTGAAGTTGAGAAGAGTAAGTGATGGCAAATCTTAATCTGTTCAGGTCTTATGTGCTCCCTAAAATAGAGTTCTTGAACAGAAAAGACATATGGGTAAATAGCTTCAAGTTGAATAAGAAAACTTTGGCTCAGGGTCCTTTACAGAAGTTATCCACACTAAATCCATAAAGAATGTAGCCCATATAAGTGAAGTTCAGTGGAGCTTCTAGACTTTCTATTATAACCAATCTCATGATTTATATACAGAACTTGCTCTTCCTGAAATGCAAGAAGGTTGCTGGGATTGTCACTTCCATCTAACCTTTTCCAGAAGTTAAGGAGTTCAGGATTTTTGATTCCTTGAGCACACAGCAGGAGAGTTCCTTGTTGAACAAGCCTCAATGAAGGCTTTGCTCTAGTCAAAAGTTACATAAAGTAACTATCTTGTACAGAAACATAACACTTACTTAGCCAATGCATTTACCTGGCCAAGAGCTATATTTCTGTTCCTTTCAAGGATGTTTCAGAGGAGCCCTAGAGTAACAGAGTTGCAATAAAGAATATCACCAGAAAACCAAATCAAAAGGTGGTCAGTATCCACCTATAGTATATAAACAAAGCACTCCAGATGAGGCAGAGCAGCCAGCCCTATGGAAGGAACTGCAAGTGTTTGACAGGACTAAGATTTACTCCTTCAATAAAAGGGGGGGGGGGATAAAAATCGGACTTAATATCTAGATCCCAACATCATTTTAAACACCACAGGTCTAGTCACCCAGGCTTTGTATTTGAACATACCTCTAAGGAGTTTTTACAATTTAGAAAGTTAAAACAGAGCCCCTGCCCTAGCTCCTTCCAGGGCTGTCACAGGAGAGCATCAGCCCTGCAGTCATTGTGTGTGTGGGGGGGGGGGTGACACCCATAACAATGAGTCAACAGGATCACCTCACAGACTATGGGAGGTTACTGCCTAGGGGGTATGGAACACATTATTGGATACAGGGAAAGAGCATTTTAGGATTGTACAAGATTTATTATGGGATGTTTAGGGTAGGAACCAAAGGGAGGGAATCAAAGTGGTTTAGGGAGGCACAAGCATGGGAAAACAGAGGGATAAAGGAATAAAAAGGGCCAGTTACATGCAAACAGATGGCTGGTCAGTATACTTGTCCAGCCATGCCCTGCACCTGATCAGTGCAGTCTGTCCCGTCTTCTCAATAAACTCAATTTCTAACTTTTCCTGGGTGAAGAGTCTCTCTGCCCTGAGTGCATATGCATGTATGGTGATCTAAATGCCAGCAACTAGAGTAGGACCACATGTCATAGGGGCCTGTATCTGCAAGTAAGCAAGGGTACACGTGTCAGTGTGTGACTGCTAGCAAACATCCAGCCAGACTAGCTGGCAAGTGGGTTAAGTGGCCTGGGAGCCAGGCATACAGGTGCATCTCTGGGACTGAGACACGTGGAGGAGTTGACTATTGGAAGGACCAGGAGGTCTAGGCCAACTGCCCTAGAGACCATAGGGTTGGGGTGATTGAAAAACCCCTTTTATATGTATGCGAGGCAACAGGGGAAGAACAAGAATCCAGGGCCAGCTACTGGATGGACTGTGTGTCTAAGCCCAGTTACTGGAAGGATCCACAACATATGTGTCTGTGTTGGTATATGTTGGGGGTACATATGTGTACCAGCAGCTGGAATGGTGTTGCAGGCCTCAGGGGCTCACATGTCCAGCTGCCGGCAACCAGGGAGACTGAGGATCCAGGGCCAGCTAGACTTGAGTGTCTAAGCCCAGCTACTGGAAGGATCTACATTTTATATATTTCCTACTAATGGACCTTCATCCTGTTTCGCCAGAGAGGGGAACAAGATGAGGCCATTAGTGCAGTTTGTCTGAATGGCAAGTGTTTCTGTCCATGTTGATGGGCACAGCCAGCCACGTGTATGTACAAGTGTTGTATATGTGTGCCTCCTGTGAAATACATGTTCAGCCTCACTACTGCTTGGACCTGGGCATATGGAGCTACAGAAGCCTTGTCTCCCTTAGGCTACCAGATTCCTATAGCTCTGTGTGCTAGGGGGCTGCTGAAACTTCAAAAGCCTTTGGGTAAGCTATATTGGCCCACGACAAGTGTCCACAAGCTAAATGGCTAAGCAGTTCTTGCTTATGCTTCCAACACTGAAAGGGAACCTGAAAAGCATTATACATCACATAAGGCAAAACTGCATGAATCAAGGCTTAGAATACAGTATATGAAGGTGATATTTTACGATTCTAGGAGCTTTAAATACAAGTATTAACCATATCTGGAGTACTTTATGCAATGTTTGTCTTTAAAACACCTTTGTACTGGAACCATTTCCTGAAGTACACTTAACTCTCACCAAAATAAAAACTAAATAAAAGGCAATTCAGGGGCTGACTATACAAGGGAAATCATCATCTTTCTATGAATTATAGTGGTTAAGATGTGCTGTCTTAATGTGTTCATAGCTCCAGTAGACCCACTATATCCTCAAGCAACGCTAGTTATGACAGATGTTCCAATTCCCATACAGGCTGCTCTATCAAAAAGCACTTTCTCTAGATCATTCTATAACATCTCACCTTCTTTCCCATTTGCCTATAGGACATCCAGGAGTGATGCATCAGTGATGTTCTCAAAAGGCCATAAAGGTATTCTCAGGCTTGCACAAGGGAACTTCACTCAGTTCATCATAACAGAACATCAACACAGACATATTCCCAAACATCTTTAAGCATATACTGCATATCCACAAAGTTCAGGGAATCTTAATCACTTGTCTACAGAAGACATGGTTTTGAAATTGCATTAGGACTTGACTAGCTCAACATTTCGGTCAAGTTTATAAATATATCCATTGGGCAGTCAAAAAGAGACTCTTGTCCTACTGTTTTCTTCTTAGCATTTGTATGGGGAAATGCGGAAGAATGTCGAGGAGACAGGTGATGGAAGCTAGCCAGACCGTTCCATGGGAAAAGGAGCATCAACAGGGCAGGCTGACCCATAGTCACGCGGCTGAGCCCGTGCCATTGTGGCGCTACACCTGGACTTTGAATCAGAAGTAGCGATGAGCTCAATATGCTTACTGCGCATGCATGTAGTCCATAAAAATCTCATATAGCAGCCCCCTTGGCGTTGCTCACCATGGACCGACACTCTGCAGTGCCAGGGACTCTCCCGCTCCATTATTGCCTCAATTGGGAAATCACTGGGGGACCCCCGCTCAGACACAGAGGTAATAAATGCTCAGTATCGACCCTAGTGTGCCTTGTGTTTGCGTATCTGTCCCTGCCGCGAGTCGAGGTATTGCCCTCGCCTTACCCTTGCAATTGGCGTAGTCAGCAGGAGACACAAATGACAATGCCATGGCCAAGGAGAGCCAAGGGTGAGGGTGAGAGCCATGGAGGGACTGCTCACCTGTGGCTGCCAGGATGGCCCCAGACTGAGCGGTGGGGGCCAGTAGCCTCATTGCTTGCCACTCTGGCAGTCCCCAAGGACTGGCCAGAGTTGGCACAGGGGGAAAATGTTACCCCAAAGGCAGGTGAAACCACTTTACAGGCTATGCCCTTCCGTGCTGCTTCGGAAGCAGCTCGGAAGCTAGCTGGACAATTAGGGTGGTCACTGTTGATGGGCATTCGAGCCTTAGATAATGAGGTATCATCTTTGCAGCAACGAGTAAAAGATCTGGAGAAGGAGAATGGGGAGTTGCGTGACGCGAAGGCGGTAGCACAGGAGTTGTTACAACCCAAACTGAAAAGACTCAGGAATTAACCCATAGGGTAGAGCGATTGGCTTTACGAATGACTAACAAACTGTGTGTGCGCTATGGTAAAGTCCCAGCTACAGTTGCCCAGGTGAGCGCAATAATAACTAGACCCTCCTGGGACCCCAAGGAGTGGGAGGGTAATATTTGGAGCACTTCATCTGACTCAGAGGTTGAATTTGGATTAGAAGGAGAACTGACTACTCCCCAGGACCCACCTCTTGTGCAATTGAAGGGGGAGAGGCAAGTAGATGGGAATACAGTGGAGCACTCTAGGACGTATACCCTGAAGGAATTGCGTGAGTTTTTAACTACTTTCCAGCAGCAGCCTGGGGAGTCTTTGTTAGCCTGGTTAGTGAGGGCATGGGATCACTTACTCTCTTAAGGGAGGAGCTGAATTTAATGAGGCCCTTATCAACTGATGCTCAAGTACAGTATTATCTTACCCAATTAACTTCTGCATGGGATGGGGCAGGAAATGTTATTGACGCTCCAACATTATGTCAATGGTTAGGCACTGCTGTGGTGGGTGCTTACCCATCCACAGGTGAATTAGCCACTACAGTGGGGGCGTGGCGTACTTCTGAGGGAGGGATCAACGCACTGTGGCAGCTAGGGGTAGCTCTTGGGTTAGCAGATGGAGACAGACCGGATGGTGTGTAAATAATGCAGCAGATGAAAACCCAATTATTAAAGGGGACTCCAAGTGCCTTAAAGCTGTTACTACTTGGCACAGTAATGCCTGCAACTGGAACAGCAGGGACTTGGGTAAACAATATGAGGGATTTGGCACTTGTTGATGGACCAGATACTAAGCAAGTGAGAGCAGCTCAGACATCCAAGGTGAAAAAATTGGCAGGGACTACTAAATTGAGTGGAAAGGTAACAAGGAGACAGATGTGGACTGATTTGCTGCAGGCAGGGGGATTATGTGATGAGATAAATGGTCTTTCTACTGCTGACTTGTTTAAGGGGTGGCAGCAGTTACCTGCTAATCAACAATATCCAACACAGCCTACTGCCCCACCTGCCCAGCCACAGTGTGGAAATTGCCAGCCAAAAGAAAGTGAGAGGGAGGCAGGTCCCCCACAATACGAGTGTCAGTTGCAGCTTACCACTGAGGGGACAGATGCCCTTATGTACCCCTGCGAATTCACTGGCGCTCTGGAGGAGAAATTGCTGTGCTTGCTTTAGTAGATACTGGGGCAGAAGTTACTGTATTACATAGCACAGTAGCTCTGGGGAAGGCCACTACCCATATATGTGGGTTGGGAGGATCAGCCACCCCAGCAGTATGGGCTGTAGTTATGTTAGCAATTGGCCAAAAAAACCCATTTTCTACCCCTGTTTTATTAGCACCGATTCAAGAGTACATCTTGGGGATCGACGTGTTACTGGGCAGAACTATTCAGCCCCTGATAGGATTGTTCTCCTTTGGGAAAAAAAAAATCCTGTGTTACCACAGTTGTGATACATTACTTTGATTAGAGGGTAGCCAAAATGGGACCCAGTGGATTTACCAGTTCCCCCCACTGTGGTGCAAGTGAAGCACTATAGGATTCCTGGTGGGGAAAAGGAGATTCAGGAAACTCTAGACGCTTTATTGAAGACTCAAACAATACACCCTGCCCTGTCAACTTTCAATAGTCCTATCTGGCCTGTTTGGAAGCCTGATGGTTCATGGCATATGACTGTGGGTTATAGGGAGCGAAATAAAATTGCTCCACCATTAGCAGCTGTAATACCTGACATGGTAACTCTGCTAGAAGGAGTAGGGAAACATCTGCAGGAATGGAAAGCTGTCATTGACTTAGTGAATGCATTGTTCGCCATCTCTATATCCCCGCAATCGCAAGATCAATTCGTGTTTACATGAAACGTATATTGCCTGTTATTCCAAGTTCTTCCTCAGGGCTATAAGCATAGCCCCACCATTTGCCACCAGATGGTCTCAGTTGATCTCCCTTCCCCCCTTGCAGGGTGTATCATCCATCATTATACTGATGATACTTTGATAATGGGACCTTCTAAAGAATGAGTACATGAACAGCTATCGTTGCTAGTACAGACCCTACAGGAGCAGAGGTGGGCTGTGAACCTGAAGAAGGTGCAGGGGCCAGACATTAGCGTGCAAGTCTTTGGGATAGTCTGGAGGGGGCAGACAAAAGCTATCCCTGAGAAAGTGCACAATACCATTCAACAGTACCCCATTCCCACTACTGTAAAACAACTACAAGCTTTCTTGGGCATCTTGGGGTTCTGGCAGACCTTTAGACCCCATCTGGCATATTTAATGTGGCCGCTACAGTGTTTGACCAAAAAAAGTAGCCACTGGCAATGGACTAAAGAACAGCAGCAAGCCTTTGACCTGGGCAAGAAGGTGGTGGTCCAACACTCCGAACTATTCACTCCATATGAGGGACAACCTTTTGAGCTGGAGGTAACAGTTATGAGGGATATGGCGTCTTGGGGGTTGGGGCAACAATGTGCCCACGCAAGGCAGAAGCCTATAGGTTTCTGGTCCTGTTCCCTGCAAGGGGCCACAGCAAATTATACACCTCTAGAAAAACAGCTTTTGGCTGTGGTGTGGGCTTTGCAGGATACTGAACGAGTTACAGGACGTGACCCGGCAACTGTACACACCCCCATCCCCATTCAGGCATGGGTGACTGATGATACAGTCAGGGTCCATGTGGCAGGGGGCCCAAGCTGCAACTCAGTGGACATGGAAACACTATTTACAAGCCCCGTTTAAGGAGGGGAAGAAAGGACATGAGTACCCTACGCACCACTTCGTTAGGGGAAGTAGGTTTTGAGCACATGCCTCTATTGTCTGAGCCAGAGGGGCTGCCCCTCCCTGCTCCCCCAATAGAGCCATCACCTGTCCAAGAGGCGCCTCCTTTCGAGACATTATCTCCTGAGCAACGAGGGTGGGCCTGGTTTTCTGATGGCAGTGCAGTGTATTCCTGGGCAGGAGAGCGAGTGTGGCGCTCTGTAGCATATAATCCTGCCACGGATACTATCTGTTTTGCCTCAGGAATGGGATACTCAAGTCAGTGGGCCAAATTAAAGGCTGCAGCTATAGTGCTTGATGAGGGAGATGCACGCTACCTCTATACGGATAGCTGGGTAGTATACAAGGGCCTGCGAACCTGGTTGCCAACATGGGCTGCCGCACAGTGGAAGATACGTGATAAGGAACTCTGGGGGAGGCCCTTGTGGGAAAGGATTTGGGACATTGTGCAAACTAAAGCTGTGTCTGTGCGACATGTTGACGCTCATCAGAAACAGGAGACCCTCGAAACTCAGCATAACACAGCAGTCGACCAGATGGCAACTCCCTCAGAGTTAAAGCAAGCTTGGCAAGCACATGAACAATTAGGGCATCGAGGCCCCATCGCAGCTCAGGCTTGGGATCTATCACGAGGCCATCCCATGTTAGCGTTACATTGGTATAAGACAGCACGTGCTAACTGTTCCGTTTGTATGAAGATAACAAAAGTGCCTCTCACCAGCACATATGGTCACATCAAGCGAGGCGAGCAACCCTTTGCAACCTGGCAAATAGATTAGGTAGGCCCATTGCCCCCCTCACAGGGACGAAAGTATGTATTAACTGCTGCAGACACTTACACAGGCCTTATGTATGCATATCCTACCTCCCATGCGAATCAATCCTCCACTGTACGGGGCTTAGAGCAGCTCATGTATACTTATGGTATACCAAAAGAACTACAGAGTGACCAAGGCACCCACTCTGCAGGCCATGTAGTACAAGAATGGGCAAAGGACTTGGGGATCACCTGGGTCTTGCATATACCCTACCACCCTCAAGTTAGTGCTTTAATAGAGAGAATGAATGGCCTGCTAAAAGAACAAATTTGAAAACTTACCACCACGCAGACATTAAGGAGGGCGGGGGGGGGGGTGGGCGAGCATGCTCCCACAAGCGCTGTTTATGCTTAACAACGGGCGTGTGGGAATGTTTACTCCCTATGAGCGAGTACAAGCCAAACCAACCCTAGCAATCCCTGCTCGGATATCTGTAATGGAAGGGGGGATTGCCCTCCCCCCCCCACATGCTCACCTCCAGGGAGGTAGAATTCTATACACCTGAGCAACTGATGATTACTGAGCAAAGAGTTGCAAGCTTACATTTAAGACTTGACTGCCCTTCGCAGTGTGTATGGCTGTTTACACCTTTAATACCTGTTCAAATAGCCCCACTCTTGTTGACCTCGCCTCAAGATTTCTCTTTCCAGGTATCCGTATCCACGCCAGGGAACGTCTCGCAGGGAGCACCAATGCTGCGAGGAACGCTGATCCGCAGTGCCGGAGTGCCTCAAGTTCAGCAAACATCCTCAATGCACTCTTTAGCCAGTGTGGGGATACTAACTCCTCAGAAGGAAAAACGGCCTGGCACTGTTTCAGCAGATGGTCCAGGAGCCACTGCTCTAGTTCTTCCTGATGGCGAGACCATGCCTTTCTCTCTTCCCATCAACAGGCTGTCACGCCGGCATCTGTAAGTTGCTGTTGGACTGTTGCCTCTTGCTGACCACGGCAGATGCCATTGATCCACAAGACCATCTAGCCTCCCATGTAAATACATGGATCTGGCTTGCACAAAGATCAGCTAACCTCTCTGCTTTCTGCATTGCAGGACGAGGATCAGCGGATGGTGGCTTAACTATGTGTTACATAGGTGTACCAGCTCCACTCGTGGTATTGCAGAGTTATGCTTTTCTGAAAATTTTTGCTATGTCTGTAACTCCCATGAATCTATACGATTTGGGTATCGTTTCCCAAAAGCTGACACCTTGGACTTACTCTAAAGTCTCCTATCTGCTAAAGCAGATATTTGCTTTCGCTTTGTAAATGCTACCTCTGTTCTGCAGAATGTAACCAATACACAGTTTAATTTGTAATGACACTATGACTATTACCTATGCATCTGCTCACCTGATACTACCACTAGGAGGGTTCCTTCTGTGGGGCACTACAGCATATACCTATGTGCTGGCCAACGCCAGAGGTGGCCCACGCACTGCAGGTCGTGTTACTTTAAGCATCCTTCCCTTTATGCCAGAGCGGCGAAGGACCCCATGGCATATCCTGGCTGCCACTTGTAACCACCCCCCCCACCCCCCATATAAAGTTATTTTCTCATGCAGAAGCCTTAGGCCTGTTGTTAAGCCTGGTTGGGATCCCGGGGGCAGTGGCAAACAATTATAAACAGTTAGAGTGTGTTGCCTGTGCGCAAGGCTTAAATTGGACATTTAGAGCTATTGCCTCTTTAAATAAAAGTTGGGAGCAGTATGGCAAGGGAACACTGCAAAGCCAGCTAGTGAGCGACTATCTCCTACTGCGACACAACCATGGATGTCATGACTTCACCGGGATGTGCTGTTTTAACATCACTGATGAATCAGCGTCTATTGAGAATGCTATCAGCCACTTACAAGATATTATCCAACATATCCGGCAGCACGACGGAGATGCCTGGCTGGCTAATTGGTTTGGCTCCCTAATGGGATGGCTGGGCCGCCTCATACAAGGAGGACTCTTGTTTATCTTTTGCTTTGTATTATGTTATGTTTTGATTTCATTGCTTTGTAAACTCCCTTGCCTTCATACCCCGTGCCCTTCTGAAGATTGGGACGGCCTGTAACTAGCTTTCCATCGCAGGGGT
Source organism: Struthio camelus (assembly GCF_040807025.1). Taxonomy (NCBI): domain Eukaryota; kingdom Metazoa; phylum Chordata; class Aves; order Struthioniformes; family Struthionidae; genus Struthio; species Struthio camelus. The sequence goes on along the minus strand of NC_090981.1, from coordinate 15,757,958 downwards.
GGAGTGTATGGGAAAATGCGGAAGACTCTTGTGGAGACAGGCAATGGAAGCTAGCCAGACTGTTCCGTGGGAAAAGGAGCATCTACGGGGCATGCTGACCCATAGTCACGCGGCTGAGCCCATGCCAGTGTGGCGCTACACCTGGGCTTTGAATTGAGATAGCAATGAGCTCAATATGCTTACTGCACATGTGCATAGTCCATAAAAACCTCACATAGCAGCCCCCTCGGCATTCCTCGCCCTGTACTGACCCTCAGCCACACCAGGGACTCTCCCGCTCCATTATTGCCTCGATTGGGAAATCGCTGTGGAACCCCCGCTCAGATGCAGAGGTAATAAACACTCAGTATCGCCCCTAGTGTGCCTTGTGTTTGTATCTGTCCCTGCCACAAGTCCAGGTATCACCCCCACCTTACCCTTACAGCACTCATGACTGATTCCACCTATTTCTCCTCGCTGTGGGGATTTCTAGCAAAAAACAGATTCTAATAGTGCCTTTAAGAAACTGATGGATGTTACAAATATTAATTATAGCTAAGGTTTAGCTTCCCAAGATAAAACAACCTTGGTCTTGTGGGATGAGAAATACTTTACAGTAGTGGAAAAAACACTGATGAAAAGCATTTACATACAGAGGCAAAGTCCTCCATGAAAGCAGAGTTCAAATAGAAAGGGACTGACACTTTAAAACCATGCATTTATACTGATTGGCACTAGAAATGCTTCCAACAAAACTCTAAATTGAAGTCCTGCCATCAATTACATATTCTCAAAGATTTAGGGTTAGCTTTTTATTTCTTAAGAGCTTGGACTTCTTCAGTTGCTGTTGAGAATAGCAGATAGATCAGGATGACAAATCACTCCCTCCCCCCTTTTTTAAAGGGGAGATTTTTTTTTAAATGTAGTCTTTGAGAAAAATTAATAAAAAAAACACACATTGCTTTGTCTTGTTTGCTCTCCCTTAATACTCTTCAGAGTGATGAAATCAGAATGGAATACGCGAGCAGGCTGAGACATCCTGACAAGAAACTTGTCAGACAAACTCTGGATCCATATTCCCTCCAAAACAGGAAATAAATTGCAGTACTTGAGAACTTTGAAAATTAATGATTTAGAACACTGTCTAAATCAGTCTCGGTTCTGCCTTTCTTCTCGCCAAGAGGTTCATGTTCTGAAGTAGTCAGCCAATATGCTTGAAGATGTGAAAGTTACACCACCCAAATCATACCAAGTATACAACTCAGTTTATGATCAAAGATCATGCTCCTTTTGACTGCTTATGCAAAACAAAACAGTTATTCATTATCATTAAGCCTTTGAGTTGAGGACAAATACCACTTTAACCACTAGTTGGAGTAAGTGGGCTTATCTAGGTAGGTACCTTAGTCTTCTAGGTGACTCTCAATACTTGTTCAAAGGAGCTCCACTTGTTCTGTTCCTACAAAGGAAGGGTCTGGATCCTTCTAACACTTAAGAATGGCTTTTCTTGAATTAGTGACATCCAGCCACTATGGTCATAGTGCAAATTGTGTGCATTCAATGTCCTTGTTCAACTCTGTACACAAGACAGTTTGGCATGCAGTATTATCAGACTATACAAAGTCACATAGCCTAGGAAATTACAATATCCTGATACTGGCTGAAGTTACAAACCTACTTCAGGACAAATACCATGATAGGCAATACATTAGCAATATTGACACCAAGATGCCCTCCCCCCCAAGCCTCACACTTTTCCTGAAGTTCTATAACTACATGTAAATATAGAAACTTACAGTTTGAAACAATTTTCCTCAGTAGGTTTTCAGTTTTTGTGTGTTTTTTTAAGTTTAAAAAACATCACTGCAGAAGTTTCCATAGAATGCCTAAGTGTTGGTTAGGACTAAGTACAAGCCCTTAGGGCTGGAGATCAAGAGGTGCAAGAAAGGAATTCTTGACTTAATCAGAATACCAAGGCTAAGGCAGCCATCCTTAGCCTCCAACAAGGACAGAGACTCAACAAGGTTCAAGCCTGCAGCTTCTCCGAGTTCAACTCTTCAGTAATGACTTCTTGTTTTGAAGATTTCTTCACACACACAGGGGAGAAAAAAAATAAAAAAAAAAAATCACAGAATAGTTGGGGTTGGAAGGGACCTCTGGAGATCATCTAGTCCAACCCCCCCCTGTTCAAACAGGGTCAGCTAGAGCAGGTTGCCTAGGACCATGTCAAATTGGATTTTTGAGCGTCTCCAAGGATGGAGACTCCACAACCTCCCTGGGCAACCTGCTCCAATGTTCAACCAACAGCAACCACCTTCTTCCCTTATTACTGGGTAAGATGTTTCTGGGAAAAAGATGTTTTTATAAGGAGCATAAATGACTATCAGCAACTTTTAAGGATGCCTGCCTGCAATGAAGAACTGGTTATTGACTGATCTTCTGTAATCAGTGACAGAAATTTAAAGTACACAGGGAAGAGTAAAGTTAATCAAAATTGCTTTAGTATGATAATTTCATAGTTAGATGATTAAGGTATATCTAATGAACATTTTTTAAAGGGAATCATCTCAGTACAGCTTCCATCAATATAGAAGATACCAACATTTGACCATATTTCATTGCCTGCAGGCAAAACTCACCATCCAGTTATTAGTATATGATATGCAGTTTCCCTAGGTATGTTCTGCAATTAAGTTGTTAGAAAAAGCATTCAGTTTGCAAGAGCTTCAAAATGAAGTTACATAAGTGCTAAGCTTATTTATAAAATCCAGTTTACAGGCCACAGCATACAACCTTGAAGAATATAGTAAATATTACTTGTAAGAAATGACAAAGTCTAATTTCTTAATATTGAAGCCATATCTACAAATCATCATGAAGCATATATTGCTATCAACTGTATTGAACATTTTCCTTCAGCTTGTTCAGATGTTTTAAATAACAGTTAACAATCTAATAATCCTTAATACTTGATATTAATAACTATTAAAAATAAGTATAACAAGCAACTCATTTCAGTATAACAAATCCTGAATCACATCATATATCCCTGATCAGCCTCACCTGGGACCCTCACTCACAGTCTCTGCCCAGGGGCCTGGGAGCTGCATTTAAGCTTCAGACCAAGGAACCCAACTCTTACCTGAGCCATGTTGTAGGCAGGCCCGGGCCTAGCCTTGTCTCCTACTGCTCCCAATTTGCTGGCTAGGCTTCTGCATTGACCCTGGACCTGGCTTGTCACCTCACATTTGTCTGGTGATAACTGGCCTGTCAATAGAACCTGCAACTCTCACCAACTCTGCTCTTTTATCCTGCTTGGGTGCTGAGAGACTGTGCCCTGTTGGCAAGATCATTGCCCCTGCCTGTGCTGTGGTCTTCCTCAACTCCCAGCTTTTCTTCCCTTGTGGAGCAGCAGCCCTGCTCCTGCTGCTTCCTGATACCATGCACACACCAGCCCATTTCAGTGGAAGCTGAAGAGGTCTTGTCTAAAAGTTTATAGGTAAACCAAAGGCTGTCCTATTGGCATATTTATAAATCAGGCTTTCCATTACTGTTAACACTCCCACCAAGAGAAGCCAGGCTACATTGGGGGGGGGGGGGGGGGGAAGAGAATTCAATTTAACGTCAGTGAAGGGGTCATGTCCAAGGGAAGTTGGAAGAGACTAGTAACATGCACAGCTTCTCCTAACATGTAATCAAGTACAGTATTTCTTTGTCATCTGCTAGTTATAGAGCATGGGCATATGCATCTAATCACCTCCCAGTTGATGGCCATCTTGGTGGCCCTCTACTGCACTAACTCCAGTTTATCAGCATCTTTCTTGCATTGAAGGAACCTAAATCAGACATAGTATTCCAGATGTGATCTAATGAGTGCTGAGTAAAGGGAAACAATCACTTTCCTCAATCTACTGTCTACACTTCTATTGACAGAGCCCAGGATGCTGTTGGCCTTCTTCGATGCCAGGGCACACTGCTGGCTCACATTCAGCTTGCCATCTACCAGGGCCCCCCCAGGCCTTTTCAGCAGAGGCCGCTCCCCAGCCTGTGTTGTCACAGGGGGGTTAAGTCCATCTAACCCTTCACAGTTTTTCCTTTGTTCCTTTAGCAAAATACGTTACTTGCTGTTCACCTCCCATTTAATTAGAAGGCCTATGTGTCTCTACCACATCCCTGAAACAGTTGTTTACTTATTGCTCTGCTAACATTTCTCTACATCTGATTTTATTTGTATGGGAGCAATTCTTCTGACATCCTCCCCCCACTAGTTACTAGTGCTATAAGGCACCTGCTAAAGCATGGTAAAGTAGCCACCCCTCCCCCCACCCCGAGCATTGGGCAGCACATAGCCCAGAGATGGAGGCCAAAGGCTAAAAACTGTTTGTCTAGAAACCCAAACATCCTCTTGCACCTCTCCTGAGAGGCTTACATGCTCAATTGGCTCTCTGAAATGCCTGTACACCAAGGCACGCAGCATGGGGAATAAGCAGGAAGAGTTAGAGATCTGTGTGCAGTCACAGAGACATGGTGGGATAGCTCACATGACTGGGATGCTGTCATGGATGGCTATGTGCTTTTTAGGAAAGACGGGCCAGGAAGGCAAGGTGGTGGAGTTGCCCTTTATGTGAGGGAGCAACTAGAATGTGTGGAGCTCTGCCTAGGGGTGGATGAAGAGCAAGTTGAGAGCTTATGGGTAAGGATTAAAGGGCGGGCTAACATGGGGTGACACGGTGGTGGGGGTTTACTACAGGCCCCCTGATCAGGAAGAGGAAGTCGATGAGGCCTTCTACAGACAGCTGGAAGTAGCCTCACAATCACAGGCCCTGGTTCTCATGGGAGACTTCAACCACCCTGACACCTGCTGGGAAGAGAGCACAGCTAGGCACAAACAGTCCAGGAGGTTCCTGCAAAGCATTGAGGATAACTTTTTGACAGAGGTGGTGGAGACGCCAACAAGGAGAGGAGCATTGCTAAACCTTGTACTAACAAACAAAGAAGGTCTGGTTGGAGATGTGAAGGTTGGGGGCAGCCTTGGCTGCAGTGACCATGAGATGGTGGAGTTGAGGATCCTGCGAGGAGGGAGCAGGACAATAAGTAGGATCGCAACCCTGGACTTCAGGAGAGCTAACTTTGGCCTCTTCAGGGACCTACTTGGAGGAATCTCATGGGGGAGGGCCCTAGAAGGAAGAGGGGTCCAGGAGAGCTGGTTAATGTTCAAGGATCACCTCCTCCAGGCTCAAGACAGGTGCATCCCTCTGAGTAAGAAGTCCAGCAAAGCAGGCAGGAGACCTGCATGGATGAGCAAGGAGCTCTTGGCCAAACTCCAACAGAAGAAGGAAGTCTACAGAATGTGGAAAAGGGGAAAAGCCACTTGGGAGGAATATAGGGACGTTGTCAGAGTGTGCAGGGATGGGGCTAGGAAGGCCAAGGCCCATTTGGAATTAAATCTGGCAAGAGATGTCAAGGACAACAAGAAGGGCTTCTTCAAGTACATCAATAGCAAAAGGAAGACTAGGGAAAAATGTGGGCCTGCTGCTGAATGGGGTGGGGGCCCTGGTAACAAAGGATACAGAGAAGGCAGAGTTGTTGGATGCCGCCTTTGCTTCAGTCTTCACTGCTAAGGCCAGCCCTGGGGAATTCCAGACCCTGGGGACAAGAGAGGAAGGCTGGAGAAAGGAAGACTCTCCCTTGGTCGAGAAGGATCCAGTTAGAAATCATTCATGCAAACTTGACATCCACAAATCCATGGGCCCCGATGGGATGCATCCACGAGTGCTGAGGGAGCTGGCAGATGTTATTGCTAGGCCACTCTCCATCATCTCTGAAAGGTCCTGGAGATCAGGAGAGGTGCCTGAGGACTGGAAGAAAGCCAATGTCACTCCAGTCCTCATCTCCCTCAAGGGCAAGAAGGAAGAGCCAGGAAACTACAGGCCTGTCAGCCTCACCTCCATCCCTGGAAAAGTGATGGAACAGCTCCTCCTGGAGGTCCTCACTAAGCATGTGGAGGACAAGAAGGTGATCAGCAGGAGTCAGCATGGATTCACCAAAGGGAAATCATGCTTGACCAACCAAGCCTTCTATGATGGGCTGGATGAGGGGAGAGCAGTGGATGTTGTCTCCCTGGACTTCAGCAAGGCTTTTGACACTGTCTCCCATCACATCCTCATAGGCAAGCTCAGGAAGTGAGGGCTGGATGAGTGGACAGTGAGGTGGATTGAGAACTGGCTGGATGGCCAAGCTCAGAGGGTTGTGGTCAGTGGTGCAGAGTCAAGATGGAGGCCTGTAGCTAGCAGTGTCCCCCAGGGGTCAGTCCTGGGTCCAGCCTTGTTCAAATTATTCCTCAGGGACCTGGATGAAGGGACAGAGTGCACCCTCAGCAAGTCTGCTGATGATACTGAACTGGGAGGAGTGGCTGACACACCAGAAGGCTGTGCTGCCATTCAGAGGGACCTGGACAGGCTGGAGAGATGGGCGGAGAGGAACCCCATGAAGTTCAAAGGCAAGTGCAGGGTCCTGCACCTAGGGAGAAATAACCCCATGCACCAGGACAGGCTGGGGGCTGACCTGCTGGAAAGCAGCTCTGCAGAGAAGGACCTGGGAGTGCTGGTGAACAAGTTAAGCATGGCCACAAAGGCACATTGCTGGCTCAAGAAGGGCTATGGTCTCCTGGGCTGCATTAGGCAGAGTGTTGCCAGCAGGTGGAGGGAGGTGATCCTGCCCCTCTACTCAGCCCTGGGGAGGCCTCACCTGGAGTCCTGTGTCCAATTCTGGGCTCCCCAGTACAAGAGAGACATGGCACTACTGGAGAGAGTCCAGCGGAGGGCTACAAAGATGATGAGGGGACTGGAGCATCTCTCCTATGAAGAAAGGCTGAGAGAGCTGGGCCTGTTCAGCCTGGAGGAGAGAAGACTGAGAGGGGAATCTCAATGTCTACAAGTATCTGAAGGGAGGGTGTCAAGAGGATGGGGCCGGACTCTTCTCCGTGGTGTCCAGTGACAGGACAAGAGGCAACGGGCACAAACTGAAACACAGGCAGTTCCATCTGAACACGAGGAAAAACTTCTTTACTGCGAGGGAGACAGAGCACTGGAGCAGGTTGCCCAGAGAGGTTGTGGAGTCTCCTTCCCTGGAGATATTCAGAACCTACTTGGATGTGATCCTGGGCAACGTGCTCTAGAGGACCCTGCTTGAGCAGGGGGGTTGGACTAGATGATCTCCAGAGGTCCCTTCCAACCTCAACCATTCTGTGATCTCAGGAGTACAAGAACTGAAACCCCGGGGGGGGGGGGGGGGGGAGTCACCTACTTGATTGTTAAGAACTGCTTTGAATATGCAGTGATAACAATAAGTAAAACCTAGCTATTAGCACAAAAGTGTCTTGTTAATGAACATCAGTCTAGTCAAATTTTGTTCTAAACTGACCTATCACTCTTCTTAACACTCCCAATGATCTGTGATGATACCCTTAACAATACACATACATGCACATATTAAATTGCAACACTCACCAGGATCTGTACTGAAGAGGTATGTTGACTCAGACATAAGAAAAGAGCAAGCAAACTATTCAACTTGAAGACTGATGTTGTTCATATCTGGCCATATTAGAGCAGCATGGGTTTGTCTGCAGCCACCTACTTGGATATGCACTCACAAAACCTGGCTCCCATCTTCCTTGTGGAAGAGTGACAAGACCACTCAGAACAGAGCCAACATGACATGAAATCTATTAGTTTCCTTTTGGAAAGCATTGTATGTACCTCATTTATATAATACAGCCTGAAGTGCTACACCTTTCAACAGCAAAAATACAGCCTGAGGCAACCTTTTTGAATAAAGGCATACCCTACACTGGTGAGGAAAGGAAGTATCAACTCACAGAAAGCTTTTAATCAGTAGCCCCCAATACTGTTGGAACCAGGTCTAGATGAAGCACTTCTTGAGATATCAGATACAACTGATATCCTTCTCTGTAAAGGGATAATCGCAACACCGAAAAGGACTAAAACACACAAGTCATGCCTGCACAAACTAAACTCACGTGGCTTCAATACAAGGGAGCCAGGGCGGGCAAGAAGCTGCCGCAGCTGTAGGCCCCCCCCCCCTTTCCTCCGCCCATACAGTCACGTGCCCACCTCCAGAAAGGATTCTAATGAGTAAGTCTCTCTCACTCCCTCCCCTTCTGGGGGGGATGGGAGGAGTTCAGAGTCCACAGTCTCCGAGAACCGTTAATCTCTGGCGCGGCACCTAGGCCTTGGAAACCGCTTGCAGGGCACACGCGGGAAACGTTTTCTTTATACATACCTAGGCGGGTATAAAGAAAACAGAGAACCGGGAGGACAGGCGAAGGGGGAAGGAATCCTGGGAGAACAACTGCACTTTCTTGCCTGGTCATAAGAGGAAAGCAGAGGATTTCCTCCTCTCCATGCCCCACTGCCTGCCCTGTCACTTAGATGCAATAAGGTGGAGGTGCCTCCCTCAGTACAGAGGAGAAAACAAGAAGAGGCCTCACTAGTACCCACTTACCATTGGAAAGTGGGGAAGAAAGAAGAGGAGAAAGAAACCAGAGCTGAACTCAGAGCCTCTCATCATGCCAGGTGGCTTAGCTCCCCTCCTTGCCCCTCACCACCTCCTAGGCTTAGCAAGAGGAAACAAAAGCCAGAGCCAGAGGTTCCTATATGGAAGGGGATGAGGAGCTCTACCCCCAGCCACAGAGAGAGCAGAGCTAAAGGGGAGCATGAGATAGAGGAGAGAACCTCCCCTCCATCCCTATCCTTATTCACCAGGTAGGGACATCTCCACCTCACCTGCTTGCCCCGGTAGAAGAGGCGCTGGCGGTCAGGAGTCACTCGAAAGGTCTCCTGGATCTTCTCCCGCAGGCATTCGATCTTGGTGAGACGGCTCAGGTCATCAATAGTATGAGTCTCAGTGCCATCTATGGTACGGACTTGGATCCACATTGTGCGCACCTTCTGCTAGCTCTGCCACTCACGGAGGGGGGGTGGTCCTCGCTCTCCGGGTGTGCGAGGAGAGAAGAGGAACGGACGTTTCTCCCGCTCCTTTGTTCGGCTCAATGGAGGCAGGATTTTTAAATCCCGCGGAACAGACACGAGCCTCCCCGCCCGCAGGCCTCGCTTAGAGGGGCGTGGAAAGGAAAGGAGACTTGATCCGATCTTCCTCCACTCCCCGAGCGTACCCACCGTATCACACAAACGGGACCGAGAGATCTCCAAGCCAGCATGAGACGGTCTAGCGGGAACCACTACAGCCAGGTTTAACGAACACCACCAGGAGCCATCACCGAACCTCAGTGTTTACTAGTCGCTGCCGCTCTCATACGGAGGTCACGGCGCCAACGCTGATCTCGCGAGAGCCCCTCGCCGTAAAGAGACAACACCGGAAAGCGGGAGGAGGAGGATAGGTATCGTCACCTCTCAGTCCGCATTCGTTTTTATACAAAGTCACGCCCCAACCCCGCCCTTTGAGTATTCTCTGGCCAGCGGCTTTTGCCTCCTGCTCTGTCGTTGTATCAAGCACTTGAGGGGGGATGGGTTAGCGCGCACGTAGAGAAGCGGCCGTTATCGTCTCTACGGGGGCCAAGCGGGACCATCTTTTACTCGTTCCCTCACAAGGCAAAGCGTCTCTAGTCTCAGGCCTGCAGAGCTTGCGGCCTATTCTGACCACGAGACCTGGTGATGTTAGGAGCCAGCTGGACTTCCTCCTAAGAAGTAACCTTTGAGAGGGGGGGTCCTGCTGGATCTCCTGAAGGAGGTCCCAAATTATACTGATGACATAGGAAATTACTCTGGGCTTCCAGTTTTCCCTTTCAGACACAGAATAAGGACTCAGCATGTCAGCTGTCACAGTGACACAAAAGCATGGACCTGATATGGCATAAATAAAAAGCAAGTAAAACTGCTTTGCATCCACTAATGAAATCTAGGCCTCAATGTTTCCCAGTACAAAAGTGCTGTCAAAATCTCAATTCAGCCAGATTTGAGTCTGCCTAATAAATACAGAATAGATTTGTCTGTTCCTATCATATCAAAAAAGTGCAGATGTGGGCCAGGACTAAAACATCAAACCTCCTTTTTACCACAAATCGGATGCATGGGTCTTACTTGCCACATTTTTGCTCAAGACTCCAAGTAGAGTAGTTTTAGTCCACAACACTGAAAAAGTCTGGACTTTTCATGTATACCATTAAAATGGTACTGTAAAAATGTATGTGATGCTGTTCCAAGTCAGATCCAGCTTATGGAAGTAGGTTTTTGTGATGCTATTACACATGGGAACATTGAAGCCTACATTTTTGGGCAGAATTTGCAGCAGCTTTATTGCCTGAGTAATAAAACTTTGGAGATTGAGCTAACAAACTGACAGACTGACAGGTTCCGAATGATAGATATGTGATTTTGTGACTTTTTGTATCAGGATGATAGCAAAGATCCCTGTATTTTAATTTCAGGTCTGATATAATTCTCATTGTGGCCTTGGCTGAGTTACTGAAGGCCTGATTTATGAGTGCAAAGGCAGTTGAAATAAATGAGTTACGTAGTCCTCCTGGAAATCTGCTCCTTGCCTTTTTATCTTCATCTCTGTTGTTGAGATAACACACACCTTCCTGTAACTATACCTACTACAGCACGACACCAGTGTCAGAGATGCACAAATTCAGTTTGGTTTATAGCTTGTTGGTGGTGTTACAAGCTCAGTTTCAAGTGCTGTAGTGCATGTGATCTAGTTGAATCTTTGGGTGCCAGCCTTCTTGGGTTCCCTGAAACATTCAAAGATAATTAATGCAGAGGAATACAGTAGGAATGTGGGTTAATAGTCATAACTAAAAAGAGATAAATCAAGCTGTCTTCAGCGTTGTCCTAGTTCCACTCCACCACCACAGTAAAGGGAACAGTCCCATTATAATCCCTTTACAGTGTTTTCTGTTTTGCAGATCACAGTCTTTCTTTTGAAGCTACTGCTAACAATAGAAAGTGTCCCTTTTCTAGAGTGAGGAGAAAAAAAAGTTCTGAAGAGACTTTGAAATGGGATCAGTTTTACTGGGTTAGAGGAAATAGGATCAATATTTTGTGGGAGCCTATGTAGAAAGCACAGGATCAGCTTTCTGGAACAGGAAACACTTTTTGCTAGGGAGACAGACTGAAAGAGGATCAATTTGCTACAAGATCATATCTGGAAATCCATTATATGGTTGGGGTGGTAAAGAAACAGAGATCAGGTTGCTAGCACAGGGGTTACTGATTAGAAAGATCACATGGTTATGGAGTGATTGTAGGTGGCCTGTTTTGTAACATGCAAAATGGAATTAGAGACTAGAATATAAAGGGAAAGAAAGAATGTAAAAGGTATTTTATTGCTAGTCTGTGAGAGGATGTGAAAAAGAGGCAGTTATTGAGGAGGTTAGAGGAAAAGTGAGCTAATTATTTAGAAGTTGATAATGTCCTGATTGGGTATGCTACTGAGAAAATTATGTACTAATAAAAGAAATTGAGCAGCATAGTATTCATTATGGACTGGAATGAGGGTAGGAGAGACGAATTTCTTAGAGAAAGTATTGAATGGGGAGATTAGATGGCTGAGCCATTTGATGTATTGAGCAATAATGCAGTTAGGTGGCAGCAAAGATAAGGTTTGAGACAGAGAACAGATGAGATGGAAAGGCCAGAGGATCTAGGAGGAGGCAAAAAATGAGTGGATTTGTGGGTATGTAGAAAAATGAATGCAACATGAAATAAGAAAAAGACAATTCTTGATATTCTGGGGGTTGCTGGAAGAAGGAAGAAAGATTATTTTAAAAGCATTGACTAAGAACTATTGAAAGGGAGTAAGGATAGGCTCGCAGAACATGAGAGAATTAATAGGAATGAACACAGAATGAGCAGAACAGAGAAAAGGAGCCAGGAAGCAGTGATAGTAAAACATAATAGTAGTGAAGAAAAAGCAAAGAATAAGATCTGATTGGGTCTGAGAAGAAAAATTAATGACAAAGAAGTATAAAGACATATATAAAAACAAAATTTAAAATGAGATTGGGGAGTAGACTATGCTAGTTTTTCTAGGACAAAACTAGAAGAAAGTCAGAAGGAGGAATAACATAACCATAAACATGAAATTTGATATTTAAGAAAAAGTTTGAAGATGAAATGTTCAAAAAGTAAATCATGATGCATGCCATTTTTGGTATGGGAATGCAGTATCTTTGTAAAACATTAGTTTGGATGAGAGTGGACCCAGTGCTTTTGCTTTATTTTCACATATGAGAAAATAGGATAATCTGGCTTTGACGTGATTTACATAATAATTGTCAGTAGTTTAAAAATATAGAGTGGAGCATGGGAGCTATTGGAAGACAGGGCTTTTGCACTTGTTGGCATTTGAATAATTTTCCATAGGTAGATTGCTCTAGGATATAAATAAAGATAATTCGTTATTTGGAGGTTTGTTTATTTTTGTATTTCAAATTCTTTCTGAAATCTTAAAAATTAAGGAGATGATAGACCTAAATATTTTACAGTTTGTCAGCAGGAGACTGTTTATTTTTATTGAATGTTATCAACATGGGTAAAATCATGGGGACAGAGAAGAAGCCAGAGGTGAGCTTGGAGGACAAAGAGAAGAACATATGGGACACATGAAAGGAAGGTTAGAAGCATAATATGAAACAAAGGAAGCAAAAAGAAGCAGTGGAAGAAAGAAATGTATGTCACTAAGATTGAAGGAGGAGCTGTGGAAGAGAAGCAGAGAACCAGGAGGGAAAAAACAGGAAATCTTTGTAAGGGATTATTTTTCAAATCTACTGTAGGATTGAGAGCCTCTAGATGATTTGCAGACATTGTAGTGTATTGCAGGGTTGTTTCCTTCATGTTTTACTTGGATGTGCCCATCTCTCTTCCAAGGAACAAGAAGAGTAGAAGGTAAAAAAAAAAAAAATCTCCATCTGTCAGGGCCCTGAGGGCATCAACAGACTTGGCAACCTCCCCCCTCTGTGAGGTTTGGCTACCTGTGCTCAAGGGCAGCTCTGATATGGTACAGACATGTAATCTGGGATCAGACTGCTGGGAAAACAGCTAAGGTGGGAGAAAGAATTGGGAGAAGCTTTGGTGGGGGCTCCTCCTTCTCTAAGGGACTGCATTTAAGCTCAGGCCATCGTCCTTGGGCCTTGCCTGAGCTACACTGTAGGTATACTGTACCCAGCCATGTCCCTCACTGACCCCGACCCACTGACTTGGCTGCCTGGCTTGACCTTGGCCCTGTCTTGTCACTACAGAGTTGCCTGGCCATCACTGGACTGTGGCTGACCCTGGTTACTGTCACTGGACCTGCTCTGCTCTTCTTGCTCAGGTGCTGCAGGACTGCGCCCTGTCAGTGAAGGCACTGCCCCTGCCTGCCTTGCTGTCACCCTCAGCTTCTGGCTCCCCTGCCCTTGCGAAGCAGTCGCTCTTGCTGCTCCCTGACACTACAAACCCTGAAATAATGTTACATGTTTTCTTCTGTAAAAGAACCAAAGAAAGTATGCCTTACTTTCAACTTTTGGATTGTTTCACATATCAGAAAATACTGCTCTTCATGTAGTACACATCTACTCTGTGCATCATTCTCCTCTCTTGTAGTGGCAAAGCCATAGTGTCTGAATAGCTTGCTATTATCTACTTCTTTTAGTTCATGTATTAAATCCAGAGGTCCCAGGTTCATTTTTTTCCTGCTACTTATGACACCATTCTCCCTGCCACACACACACACACACACACACACACACAGAGTGACATACATGAGTAGCCTGCACCAAGCTCTCCCTAGTGCCCCTCTGTGAGGTGAATGCATTAGGGCTACAAGCAGAAACAGTTAAACTGTGTGCCCAACTTATTGCATGTTTCTTTTGCTGATATAAATTAACAGGAAAACAAAAACACAACCAACCCCCTCCCCGAGTCCTATCACAGTTCTCTTATTTTTGTAGTCTGCCATAGAGTTTCCTTTTTATCCACTACACAAAAGTTCTTAGGGAATGGGGCCTCTGGCATGTGCAGAAAATAGTCAGTCTTTGAAATGTTCTGGATTAGTTCAGCTAATCTTTTCATCCTCTCCCACAACCTTCCACCATTATTTAGATCATACTCCAGTTAGGGAGACAGCACTACTTTATATTTTATTGCTAATGCTACCCTCATTGCCAGTTAGTTATGTAAGCTGACAAAAAACAGAGAAAGCATCCTTGAGTTTTACTCTTGAGAGACATTTTCCTTTGAGTTCACCAAGCTCTAAGCTGTTTTGGACCCTAAGTTCTGCAGTAAATAGCTCTGCAGTTCTTAAAATACATCTTTCTCAGCAGCTTAAATATTAACTTAAAATCCTAGGTATAAGAAGTAAAATTCTTGCAATTTATTATAATGGATCAAAAAATTAGGAATAAGTATTTAGTTTTCATTATGTCAAAAGATTATCAATGTTATGACTCAAAATTCTGTTCAAGGTCTCCTTTCATATCTAAGGAAGTAGAAGGTACAGACTCCAATTTTTTTCCTCTTCCTTCTCCTCTTAATTCCAGATCACCTTTAAGGTCTCCTGCATGACCTAGCTACTACTGACTAGACTGTTAAACCAGGCTCTTCCTGAATACTATTATAATAGTAGTTGGCATCTTCTTTGTTCTGTTCTAATTGCTGAGCTGAAACTAATGTTTTTCATTCTTCTGATATTACACAAAACTAATGGACATGACAGATAATAGAGGGAAAACCTGACAAAAGTTACAGGCAGTGCCATGGGGGATGGCTGGATTGCACAGGTGGTTAGAGGGAGTGATGTGAGAAACAGCCAGACTTCACAGACACCTGATGTATCAGTAATAGCATACAAGGCCAGGAGTACCTAGGGAATGGTAGAAGGAATACCAAATTTGGGTATAGCCATAGCAAAACTGGGACCAACAGGGAAAATTTTATTAGAGCTGGGTGGTTTATTTGGGCGGGGACTGGGGCAGAGATAGGGAGGGACAAAGGTAGCAAAAGGGAGGGTCAAAAAATGGGAAAAGGGATAATAAGGTATGCAAGTCATGTGACCCAGGGCTGTCTGGGGTTATCTGGGGGCAGCCCTATGCTTGATCACTACAGCCTAGATCAGGACAATAAACCAAGCCTGTTGTTCTGAACATACCACATGTGTCAAACCACCTTCTGCAGCCAGGAGGATGGAGTTCCCTGGCTAACAGGGGAATACCCAGACGGATGAATCGAGCATCCTGGTATCACCATGTCAGTGTCCATTCCAGGTCTAATGGCATGGACATCATCCCATCACTTCCTAACAGAGGCAATGTTACAAAGATAACAATTGACAGATGCAAAAATAAAGAAGATACAGGTAGAGGACGTTCAAGCTCAAATGCATCTCCAAGGGACTATTGTATACTAATATACAATATAGTGCTCTTAGATGCTGACTTTTGACATGGTCTTCCACCTGCTAGGACTGAAGTGAGCTCTGAACTTAAAATGTTTTAGTCATCATGACTCTCTCATTTGTTCAATTTACTGCCTGTTCATTTCCCATATAATCATATACCACAAAGGCCATATCCTACAACAATGAGAGGATGTCACTTACAGGCCAGGAATAAAACTATGCAGTCATGCAAGATATGACTGTTTGTCTCAGAAGAGAACCCTTCCCAATACATTCACAAAATTAACAATTGCACAGTATGTATCATTTCTGATTGTGCCTATCTTAGGGCTGCTAACACATAGAAGAAGCCCTTACAGTGACCAATGGGTACACAATCTACACACTGAACGCATGCATAAGATGTTACAGTCCCTACTGTACTGTTTCAAAGAATAGTTTTAATGGTGTCCAGATTGGGAAATACTTGTAAGGTGTTAATTTAATGCATGATCCCTGTTCCTGAATAACTTAAAATAGTGACACTTGTTCTGGAATGTTTCCACAGAAGTTATAGGAACCCACTTGCCAAATTTGGTTAAAAATTAACCAGTGGATTCAAAAGTTATTCAAGGAGAGGAAGGATGAAGTACAATAAACAGACAGATGCAGACACACAATGCAAATACCTAAGCCAGTTCCTTATGAATCTCATCCAACTGCATTTCTTCTGAACATCTGTTTTGACTCCATACATGCAGAAAACAAACTACTAATTCCAAATAGGAGATTCAGAAGAGCTGGAATAGAGTTCTACAGCATAAATGACTTGTAGTTTTGGGGAATATTTACTTTAGTTCTTTTGATTTCAATGAGGAAAACGGAAGAGAAGAACTGGTCTCTCTTTGAAAGAGAGAACATAGCCTCACTTTATGTCATTTTTAATATGAAGGTGTGAACTTCTGGAATATTCCTTCATACTGTGTCACTCCCCTCCTTTTTTAAACCAACTCTAGCCTTTTTATTCCAAAGGGGAGTAAAGCCAAACTTAAAGGCACAATTGAGTCATGTTAAGACAAAAAAGCTATTCTATTCCAAGGAGGCATCCTGACTGCTTCCATGTTTAGTGTGTGTGAATGAAGAAGACTGATGGGTGAGCAGAGGAATAGGAATGGGTGTAGGTAGATAGATAAATCCAATTCAACATGAGAAATGCAATGAGAGTTATGCAATTCAGGTTGGGTTTGGGGGGGGCACACACATATGAGGGCCAAGAGATGGGGTACATCTGCTTTAAACAAGTTAGCTCACATATCAGCAGTCCAGCTACTGCAGTGTGAAAGGGCTTTGCAGCCTATTCTGGGCTTCAAATAGCTGGATAAATATTTGAACAGCTGTACTTCACGCAACCAAAAACTAAAACCCTAGTTTAAATATGTCTATATTAAACTAACCACAGCATAAGTCATTAAGTCATCTTTGGAAAGAACAATAAAGAGAATAAGCTTTAATGTGTTACATATTTAGGACCAACTTCAACATAAATTGACTTATACTGCATTTAAAGGTCAGAGTCAATAGAGGACTCTTGTCTGACTGCTTCACTAGGTGCATAAAATCCAAAAAAGGAGATCTTCAGAACCAATTTTCAGGTGCTGTCAAACTAGAATTGTACTTATGTCCTCATCAGAAGTGTTCTGTAAGGGTTTAAATGTCTGTTTCTGGGCATTTCTAGATCTAAGTTAACCTTAATGCTTCATTCAGGCTGAGCAGCTAGGCACAAAACTACCAAGAATCACAAACTAGTATTACCTACCTACATTCCCTACAGAACCTGGTCCAGTAGATGTTTTCAGAGATGGCCTCCCAGATTAGACTTGTGGCTCAGTTTTCTATCAAGAGACCACAAAATGGTATTTCCTTTTAGAATCACAAGAATTCAGGTTGGAAGGGAGCTCAGGAGGTTTCTAGTCCAACCTCCTGCTCAGCACAGGGTCAACACTGAATTCAGACCAGGTTGCCAAGACAAGACAAGAGTGTGCTCCTTCACCTCCTCCAGATCATCGATAAAGATGTTCAACAGGACAGGTCCCAGGATAGACCCCTACAGTACTCCACTTGTCACAAGTCTCCAGATAGAATAACCTATTAACTACTACCCTCTGAGCCCAATCATCCAACCAATTTTTTAACCTATCTAGTTATCCACCCATTCAGTCTGTAACATCATAACTTGGATACAATGTTGTGGAAGACAGCATTGAAAGCATCATTAAGTTGAGGTAAGTGACATCACTGCTCTCCCCTCATCCACAAATCCATGCTGACTGCTCCCAATCATTCTTCTCCCTCGTATTCCCAGAAACATGTTCTAAAAGAACTCACTGCCAGGGAGCAGCAAGAATAGGACTGCTTCACAAGGAAGAATAAGCCAGGAGCTGAGGGTGACCATTGCACAACCAGGGGTAGTGCCCTCACTGACCAAGGGGCAATCCCACAGGATCTGAACAGGGGTGCTAAGGACAGATCCTAGAGAAGCCAAAGTAACAAATCAGGCCCCAGGCCCATCCAGGGAGCCCAATCAGAAGTAACATCAAATAGTGCTACAGATGAGCTACCTACAACATATGTCCAAGGTCTAGCCAAGAGACAGAGTTACAAACAGGTATAGAGTCATAGGCCATGCAGTTAAGACCCAGACATGAGCTTAAATGGAACTCCTGGGCCCATGGGTAGAGGGCATGAGTAGAGGCCACAGGTGAGGCTGGTCAGGGCCATTAAGACCCATTAGTGTACTCAGGACCCTGACATCCTGGCTGATCAGGATTAAAGTTCGCTAGTGGAACATACACACACCCTCACTGCTGATTCACAGACACTCTCATTTGCAGGTCCCTTGAACACTGGCATGGACTTTAGGTCCATTCAATATCCATGCCCAGACTCTGGGCCCTTTACCCAGTCACTGGCCATGGGTTTTCCCAGATGTTGGGCTCTTCCTACTCACCAGCTAGTCTAACTTGAAGTTCACTAGCAGAAAATATACATATACTTACACACACAGAGAATAGAGAGCATGCTCATACAGAAAAGAGTTAGGAATAGAGTTTAATAAGAAGATAGGACAGACTGCAGCGATTAGATGCAGGACTTGCCCAGACAAGCATACTGACCATCAGCTTGCTTACATGTGACTAGCTCCTTTTTCCCGCCCTTCTCTCCATTTTCCCATACTTGTTCTTCTTCCATCTACCTTGATCCCTCCCTTTCTCTGCCCCAGTCTCCTCCCAAATAAACAACCTGCCTCTAATTACTTTTTCCCCAGTGGTCCCAGTTTTGCTACATCTGTACCCAAATTTGGTATTTCTGATGCCGTTCCCTAGGCACTCTCAGCCTTATATGCTATTAGGTTCCACTCCCCAAAAGGGCCCCAATGCTCCCTGCCAGGTATCTGTGAAGTCTGGCCATTTCTCACATCACTCCCCCTTAACCACCTGTGCCATCAGCCACCCCCCCCCCCAGCGCTGCCTGTAACTTATATCAGCTTTTCACACTGTTATATGTCACGTCCAGCAATTTCTCATGTGACATCCAGTAGTTTTCCATGTCCTGTTCAGGTCGCTGAACCTCAGGCCAGGGCCTAGTCATCTGCCTGCATACCTTAACACTGTTCGCTTTATGTACAAAGTTACTGCTCATCCCAAACAAAGAGGATGGAAATAAAGTTTCCCCAAAACAACTCTATCTTCAAAAATGCATGCTAAAACCCAAGCATTTCAGAGGAATTACATCAATGTAAAACTGGAGTAAAAAGGTGGTTGATCAAGCCCAGCGTTCTCAGAACATTGTGTCACTGCTGTCTCTGTACTGTGTCTTGCATACTGTATCACTGATACCTCAGGCTAAAAAAACCACCACCATAAGCTCTGCCATGTTCTGTTGTTGTACTCACCTTCCTTTGAATTGCTTTTGCTCAATTCCAAGTCTTCTTTTTATCCTGTCTCCTGGCCTAATGTTTCTTATAGTTCAAATTACAGAATCACAGAATCACAGAATGGTTGAGGTTGGAAGGGACCTCTGGAGATCATCTAGTCCAACCTCCCTGCTCAAGCAGGGTCCTCTAGAGCATATTTCCCAGGATCACATCCAGACGGGTTTTGAATATCTCCAGGGAAGGAGACTCCACAACCTCTCTGGGCAGCCTGTTCCAATGCTCTGTCACCCTCACAGTAAAGAAGTTTTTTCTTCCTTCCTTTTTTTCCTTCCTTTCCTATTCCTTTTTTTGACAGCATTTACCTAAGAAGATTTGGTTTCTCTATGAGAAATGACTGGTGTCCAAAATAAGTGCTAGTATTGTAGCTAGCCATATGCACCCTAAAATCCTTCCCTATAGGCAGATCTCATTTTTGAAGTGCAAAATTGGGAAATATGCAAGTACTTAACTATGAAATAGAGGAAACTAGTCTGGAAACAGTAAGAGAGAGATAACCACATCTACTATATAAGTAGTAATATTATAGAACACCTGTTGAATGTACTCTCCTGTGCTGTTCATCAGTCACTAGAGATAACATTTTATTGCAACTTTATGAAATTTTGATAGTGATATAAAAATTATTTTCAGCTTACAGTAGGTATGTTATATACTTGAAAAGGAGATTATCTTGTTCATTGCCATTTGAGTTAATGGCATGTCTACATTCTTTGCTTGTAAAGAGAGGGAAAGCAAAGTCAAGAAGTAAGAAGAAAGAAATAAAAAGAGAGAGAATTAAGGAATTTGTGGGAGTATTTTATTTATTATGGAACTCTTCTCCTACCTCAGATGGGCTACTCTAATCTCCACCAAAAAAAAAAAAGATACCACATCCAGCATCCCAGAAATAGTTGTTAGAGGGTATACGTTAGACAGAGAAAATGCAAATAATGATGAATTAGTTTAGTCTAGATATACTGGACACTAAGGTATTGAAGTGTGGTTTTTGCCCTTTGAAGTATTTCTAAAAAAAGTGAAGAAATAAAATGCTAAAAATAGAAAGCATCAGTACTGCTAATTTATAAACAGAAATGAAAGTTGTATTTGCATATAACAGCAGCAGTTTGTGAATAGAAATCTAGTATTATAATACAGACAGAAGATACTGTTGTTTCTAAAGATTGAAAATTATGTGATACATGCAAACACACAGCCACACGTACATATATTAATTATAATATAGTTAAGACAATATCATATTAGGAACCAACAATAAAACTGGCCAGCACCTAAGCAGGAAATGTAAGATGAAGTGGGTAATGCCTTTCTCACATGCTGCCTGACATAATTCAGGCCCTTGTAAGAGCCAGATAACCCAAGCCATTTGTTATCTGTTAGTTTCCAGTCATGTTCACTTTGTATTAGGCTCCCCATATTCATTGCTTAAAACTCCAGGCTTGTCTTCATAGCACTTAAGGCTTCACATTTCATTACTGACCTCTATGGGTATGCTCTTTTATAAGAGTTTATTAATAAATACATTTATTAGACCCTGAATTCAGATATTAGTGTACAGTTAGAGTTGTATACATCCCCTAATCAAAATTATATTTATTGAGAGATGTGCAAGAAATGAAGTCTGACTCCTATTGCTATTACAGTCTTTCAGAATATGCTTTAAAACATTTTTTTTCAGGTCCCTGAGTGTACCAATAGGCCTTTATTGTCCTAACCAGCCTCACCTCAGACCTCCACTCATGGGCCCAGGAGCTTCATTTAAGCTCAGGCCTAGGCCTTCAGTAGGTGTACCTGTGTACCTCTGGATGGACCTTGGACATATGCTGTAGTCTCATCTCTAGTCCTGTCTCTGGCCCTGGATCCTGACTGGGCTCCCCAAATGGGCGCTGGCCTTGATTCATCATTTCACCTTGTCAGGGACTGTCAATGGAACCTGTTATCAGCACCCTGCTCTGCCTACCCTGCTCAGATGCTGCAGGACTGCATCCTGGTGGATGAGGGCACTGCCTGGGCAGGGCTTGCCCCTGGCTCCTGGCTTGTCCTCCCTCATGGAGCAGCCCTGCTCTTGCTGCTCCCTGACAGTTACCTCAGGTCTTCTTGAGCCCTGAGCTGAGCACTGTGGAGTGTGGCCCTCAGAATGTGCAGGACCTTGCCCCCATGGCTCCTCCTAAGTGGAATGCCATGGACCTTGCCCCATCACCATTCACCCATATCCTATCTGCCAGTGACTCTAGGGCTCCTCAATAGCAGCATGACACACACATCCATCCCCTGCCTGGCCTTGGGGGTTCTTTAGTGGCGGTGTGACCCCCACCTGGCTTCTGGGGCCTCATCTTGACTCCATGTCTCTGACCCATCTCCAAGTCACCCATGCCATGTCGCTGTCCTGGTTCTATGTCCCTGCCATGATCATGACCCAGCTCTGGCTCTGTGTCCCCCTGGAATAGCCCTATGACAACCCAGAGCAACCAAATCACCTCATAGCAAGTCCCCCTCAGAATTCAGGTCTTTGTAAGGTGTGAAGACACACCTCGATGGGAGGGGGACTACTGTCAGGGCCCGAGTGCAACAATAGGCCTTAATTGCAGCTAATTACACCACAGCTAACAGAAGCAGCCAACAGTCACAGAATCACAGAATGGTTGAGGTTGGAAGGGACCTATGGAGATCATCTAGTCCAACCCACCTGCTCAAGCAGGGTCCTCTAGAGCATATTTCCCCGGATTGCGTCCAGGCGGGTTTTGAATATCTCCAGGGAGGGAGACTCCACATATAAGATGCAATATTAAATTAATAAATATGAAATAAGTGTTATGGATTGTTCCCAAGTCTACAACAACAACAACAAAGTAAATTAATACTTTGTGCTAAAACATCAAGTATCTGGGCCTAGTTCTGGGCCTAGTTCTGCATTGCAACATGTTGTGATCACATATAAAAACAAGTGGACAGAGCAGTTTAGCTGAAAGAGCTGACCTCAACTACTGTCTAGAGAGAAACATTTTTTTTTTTTGATGCTTTAGAAGATGCACAGATTTACACATATCAAGTTATTTTTCATTTTCAGTCATCTCCTGGGTCTTGCTTCCTATACATAGACTGATAACGCTTGAAAAGGAAAAAAGCTCTGGAAGGAATATAAAACCTTATGCTCTGAGTTGAGGCCAATCTATTACCTGTGGTGATTAGTCTAAGACCTTCACAAAAAGCTTTGTTGCATATCACAGAATCACAGAATCACAGAATCGTTTAGGTTGGAAGGGACCTCTGGAGATCATCCAGTCCAACCTCCCTGCTCAAGCAGGGTCCTCTAGAGCATATTGCCCAGGATCACATCCAGACGGGTTTTGAATATCTCCAGGGAAGGAGACTCCACAACCTCTCTGGGCAGCCTGTTCCAGGGCTCTGTCACCCTCACAGTGAAGAAGTTTTTTCTCAGGTTCAGATGGAACTTCCTGTGGTTCAGTTTGTGCCCATTGCCTCTTGTCCTGTTGCTGGGCACCACGGAGAAGAGTCTGGCCTCAGTCACAGCAGTTTGTGCAGTAGTTTCTGAGCTCTGCTTCTAGATCTCCTGGGAACTTCTTCTGGGATCATCAGAGGACTTCTGGGAACTTTTCTAGGAACTTCAGGGTGCCTGCTGCTGCCAGGAAAGGATAGCTACAGGAGACTTTGACTTCTATCAAACTCTAGCAGCTTCTAAGAAGCTCTGTCAGCTATTCTTGATCAAAGGGTGCTTTGACCTTTTGTTTCAGCTGACTCCTGATTAGGGAGGGTCAAGCACCCTTTCAGCTGCTGCTAGGGAGAAGCCTATATAACTTTCAGGCCCAGACTTAACAGTAGTGAACATATACAGCTGTTTGTGCAGAAGGAGGTTGGAAATGGTTAAAGGCTCTGTATGGCTGATTGACAATGGTGTTGATGCACCACAGAGCATGGTGCCCAGCATCACCTGGAGCAACTACTAGCTACTACTAGCATATCAAAGGTCTACTCAGAGTTCAAGGAGGGAGGATGTATCTGTTCAGATCTTGGGCTACAAGGGGTGCCTGGGGCCTCTTGCTAAGGGAGATAGATAGTGTCCTTGACTGTAGGATATCTGTGCTGGTTGAACTGTCTTGCCAGGTTGAGGAGCTGTAGGAGAAGGTCAGCAGATTGTACAGCATTAGGGATGACAAAATGATGGACAGGATCTTCTCCAAAACCCTGCAGAATGGAGAGCCTGAACCTCCTAACTGCAAGAAAGGAGGAGTAGCCAGAGTCGATGCTCATTGGGGTAGCAAATGGAGACTCCTAAGATGGGGAAGGCTGGAGGCTTATGATTTCTGGCAATAGGAGGCAGGCTCCTTCTCAATGTGCAAATTTAGATCTACAGAATAGCTTTGGTGTTCTGGAAGCAGATGAGGGGCTATGTCGGGGGCGATGTGTACCAGAAGATGATTAG
This sequence comes from Struthio camelus, assembly GCF_040807025.1. Lineage (NCBI taxonomy): Eukaryota > Metazoa > Chordata > Aves > Struthioniformes > Struthionidae > Struthio > Struthio camelus. The sequence continues at coordinate 15,734,148 of NC_090981.1, read as the reverse complement.
GAGCAGCAATAAAGTATTCTCTCAGTGCCAGAAGCCCTGGGAAAGTGCGCATAATATGAAGACTTGTGTCAGTGTCAAGACGGGCATATTGAAACTAGGGCAAGGACACGAGAGAGGGAAGATAATCTTAATGCAGAATGCGGCTTGTAGTAATGTAGCAAAGCAACTTTAATCAGTGAACACAGCTGTATTCTCACATAATAAGGGTCCGGTATATAAGAGAGGACGAAATATGAAATAAACAATCTTGCTTCACCATACGCAAAGTTCGTGCCTTCAATCCCCACAAATGGCGTCCGAACAGGGACTTGAAGAGTGAAATCCGGTGGGGAGCCCAGCTGAACTCGATAGAGGCTGCGCAGCATTTTTTACAATTGCCTTCACGGAAGGTAAGCAGCTGGAAACATGGGAAATTCTGTATCAGCAGAATATAAATCTGTGTACAAGGTCATGCAGCGTTTTTTAGAAAAACGGCAAGAATCTGTAAAGGCAGAAAAATTAAAGGAGCTTTTAATTTGGATCTCAGCGCATGTTGAAGAAGCTAATACAAGTAATATATATAGTAAGGGGACTTGGGATACCATTGGGGGTGCGTTTGTGGAATGCTGCAACCTCGGATGATCCTGTTGCCCCTTCCTTGTTGACTACCTGGCAACTTGTATTTAATGCATTAGATCAGAATCACCAGGAAAGTATGCAGAAGGCGGCTAAGACACCTTCTGCTCCTCCTATGCGGGGCAGTGAATCTGCGGACCCATTTGACCCTGGCCCTGTAGACCCTAAGAAAGAACCAGATCTATTCCCTCTGCAAACTCCTGAACCTGTTATATCAATGCCGGTTGTTACGCCTGTACCTCCAGTAGATCGGTGGAAAGAAGTACGAGCCCAGGCATTGGCAGAAGGAGACCTTGAATGCCTTCAAGCCCTCACAATGCCTGTCCTCCTACGAGGAGGTCAAGCCCCCACCTGGGAAGGTTTTAATTTTAGTTTAATAAAGGAACTTCGAAAAAGTATCAAGGACTCTGGACTTAACGCTCCCTATGTGCGAGGCTTGATACAGTCGGTTTTTAATGATATGATTTTTTAACACCTAATGACTGTTGTACGCTGGCTCAGCTTTTGTTGACCCCCCCCCCAACGCAGTATATGTTATGGCAACAGGAGTGGCGGAATAATTGCGATCAAGTGGCTACAGCTAATTTAGATCAGCAACAAGGGGATCCACTGTATGGAGTAGGCACCGTGGTACTTCTGGGGGAAGGCCCCTATTGGGAACATACAGCACAGCTATGTATTGCTCGAGAGGTGTTGGCACAAAGCCAAGGAGAGGCATTAAGAGCCTTGTTAAACCTCCCTGATGAAAATGGGAAAGGATCCAAGTCATTTGCGATGATCAAGCAGAATACTACTGAAAGCTACGTGCAGTTCGTGGACCGCCTTAATACTGCATTAGAAAGACAAGTGGATAATTCCGAAGCTCGAACAATTCTATTAAAACAAATGGCAGACAGATATTACTCACATCGCAGACTTTGGTGTTTTTTGCTTTGTCCATGTTTCTCTGGATACCTATTCTAATTTACTGTTTGCCAGTGTTCATTGCGGAGAGCGCACTCGGGATGTTTGCACTCACTGGACGCAAGCTTTTGCTTTTATGGGTGTGCCTCGTACCATTAAGACTGATAATGGGCCCGCATATGTCTCTGCGAAAATTCACTCTTTTCTTCAAGCCTGGGGAATTCAACATCTAACTGGTATTCCACATAACCCTACCAGGCAAGCCTTAATTGAACGTGCCCATAGTACTTTGAAACAGATGCTCTCAAAACAAAAAGGGGGAACCGAGGGGTATGGGACTCCTCAAGAGAGAGTGGCAAAGGCCTTGACAAGCACAAGTTATGGTCCGTGATCTGGACTCTGGCCAATGGAAAGGACCTTTTTCTATGATAACTTGGGGGAGGGGTTATGCTTGTGTTTCTACAGGTACCCAGCCTCATTGGTTCCCTACTCAGTGTGTTAAGCCCTACGACGTACAACGCCAATTTCATAGCGGAGAATCTGAAGAAGTCGCGGCGTAGTTCTGGGAAATAACATGTTATTTTCTGCGATAATATGCCTTTGTGTTATATCTGGGGGAACAATAGACGTAGGCAGAGGGATGTGGCCCTCTGTCTCCGAACGACCTAATCTTTGGGTAACTATAGCCAATGCCACAGGACAGGACACTGTTTGCCTGTCTGTGGCTTCGGCTGCTAACCCTTTTCAAACTTGTCTGGTGGGTCTTCCGACAGACGGAAAAGTATATCAAGTTTGTAATGGTACCCTGGCCGCCCTAATGGGCTGTAGTCGGTGGAGCGATGTTTGGGATGGTTGGACGCCCTACCTACCGGTGTTACCTGGGGAACCACAAGAAATAGAGTTGTTAGGTTCTGTACAAATGGATCAGTGTATATATTTCAATTATACAGGACGAAGTTCCTCTCGAAGGGCAATCACTGTTGTTAATGCTACTTTAGCTGTTTATCGCAACACAACTTTATGGTGTAATGTAACATTGGGAATGTATTTGCCCAATTCTACAATGATTCTACAAAAACGACGAAGTCGCACTAGACGATCTACACATCTTTTTCAAAAAGATTGTAGAGATGATTTTACCTTCTGGAACCCAGGAGAGATTATTATGGCATACATTTTTACTCCTGGGGTTGCTGCTGCAAATGCTTTAGCAATTTTAAATAAATTAGGATGTTGGCTTGCCAAGCAGACTAATAATACTGCAACGGCACTGTCAGGGCTGCTTACTGATGTTGATTCTATAACACATGCTACATTGCAGAATCGTGCAGCTATAGATTTTTTATTATTGGTGCATGGCCACGGGTGTGAGATTTTGGAAGGAATGTGTTGTATGAATTTGTCAGATCACTCGGAATCTATTCACGACAGTATATTAAGATTGAAAGAGAGCGTAGCGAAGTTGAGGTTAGACGACAATGATTGACTGGGACGAGTATTCTCAGGATGAGGGATTACAGGGTGGTTATTAACTATTGTGAAGAGTGGCTTGATTATGTTATTGATGATCTTAGTCTGTTTGTGCCTGTTTCCCTGTCTTCTGCAATGCGTGCAACGAATGATAGATGGCGCCTTCAATCAACAAGCGTATGCAGTTTTGTTAAAACAAAAAGGGGGAGATGTCGGGGGTGATGTGTACCGGAAGACGACTGGGAGCAGCAGCAAAGTATTCCCTCAGTGCCAGAAGCCCTGGGAAAATGCGCATAATATGAAGACTTGTGTCAGTGCCAAGACGGGCATATTGAAACTAGGGCAAGGACACGAGAGAGGGAAGATAATCTTAATGCAGAATGCGGCTTGTAGTAATGTAGCAAAGCAAGTTTAATCAGTGAACACAGCTGTATTCTCACATAATAAGGGTCCGGTATATAAGAGAGGACAAAATATGAAATAAACAATCTTGCTTCACTACACGCAAGGTTCATGCCTCAATCCCCACAGGGCTAGAAGCTCTGTCTGAAAGAATATCAGAGCCAGCTAAGCCTGAACCATGCAGCAGCAGCAGCACCAGGAAGAAGCAATAACTGATAGTAGCGGGAGATTTCCTCCTGCAGGGGATAGAGGCCTCTGACTGTTGACCTGACTTGCTGTCTAGGGAGCTTCGTTGCTTTCTGGGGGCTTGGATCTGGGATGTTGTGGAGAGACTGTGGAGGCTTGTCCAGCCCTTGGACTATTGCACCCTGCTGCTCATCCACATAGGCACCAATGACACTGCCAGGGGGACCTTGAGCATATCAAGAGTGACTACGTGGCTCTGGGAGCAAGGGTCAAGGGCAAGGGGGCCAGGTGGTTTTCTTCTTGATCCTCCTGATGAAGGGGAAAGGCTGGAGGAGAAGGGGATGGATCCTGCAGGTCAACACCTGGTTGCACAGCTGGTGTTGATGATAGGGATTTGGCTTTTAAACTAGGAATGATGGGGGAGGGAGATGATGAGCCAGAGTCAAGTAAGGAAGCAGTGAACATGGGTGGAAAACAAAGGGTGTCAGGTGACGGGTACAAGAGAGACCTCAAGAACCATAAAACAGGGTGGAAGGGGGCCCACCTCCAGTGTATGTACACAAAAGCACTCAGCCTGGGAAACAAGCAGGAGGAAATAGAGCTCCGCATCCAGTCACAAATCTACAACATCATTGGAATAACTGAGACATGATGGGACAGCATGCACAACTGGAAATCTGTGATGGATGGACACAGGCTCTTCAAGGAAGATAGTCAAGGAAGACATGGGGGGAGGGAGGTGGCCCTCTATGTGAAGGAGCAGCTTGGATGTATGGAACTCTTCTATGGGATGGATGAAAGTACAGTTGAGAGCTTGTGGGTCAGGATGAGAGGAGAGGCTATTAGGGTGACATGATGGTGGGAGTTGGCTACTGACCACCTGATCAGGGTGAGGAAATGAATGAAGCATTCTTTAAGCAACTGGAAGAAGTCTCTATATCACAGACTCACAGACCCTGGTTCTTTGGGGGGGGGGGGGGGTTGGTTCTTTAACTTCCCTGACATCTGCTGGAAAGGCAACACAGGGGACACAAGGAGTTGAGAAGATTTCTGGAGGGTGCCAGGGATAACTTGATACAGGGACTAGATGGGCCAACCAGGGCTGACGCCTAGCTGGATCTGCTGTTCGCTAACAAGGAAGAACTGGTTGGGGATATGGTCATCAATGGTAGCTTTGGCTGTAGCGATCATGAAATAGTGGAGCTCAAGACTGAGGGGAGTGAGCAAAGAGTAGCACAGTACAGACCTGGGACTTCAGGAGAGCAGATTTTGGCTTATTCAGGGAACTGCTTGGTTGGATCCTGTGGGAGGCAGCACTGAAGGGCAAAGGAGCTTGGGAAAGCTGGCAGGTCTTTAAGGACAGCATTTTCCGAGCGCAAAAATGATCCATCCTGGTACTCGGGAAGGCAAGTAGATCCATCCATCAGTTATTTATACACATTGATAAGATTTCCCCCCTGAGCCTTGTAATGCACCGGTGCAGGTGTTTGTCATGGATCCCAGTAATAATGGCACTCAGACTCCGTAAGGTATTGATTAAAATACCATTTATTGGAGCTAACACAACAAGGGAAAAGGGGTTAGCATAGATAATCTTACATCCCTTCAGGTGCTGGGAACCCTGAGTTGTACAGCACTGGATGGGCCTCTAATCAGTGCATGGCATGCTGCACAGATGCTGTCTATGGTGAGGTTTGCCAGCATTGTAGTCTTCAGAGCTTTTATAGAATGTTCTTAGAAGTAAACAACTCTATTCATCATTTCTACTGTCAAGCAAAAGGATGTTATAAGAAAACATGCTACTTCACTTGAAGATAAGATGAAATATGCAGGTAGCATAATCACCAGGTACCAAATGGGAGCTGTGTACAGGCTTCTCTGTTACAATTAGTCAGCTAGGTTCATCCAGCAGTCAAGTGATACGTACAGCACAGCACAGGTCTGCAAATATTCAAGTCAACTGTTGTGCGGATCACTAACTCTTCAATATACAATAGTCTTCTGGTTAGGACCAGTACAGCCTTCTTTTTTCCAGGCTAAACAATCCCAGCTCTCAGAGCCTCTCTTCCTATGTCAGATGCTCCAGTCCCTTAATCATCTCTGTGGCCTTTCATTGGGTTCACTCCAGTATGTCCATGCCTCTCTTGTACTGGGGAGCCCAGAACTGGACACAATACTCTAGATGCGGCCTCACCAGGGCTGAGCAGTGGGGAAGGATCAGCTCCCTTGACTTGCTGGGGATACCCTTCCTAATGCAGCCCAGGATGCTGTTGACCACCTTTGCCACAAGGGCGCATTGCTGGCTCATTGTCCACCAGGACCCCCAGGTCCTTTTCTGCAAAGCTGCTTTCCAGCAGGTCAGCCCCCCAGCCTGTACTGGTGCATGGGGTTATTCCTCCCCAGGTGCAGGACTCTGCACTTCCCTTTTTCAAACTGCATGAGGTTCCTCTCTGCCCATCTCTCCAGCCTGTTGGAGATAAGGGAGAGACTAACATGGGTGATACTGTTGTGGGTGTTTGCTACAGGCCACCTGATCAGGAAGAGGAAGTAGATGAGGCCTTCTACAGACAGCTGGAAGTAGCCTCACAATCACAGGCCTTGTTTCTCATGGGGGACTTCAACCACCCTGACATCTCCTGGAAGAACAACACAGCAGGGCACAAACAATCCAGGAGATTCCTGGAGAGTACTGATGCTAACTTTCTGACACAGGTGATGGAGGAGCCAACAAGGAGAGGTGTGCTGCTGGACCTTGTACTAACAAACAAGGAAGGGCTGATTGGAGATGTGAAGGTTGGGGGGCCGCCTTGGCTGCAGTGACCATGAGATGGTGGAGTTCACTATCCTGCAAGGAGGAAGCAGGGCAAAAAGTAGGAACACAACCCTGGACTTCAAGAGAGCAGACTTTGGCCTCTTCAGGGACCTGCTTGGAAGAATCCCATGGGATTAGGCCCTAGAAGGAAGAGAAGGGTCCAAGAGAGTTGGTTTAATATTCAAGGATCACTTCCTCCAGGTTCAAGAACAGTGCATCCCTATGAGCAAGAAGTCAAGCAAGGGGGGCAGTAGACCTGCATGGATGAGCAAGGAGCTCTTGGCAAAACTCAAACAAAAGAAGGAAGGATACAGAGGGTGGAAGCAGGGACAGGCCACTTGGGAGGAATATAGGGACGTTGTCAGAGTGTGCAGGGATGCGACAAGGAAGGCCAAGGCCCATTTGGAATTAAATCTGGCAAGGGATGTCAAGGACAACAAGAAGGGCTTCTTCAAGTACATCAATAGCAAAAGGAAGACTAGGGAAAATGTGGGCCTGCTGCTGAATGGGGTGGGGGCCCTGGTAACAAAGGATACAGAGAAGGCAGAATTAATGAATGCCGCCTTTGCTTCAGTCTTCACTGCTAAGGCCAGCCCTGGGGAATTCCAGACCCTGGGGACAAGAGAGGAAGGCTGGAGAAAGGAAGACTCTCCCTTGGTTGAGGAGGATCCAGTTAGAAATCATTCATGCAAACTTGACATCCACAAATCCATGGGCCCCGATGGGATGCATCCACGAGTGCTGAGGGAGCTGGCAGATGTTATTGCTAGGCCACTCTCCATCATCTCTGAAAGGTCCTGGAGATCAGGCGAGGTGCCTGAGGACTGGAAGAAAGCCAGTGTCACTCCAGTCTTCAAAAAGGGCAAGAAGGAGGAGCCAGGAAACTACAGGCCTGTCAGCCTCACCTCCATCCCTGGAAAGGTGATGGAACAGCTCCTCCTGGAGGTCCTCACTAAGCATGTGGAGGACAAGAAGGTGATCAGGAGTAGTCAGCCTGGATTCACCAAAGGGAAATCATGCTTGACCAACCTGATAGCCTTCTATGATGGGCTGGGTAGATGAGGGCAGAGCAGTGGATGTTGTCTCCCTGGACTTCAGCAAGGCTTTTGACACTGTCTCCCATCACATCCTCATAGGCAAGCTCAGGAAGTGAGGGCTGGATGAGTGGACAGTGAGGTGGATTGAGAACTGGCTGAATGGCAGAGCTCAGAGGGTTGTGGTCAGTGGCACAGAGTCTAGTTGGAGGCCTGTAGCTAGCAGTGTCCCCCAGGGGTCAGTACTGGGTCCAGTATTGTTTAACTTATTCATCAATGACTGTAAGAAAACTACTGTTATTTCCATTGGCATAACCTTGATTAGACTTAGCATCAGTGCTTGGAGTAGTGAAGCCTGCAGGCCTAAGCTTGAACTTTAACCAAACCTGTGGGATACTGCTGACAGAACAACTGCAGAACCAGCTAGAATCAGCCCTCAAAGATACAGAACACAATGGACAGAGGTAACGGTTAACCTCTGGATAAGATAAGGCAATTCGAAGCAGGAACATAGCAACCGTCCTGGGATGTAGACACGAACCAATCAGAAGAATAGAGAGCACCAACTCAGTAAAGAAGATTGGAAGAGACTGTCACTGGCAGGCAGGGAAATAAGACTGTAAGGAGTATAATTATCCTAGAATTTCTTTGTTCTGGGTCCCTCTTCGGAGGCATCCAGCTTGAGCTGAAATAAACGATCGTATAAGAGTCTGATTCTGACTTAGTGGTGAATGCCTGGGGACCTTTACAACAATTACTTGGATGAAGGGACAGAGTGCCTCAGCAAGTTTGCTGATGATACAAAACTGGGAGGAGTGGCTGATACACCAGAAGGCTGTGCTGCCATTCAGAGGGACCTGGACAGGCTGGAGAGACGGGCAGAGGGGAACCTCATGAACTTCAACAAAGGAAAATGATAAGTCCTGCACCTGGGGAGGAATAACCCCATGCACCAGGACAGGCTGGGGGGTTGACCTGCTGGAAAGCAGCTCTGCAGAGAAGGACCTGGGAGTCCTGGTGAACAAGTTGACCATGAGGCAGCAGTGTGCCCTTGTGGCCAAGAAGGCGAAGGGTATCCTGGGCTGCATTAGGCAGAGTGTTGCCAGCAGGTCTAGGGAGCTGATCCTGCCCCTCTACTCAGCCCTGGTGAGGCCTCACCTGGAGTCCTGTGTCCAGTGCTGGGCTCCCCAGTACAAGAACAACATGGAGCTCCTGGAGCAAGTCCGGCAAAGGGCTACAAAGATGATGAAGGGACTAGATCATCTCTCCTATGAAGAAAGGCTGAGGGAGCTGGGACTCTTCAGCTTGGAGAAGAGAAAGCTCAGGGGGGATACATTTAAATATCTGAAGGGAGGGCGTCAAGAGGCTAGGGCCAGACTCTTCTCCGTGGTGCCCAGTGACAGGACAAGAGGCAACAGGCACAAACTGGAACACAGGAAGTTCCACCTGAACATGAGGGAAAACTTTACTGTGAGGGTGACAGAGCACTGGAACAGGCTGCCCAGAGAGGTTGTGGAGTCTCCTTCCCTGGAGCTATTCAAAAGCTGTCTAGACATGGTCCTGGGCAACGTGCTGTAGGTGATCCTGCTTGAGCAGCAAGGTTGGACTAGATGATCTCCAGAGGTCCCTTCCAACCTCAACCATTCTGTGATTCTGTGATTTCCCAGGAAAAACATGGTGAGTGTTCCCCATAGTGCTGTCTTCTTGGCCCTTTCTTATTTTTGTGCATCTACTTGGGGTGGTACCCCTTCAGCTCTGTTTTGTTGACTTTGAGGTCTCTCTTGTCCATATCCCTCTGCACCCTTTGCTCACCAACACAGTCCACTACTTCCTCACTTGACTGTGGGTCATCATTTTCCGCCTCCATCATTCCTAGTTTAAAACTCTCCTCACCAGGTTGGCCACCCTGTTGGCAAAGATGCTTTTGCCCCACTTGGTCAGGTGCATCCTGTCTTTCCCTAGCAGTCTTTGATCACATGCCTCCAGCCTTCCCCATCTTAGGGGGTCTTTGTTTGCCACTCAATTACATTCTCTGGCTGCACCTCCTTTCTTGCAGTTAGGGGGTTCAGGCTCTTATCTCTGCAGAATCTCACAGAAGATCCTGTCAATCTCTTTTTTCATCATTTCTGATGCTGTGTAGTCTGCTGACCTCCTCCTGCAGCTCCTTAACTTGGCAACACAGCTCCTCAACCAGAGCACACCTCCTGTAAGCAAGGACATCATCTCCCTTTGTCCCATCCTCAGGGAGAGGTACCAGGTACTCCCTGGAGCCAGAGACTTGGAGAGCATGCATCCTCCCTCTGGAGTTTATTCTAATTAACCAATAGAGCATTCCTACTGAATGTTCACTAGCAGGAAATCTCTAGGTCATCTACTTTCATTTCAACAGTTAGACTCCTGAGATGAAAGAACCTTACAGTTAGATCATGTCTCATTATACATGAGACATGTATAATATACATGAGACATGTATAATGACTATTTTTGAGCCTTAGTTTTCCAACTGTTTTAAAAGATTACTACAAATCTCCAGTTTAGATTAAAGAATGACAGCCTGCAAAACTGAATGGAGCTGACTGATTGCTCCAAAAGCTTTTGTACTCTCATTTCTGTTTTTGAAATCTCTTTGGATTCCATTCAATTCTCATTATAGTCAGTGGAAAAAAACTCACCTCTCTTTCAACAGCTCTGTGCTGAACTGTATTTTAGTCAGGTAGTTGATTAGTTGAAATATGGAAATTTACATCTGGCTTGAGAGTAGGTAAAAATAATTTCAATGAGAATTTATTGCAAAATAATAAACCAGGTTAATAATAGGAACAGTAAGGTATATGTAACTATCTGGGTATACTGATATCCAATGCCAGTCTTATTTCTTGAAGAAGTTTACAAATTTATTTGGTGTGATCTACATTGGATTTTTATGCACAATCACTTTTTTTTTTGGACTTATGGACTTAACAGGGGACTCCTGCATTCATAAGACTTTTTTTTGCACTCCCAATAAAACAAAGGAAGGTGTACTTTATTTATGAGTCTTGCTGGAATCTTTTAAAGAAGTCAGAAAAGAATCCTTTCAATGGCCATAGTAAACAAAACTGAAGCATGGCAGCACTGTCACTCCTACTCCAAAGCTTGGGAGAGAGGCATAGTTATGGCACATAAATCTTTCTTTTTAAATATAACTATTTTTACACACATTAGAGACTCCATTTGTACAAAGCTCTTATGAAATTTAATCTAGAACACTGTTTACCACAGTAAGGAAAGTTTATTTCAACCAGGAACAGGTATAGAAAACAGCTTCTTGTCAGGGAGCAGCAAGAGTGGCTGCTCCTCAAGGGCAGGGGAGCCAGGAGCCGAGGGTGACAGCGAGGCAGGCAGGGGCAGTGCCCCCATCAACAGGGCGCAGTCCCACAGTACCTGAGCAAGAAGAGCAGAGCAGGTCCAGTGACAGTAACCAGGGTCAGCCACAGTCCAGTGATGGCCAGGCAAGTCTGTAGTGACAAGGAAGAGCCAAGGTTGCCCTCAGGAATCCCAGACCCTGGAGACCAGGGAGAAAGTCTGGAGAAAGGAAGACTTTCCCTTGATGGAGGAAGATGGGGTTAGAGATCATTTAGGCAAACTTGACATCCACAAGTCCATGGGCCCTGGACTGATGATGCACCCACGTCCTATCACTGGGCACCACTGAGAAGAGTCTGGCCCCAGCCTCTTGACTCTTTCCGTTTAGATACTTATACACATTGATCAGATCTCCCCTCAGTCTTCTCTTTTTCCAGGATGAACAGGCCCAGCTCCCTCAGCCTTTCCTCATAGGAGAGATGATCCAGTCCCCTCATCATCTTTGTAGCACTTTGCTGGACTTGCTCCAGGAGCTCCATATTGTTCTTGTACTGGGGAGCCCAGAACTGGACACAGGACTCCAGGTGAGGCCTCCCCAGGGCTGAGTAGAGGGGCAGGATCAGCTCCCTAGACCTGCTGGCAACACTCTGCCTAATGCAGCCCAGGATACCATTGGCCTTCTTGGCCACAAGGGCACATTGCTGCCTCATGGTCAACTTGTCCACCAGGACTCCCAGGTCCTTCTCTGCAGAGCTGCTTTCCAGCAGGTCAACCCCCCAGCCTGTACTGGTACTGTACTCTCTCTGAATGTCAGCACAGCCTTCTGGTGTATCAGCCACTCCTCCCAGTTTAGTATCATCAGCAAACTTGCTGAGAGTGCACTCTGTGCCTTCATCCAGGTCATCGATGAATACATTGAACAATACTGGACCCAGTATTGACCCCTGGGGGACACTGCTAGCTACAGGCCTCCAACTAGACTCTGCGCCACTGACCACAACCCTCTGAGCTCTGCCATTCAGCCAGTTCTCAGTCCACTCATCCAGCCCTCACTTCCTGAGCTTGCCTATGAGGATGTGATGGGAGACAGTGTCAAAAGCCTTGCTGAAGTCCAGGTCACCAACTCTGTTTTATCACTGTTACATATACTGTAAGTCTTCCCCTCCCCTTTCTCCAGCAGTTATCTCCTTGTTTCACAGAAACCATGAGTTCCTCTATCTTTTAATTTAGTAGTTCCAGGGTTTGTTTTTTATGCTCATGTGCTCATGTGACAACACCTAGGAAGTACACTGATAGTAATTTCAATATTTGTTAAATGCAAAGAGTAAATACATTTCCTTTTCTATCATGAAAAAATACAAAGTAACACAAGGAAAATTATAATCTGTTTTCTAGTATATTTTAGATATGCTTTTTGTTACTTTTATTCTTCATTTGCATACTTGCATAAATATCCTTTTTCAAATAGGTTTGGTGATACGGGTGACAGTTCCAAATAGAGAATACCATCTAATTTTGTGATCTCAATTTCTTTAATGTGGCTCCATTCTTTACTGTAAATTTAATTTCAGAGTATAACCTTGATACTTGTATTTTAATTTTTTACTATAGACTCACCATCTGTTTTCTAATGGGGCCTTGATTATAGCTGAGAAACTATCACAGAGCAATCTAGGTCTATCACTTTATGGCTTCTCAGCTACTGGTCAAATGGATTCTACATAAGTCTAACTAGAAGTTCTCATAGCCTGAAAGCAAGACAAGATGTGTAGGTAAAAGTAATAACTTTTATAAGACCACCTAGTATTTCTGAAAATAAGTAGGTGAGTTTTCAAGCACAGAAACCTTTCAGCTCTGAAAAAGAAACTGCACAATTCAGAAATAAATACAGATTGCGAACTGCTTTTACTTTAATTAGACATATGTCAGATCATCTCTGATATCTCAGCCCTGATCCTCAAGGGAGACTTTGAAATCATTTTCAAAAGATGAGTCTAGAAACTAAAATTCAAAATTTCTTGGAATACCAAAAACCATGACATCAAAAGAGATATTGGTTTGATAGCTCATTATAATTTCCTTACGCAACACGAGCTTCTACGTATTCCATAGTCCATGAATTATTTCCTCTTCATTAAGAAGATAGCCATCTGAAGGAAAAGATAGTGGGTAGCTGTGGGCTGAGAGTTTGTAGTCAGGTGGAGAGATAAGTGATTAACTGATAAATATCAAATTAACTTTACTCCTGTCCTTTCTACCCTTTGTGAGATGATGTTTCTGGAGGAAAGAGGCCAATGAGACCAGTCTTCCACACTTAAGGCAATGCACAGTGAGTGCAGATCTTTATGATGTAATGAGTTGCTTCATAACCCTGTTCTGGAAGCTGTCATCTGCTCTACAATGCCAGCCCTTTATCTTCAATACCCCTATCCCAGTGCCCATGAATCTGGCCGTTGTCTTTTTGAATCTAACTACAGCTGACTCCTACCACTCAGTGGGCAATCAGGTTAGGTTGGAAAAAATCTATTAGAGTAATCATAACAGGTGCAGTGCATTCAGGTATATCCTCTGTCTTCACAAGACAACATCACCACCTATGCTGAACATGGCTTTCCCAAACATGTAGTAATCATAGATGACTGTAGCGAGAACACTTGCAGAAGATCTGGCAAGGAGTCAGTGACTGGCAGAATACGTGATAGCAGCCCCAAAGTGTGCTCTCTACACACTGACCGAATTCCCATCAAGGCTGGACATGCATATTCCATGTTGCCAACAATGTCTAGCTGCTTCGCAGCCAGTAGCTACCCAAGGTTAGCGCAGCTGAGATAAGGAAATAGTTCTAGTAGATTTAAGGGGCCCTTAGGATACAACAAGTTGAGTCCTGCCTGGGCATCCAACCCACGCGTCCAGCGGCCTTTCATCAACAACCCCTCCGTGCAGTTCCCGGGGCTCCCTGTGCAGCTTGGAGTGTAAGTCCTTTATTAAATCTATCCTGTTTAACCACTCATGAACCTTGAGTGTCTCTCTTCACCAGTATCCGGCCCTCCCTTTCCCGCCTTGTGGTCACAATAACGTTCACATACCAATCTGCTGCCTGTTCCAGGTAAGGTACGTAAATAGAAAAGACTATTGTTCTGTTACAGTGTAATAAAACATTGGGCCACTTCCTGGATATTAATTATACAGAATGGGTACACAATGCCCACATCTTGTGGAATTTGGTGTTCTTTAGTCCCACGTAGGTGGCAGGACATTGACCACAAGCATATAGATGCAGGGAAACATGCACACCTGTACCAGGTGTTTCAACCATGAGGCTTTTCAACCAAGCCTTTATTAGCTACTTCAGGTACCATAAACTTTGTTCAAGCACTAAAGCATAAGACTGCCTGACCATCAACATTCTGAATGACGCTTATTATCACTACCTGAAGCACAATCTTACCGAGGCCAGGGGAGTAATTTCACCAGGATTTGACTTTGACAGAGCCACCATTCACACAATGCAATAGCATTGGAAAGCATCAGTCTGGTGGATTCAAAGAGGAATGGGCAATCTATAAGGCCATATGTGTGCTCACTGCCTGGCAAAAAAGCGCACCATGCACCAAGTCACAAAACCTGGGGTTGCATGACTGCAAGTGTTGCTTCTTTGCATAGTCTCTTAAAGTGTTTATTTTCCTTCATCTTCTGGCTTGTCATTCCTCTCTCTCCTCCCACAGTACACTCTAGCAGTGTTGCTTCCCCTTCTTCTCCCCCTGGCTTCAGTCCTTGGCCTAACAACATGCAAGACCATGGGACTATACAAGTCTTGAGATCAGACTTGTCTTGGACTAGAGAGCACCAGCACTTTAATACTCCTCAGCATGAAGTTTTTCTTTCTTGAGGACTGTGAACATCTGGCCACTACTAAGAAAAAAGCACGATGGAGGCATCTGTGAAAGCTGGCTATAACCAAACAAGGACTGAGTGGAGGGAATTTCCTTGGTGTCCTCAGAACGAGAAGGGGCTTTAACGATAGGGGAACAGTCCTACAGTTTTTCACATCACAAAGTCAGATCATTCCTACAAAGATGGTATCACGAACAACAAGGGCTCCAGAGCAATCTTTGACCTTGTAGAAAGGGCAAGTATGCCCTGAAGGTTTAGAGGGTTGCTCAGATACTTGGCCTCAGAGTAGATGTTCTTAACTTTTTCATTTTGTCCTTGTGTCGGTTGCTTCTACGTTAATAAGGCACCTTAAGTTCCCCACATAATCACATATATTGGAGGGGATTAACTCCAAAATTGCACACACAATTTCTTCCAGATGTTTAATAACACTGTGGTCTCCTCTGGAGCCCAGGTAATCTTCCTCTGTACATTGCTGCTGGTTTTTGTAGTGGGAAGTGGGGCATGAGGGTGTGCGAGCAAAGCTTAAAAGCCTGCAAGGATATCCCTAAGATGACTGCATATTCTTGGTTCCTGTATTAGTGAACCTTAAACTGAAGTGAGGCCCCTGAAGGTGTGAGCCTCTCTGCCAGGTAAGCCAACTGAATAGCTAAGGAGCTTGGACCTGAATGCGAGTTTGAGCCCCAGCTGACATAATAGTATAAACACAGCCACAAAATCTAATTCCAAAGTTTAAAATGTCTCTTTTAGTTCAAAATTCTCCCCTGTGCTGCACAATCTTGACAAGAAAGGGTTAGTCCCTTCCTTTATTTGCTGGCTCTACTGCACAAGAGATTCAGTTGAGATCTTAGTACACTATTTGTTAAAAACAGAGAACATTTTACAGCCCTTCTGGCTGTAACTAATCCTCAACTGACCCATTCTTAAAAAAAAAAAAAGCACAGTAACAATTCCAATAGAAATACTTCAATACTTATGAGAACTGAGAGTTTTTACAAACTTGGTCACTGTAACTGCAAAACCAGTTAGACAAAAACCTTAAATATTTATTAAAATATATACATGTCTTTAGAGGAAGTCTCTATCTGTAATGCAAGAGCAAAGGCACATTTATGCTTTTATAAGTTTGGTGTACATATGCACTCTGCAGTTAAAAATTTTTGAAGGATGAAGGGACATTCATCCATACTTATGGTTATACGGCTTCACTGGGCTTGTAACACGCTCTTCACACTAGTATATACAAGGGGGTTGACACATCTGAAAACTGCACACTTGCAAGCAATTCTACTCTCAGGTCCCTGAGTCTGACGCCAAAAGTTCCACACTCTTAACCCCCCCCCCCCCTTTCCCGCGCCTAATTCTCCTTAATGGGCGTACCTAGCGCATACTAGGAGGAGGTGCAAAGCGTCCCAAGTCTCTCATACCTTTTCTTAGCGAGTCGCTTTCTGATGATGCCAACTCAGCTGGCTTCTAAAACAATCAGCTTACTGCCTCAGCGGCGGTAGTTGCTACTCAGGCGCATGCGTGTTAGGTGAGGAAACTTGTTTCTTTCTCTCGTTCCTTTTCTAGGCCGCTCAGAGGGCCAAGGTGTTGCTTTTTTCTACTAACCTGTCCTCGCTGTGCTATTAACTGACGCTGTTGCTAGTTTCGGTAGTAGCCATGTCCTGCATCAGGAGATTTGGCTCTATTGTGCTGTGAAATGAGAAGGGGAAATGTCCGGAGCATAGATAGAGGCCGGCTAGGGGCTGTGAGCGAGAAGGCGGTGTCTGCTGTCGTTTCTGTTGTTGCTGCCGCTGCGTACTCAGGCCCTGCAGCCTGACTCATCTCCTTTTTCTCGGGAGCTGTCAGTCGCGAGGTGGGTGATGGAGGAGGATCGTGTGGGATGAGAGATCAGCAATGGTAGTGGCCGCATCATGAGGAAGGGATGATACATGCAGGTGGGGACAGTTTCTGGAGGGCAGGAAGCAGCTGGTGGGGAGCCTCTTGTCTATTACAGGTAGTGGGAGTAGCCAGAGGAGCTGATTACAGGCTGAATTGAGTGCCAACCGATGTTTTCTTCGCCCCTCTTTTGAGAAAGGGGGTGGAGTGGGGGTGGGGAATGACGACGCTTGAATGTCCCGTGAAGAGGGCGGTACATGAGGACAACGGGTAGGGAGCTACTTCCGGAGTAGGCGCAGTACTAGCAGTAGCTTGCTTTCTTAGTGTTAGTGGGAGGAAATAAGCAAGTAGAGCTGTGTGTAGGTTCAGCTGAGCTCGTTTTAGGTGGTTGACTAGAACCGGGAGAGACCTCGCTGAGAAAGTGGCGTTAGCACTGCGGAGGGACGGGCCACTCAGTAGCCAGGGGTGTCTGCTCTCCTGTTGCTCCAGAGGAAGTTAACGTTCCTCTTCCCACCTTAGGGCAGGGGTGAGGACGTCGGAGGGAGCGTGCTGAGAGACTGATCTGTATACGTAAGTGAACTCGATCTCGGTTCCTTGACTCGGTGAAAGGAGGAGTACAGAGGTCTTTAGCCGATGCTGAAGAGCTTAATTCCTGGGCTGAGTGCCCCCTTCAGGAGTGATACAGTATGCGTGCATGCGTACGCGGGGTGAGAGAAATGGACCTGGCACAGCCTGTGGGGGCTATGGAGCAGCCATCGCCCCTTGTTCCAGCCGGAGAGGTTTCAGAAGATCCAGCTCTATCCAGCAGCCCTCCAGAGAGGGAGAAGGATCGTCAGCAGGATGAGGATGATGATGCAGGAGACAAGAACAGCAGCTGCCCCTGGGAGCAGAATCTAAGCCCAGAGCTGCAGCAGGGGTACCGCATCCTCTGCGAGTTTCTCCTGGAGAAGCACCGGCCGCTGACAGCACCTTTTCTGAAGCCACTCACAGATCAGGCATCCATCAGAGATGAAGGAGGAGCTGCATCCCAGTCAGTTTATAACAGTAATCTCTCCTTTCAGCAGTCATCAGCTGGAATGTGGCTGCTGAAGATGGAAGAGAAATTTTCCAGTGGGCAGTACACAGGGATAACAGATTTCGTGGCTGACTTCCGACTGATGCTGGAGATGTGTTACCGGCTTCATGGTGTGGATCACTGGCTATCCAAACAGGCCCAGAAGCTGGAGATGATGCTGGAACAGAAGCTGGCACTGTTGTCCCGGTAGGTGCAGTAAAGGATTGTGTTCAGAGGCTTGGGCAGATGCCATTTATGGAAAACCAAGTAGGAGGGTGTATTTCTTTGTGGCAGTGTTGTATGGTTTGAGGACTTGCTCCTACTGAGAACCATTCAATGTCTCATTTTTAATTGAAATAGTTTTGGAGATGCTGGACCTGAATACTCAATACCAAAATGCAAAACAGGGCTCAGCAGTTCCTGGCTAGAGATTTTACTTCTGAAAGAAGCCTCTCATGACATGTTTGGATGTAATGCTGAATTTAACTGTTTCCCTTGTTTTATGCTGGTGAAAGTCAGTGAATCTGCCCAACTTCTATAGAATGCCTTTTTTAAATTGACAGCCCTATCTGTTAAGAGTAAATGATATACCTTATGACTTGTACAGTGTTATGTTACAGTGATATCTATCTTATCTGTACGTTAAATGAAATATACAGCCTGAACTGCCTTGTTTGACACTGCTATTAAATGTCAGCATAGTACTTGATGATGATATACAAAGGGAAGATGGCCCTTGGCTCATGCTCATCGTAATCTTAAAAGGCAAAATGGCAACTATGATACAGGTAAATATAAGTCCCTGGCAGCAATTTCTTCTTCAGCTAAGACAACTGGAGAACGGAGAACTTTTAGATATAATGTAAAAGGTCCAACTTGAGTCACAACTCAAGCATGAGTTTTCTTATCAGAAAAGTGTGATATATGCTTGACTTAGTTTGTATTCCAAAAGACTTAGTTTGTATTCCAAAAAACATGGATGCTTCTTACCATGAAAGGTCTACCAGCCTTCTGTGGAAGGAGCTTGTTATCTTTTCTGTCAAAGTTGAAAGTTGTATGGGGGAGGGGGGGTGAGAGGTAAGGTGTTAAGTTTTTATTTTATATATATATAAAATAAAAAATAAAATCTCCACTTATCTCAAACTTGTTAGTGACACAGAGCAGTGCTGCCTGCTGGTGAGATGTACCTTGACCACTTAGTGGGAATGCTTAAGGAGTGTGTTGCAGAACTTGGTTGAACAAACTGTGGTAGATGTATTCTGGTTTGGTGCATCAATGCTACACTTCTGGAACCATTTTTTGCATAGCAACAGGTTTGGGGTAGAGGGGAAAGAGCTGAACCCAATGGGGCATGAACATTGCCAAGTGTTCTCAAGTGAAATTTGCTTAAAAATTGGATACTGCTGACTTAAAGGAGTAATTGCTGACATAAATAGCTAACCAAATTAGATTTGACTCAAGTCAAGCATGGGTTTACAAGGGAAGGAAACTCTTGTTATCCCTTATCTTATCTGTTGCAGTACAGGGAAACCTGACTAATTTTGGAGCTGTGGTGGGGTAGTAAGAGATAGTCTAAAGCCTTTTCCCTGGTGATAGTATACTGAGGCATCCCTACTGTCTCTTAAACGGTGTTACCTTCACCCTATCTACAAGTTTGGACTCTTCAACCTTGATGATGTGATCTGCATCAGGAAGGAGGGTTCTGTCCACTCCTGCAAGTTATGCCTCCACAACTACTTTATACTGACATTATGACAAATGAATTATTCATAAAGTATTTCTCCTCCCTGTTTTCTAGATAGGTGGTTGCTCCTACTATGGTTAAAAGTAACTATAGTTATTTGTAATAATATCAATGTTACCTGTGACCACCTGATAGTTGATGGCCATCAACATTCAGCCATTTTATGATGACTGAACTCCTATCATAAGGTGATGGTAAAGAAATGTCTAATTGAATATTTGAGATAAGAATCCATTTAATCTAGGGTAGTGCATGGAGAGAAGACTCTTAAGAAGGGCTATTTTCTGGTTTATCTAGAAGCTTTTTATTATGAATCCTGGATTCTTCAATTTCTGCCATAGATTAGGTATCTCAAGGGCAGACACTGCACCTGTCAATTTATGGAAACTATTTTGAAGTGAATGAAGCTGTTAATTTACAGGATGCTAGTTATATTTCATTAATTTCTTGTTCCACCTGCATTATGTGGCAGTTACCTTACTCCATTTAAAAAAAAAAAAAAACTTTACTGGCAGCAATGGTGTTTGAAGGGAATAAGGGTTCAGTTGGAGCAAATCCTCCAAGTTGTTATGTACAAGTTGTTATTTCTGTCATCTGCTGTCAATTGTATGTGTTCCTTTTTAGTTAGTGATATTCTTGGAAGAGTAAATTACTACAGCATAAGCTCTGAATGATTGTCTATGCAAGGACTAATATGCTTTGACTTTGCATCTTCTGCTACGGTTTGCTTAAATGCTTATGTCTCTATAGAAATGTTGCATCAAACTACTAAATTTGCTGTGATTGCAGCAACTTAACTACACTGAAGTATTTTTACCTCTTTGTTGTGGCAGTTAAAAAGAAAGTGTTGTAAACTGTTGTTTATGTAATGCTTGGTATGTGTTGGAATAAGTTTGGTATTGTAAGTAGATATTGCACAGTGAGGTGTTCCACTTAGTTCTGTTTTGTGATTTCTTTGTTCTTTCTTCCCTCCTTGTGCATTGAGATGTCTATTAGAAATTGAAGGAGTTCGGAGATTGCCAGTGAGATTCAGAAACCTTTGTTTCTTCTCTTGGCATCTTTCAAGTATTTTTTTTTTTTTCAAACTGCTGTTAAGTGGCATGGAGGACAATTGAGTAATAATTCATTGTAAAAGACCACACTTGTATTAGAATTGTGCAGGGGGAGGAGCTGGGCAGTATGGTTTGCTCTTGATGCAGAGGTAGTGCAACTAATGGAGGAGCAGGAGGATGATCTGAGTAGTTACTTTTGTGGAGTGCTTCCTGAATCAACTCTTTGATAGAGCACTGCTTCTAAGCTTTGTGACTACTCAGTGATGGTTTGGAAGGGGCTGGGATTTTTGAGTTCTCAGATATAGAGGCTGGTGACTTGCTGGTTACCATGCCGAGTTAAACATTTTATCAACAATAAGATCTTCTTTTGTTTTATTTCTGTTTCCTCTCCCTGTGCTATTTCAGGGATTGATTGATTACTGTGGGAAATTCACCAGTGTTGATGTGGGGCAGTCTGGAAAGGTCAAAAGATAGTAGAATGCTTAACAAGTTAGGCTGTTTGTTGGAATGAGCTGGGGAATGTTTCCCAAATCAATATGTGGATTAAGGGAGTTGGGAATCTTCCATAACTCTTGGAAATCTGAAACTGATTTTGTACAAAAGAAAAACAAATATACAATGCCAGTAGGACACATCTTTGGATGATTGTAGGATAGGTGGTAGTATTTTAGGAAATGTCTGGATGTTGTGGTGGGCTTCTGAGTGCTAATCATGCTGCCAAGTACAATGTTGCCTGTGAGATCCTGTGGTCTTGCAAACCACAGAAAACTGCCTTAAAATGAGGGTTGTTGCTATTATGTCCACGTTAACAGGGGCTATGTCCACGTTAACAAGTGGACTAATACAGTAGGGACAGATCTGTGAGGTTGGTTCTGAGGACCTGACATACATGCTATATGTGTTTCAGGGTGTCTTTTTTCAGTCTAGCTCTATTCTATTCCTGGGGACCAAATGCCCTTTAGCAGTTAGAGCCCATTAGGTGGGTTCTTGGAATGCATCTTTCAGTTTAGTTTCATCCAAAAGGAGTCCAGTTTGTGCACTCCAAGACTGTTCAGTGATGTGAATCAAAGCCTAAGTGCAGATATTAGGTTTGCTTCAAAAGCATGTTCTTGATCTGAACCAAGATGCTAATTAGTCCCTGTACCTGGACTAATAAGTAGAGTTTAGTCGTGTGTGTGTTGTTTTTGTTTTGTCCAATTACTGCATGTTTTGTAAATTGCCCAATACTTCAGAATTTCAACAACCAACATTTCTGAAGTCTGAGAGAAGGCAACTTCTTTTTGTAAAAATATCACAAAATGGACAAATGTTAATGGATTTTTTTTTTCCCTCTCTTCAGAGGAAGAGGTGAAAGGTATATCCCTGAAAGAAGAGCTATAGCTGGCTCATTTCAGCCTGAAAACATGAAAACACCTGGTTTCAAGTTTATTAATTCTTTTTCTCTAAATGATATGTTCTCTGTGAACTGTGAAATAACTGAAACTTTCACATAAAAAAGATGAATTTTCAGCCTGGGGCAGAAACCAGGCCTGAACAACTTTAGCTAAAAAAGATAGTTTTGCAGCATTATAGGATTCTGTTTTCAGTTGCTTATAGTATGAAATAATGCATAATGCTTATTTAGTTGTATGGGGAACATGTAAATTGTGTACTGGAAGATTCCAATTTAATAGATAAACCTGGGGATTCTATGATATAGTCTGTAACATAGGAAAGAAATTTCCTCTCTTACTGAACTTGGTCTCCTTCCCTCCCCCCCCCCCCCATATGACAGTGACAAACCAAATTTTAAAATGTTTAGAAGAAAACTTACCTTGAAATAGGTGATGTCCCTTTGTTTGCCCCCCCCCAACCACACTGATTTGGGAGATATGGGAAATATTCCTCAAGCAAATGGAAGGAAGGGTTCCTGTATTATATGGGAAACTCTCTTTACATCCTTAGAGACCTAAAGCATTAAGACTGCAGTTTTGCATTATTCTGATCCAAGGGAAATACTGTGTCGGTTACGGTTTGGTGGTTTTGGATTTCTGTGACATCAGCTTATTGATGAACTTGCCTTGTGGCCGTGCAATCGTTAGAGCCAACAGAAGGCAAAGGGTGGGTATTGGAGGAAGAGGGTACTTCAATTGCTTAGATGATGAGACTTAACAATTGCTAATTAGAAGAGGTTTTATATGCCTTCTGGGGTTTATTCTTTGGGTGTCATGTTTTCGTGTGTTCCATCAGAACTACTTAGATGCTTGCTGTGATTTCAGGTTGAAGATGCCATCCTCTAGTCTTTTGACTCTTGAAGCTGGAGCAGTAAGAACTTGTGATAAAGTCCTGGACAGTAATGTAACTGCTGCACTTTTTAGTAGTTCTAGTGTGTGATGGAGGAATGTGGTACCTAGTTGACCTTATTTGCCCAGGCTACCACAGATGGTCTTATTTGTCCAGTGAAATCTCTGTGTCCCTTTAAATGCAATGATAGTATTTCTGTGGAGGTGGTACTTCATGCTTTCCTTTGTGTCTGGATTAAGGGCAACAGAAGAGGTGGATTTGCAGATGGAGGCTGATCAGGCCTTTTGTGTGTGTGGGGGGAAAAATGCTTTGATCAAAGGAACATCTGGGCTTAAATAAGTACATTGCTATTCAAATGAAATGCTGCAAACATCACAAAATGACCCTAGAATTAATCTGGGATATGATTGCAAAGTATAATTCAGACATCCTTCACATGTGTGTTTTTGTTTTAAACATGCTTCTCTATTATACATCATGAAAAAGCTGTGTACCTTAATTTTGTATTTGAAGACTACAACTTTGTATTTGGACTCCATATTTAAGGATTAGTTACATCAATAGGATATTTTCAGTTGATGTGGGAAGATGGTTTAATGGGCATAAGTTATAGGCTGTAAGTAGCAGGGGGCTGCAGTGGTGACCTGTGTGGGAGGAGGTCATGAACTGTAATGTGCCGGTTGAAAGCAGTTCCAGCCAGCTCTGAAACTGATGTAAACAACAGTGGGGGGGGGGGGGAATGGGACGGGACGAACTTTGCCATCATATACCAAAACTTTATCCAGTCAAAGAAGTGCATGGTGCCCCTGCTCAAACTTATTGAAGAAACCAGGAGCTGCTCGGGACTGGAGATACCCTCTTGGAGGAGGGTACCTTGTGCCAAAAGGGGATATATATACACCCCTGAAGGGACTGTGACCCATGGGTGACCTACGCTGGAGCAGGTACGCTAAGGAACAGAGCAGCAGGAAACCATTAAGCATAGGGCAGCAGAAAGAAACTATTATGCATGCTACCTAAACCTCCTGTGCTGCCTGTCACCTTGCCAGAGGAATTTTGATGGACTGAGTATAACTTTCTGCATTTTCACCACAAGTTGAGACTGGGAAAGGGGGAGGATAGGTGTTTATGTTTGTTTAATTGCTTATGTCCTCCTTTTTCTCAATACCCAAATCGGTGATCAGAGGTTTGTGTTGGTTGGCAATAAACTAACTCAATTAAATTTTCTTGTCTCAAGACTGTTTTGCCTGTGACAGATGGTAACGAAGAAAGTATTTCAGGTTTATAGAATATATATACATTCTATATGTAATGTGCTAGTGTGTATATAACCATACCTCAAAGTCTTATGTGAAGTGTTTTATTCAGTGGTAAAGATGAGTTAAGAAGTTCCAGTCACTTACCATTCATTTTTTTTTTTTGCTACACCACAGTTCTCTGCCCTGTCAATTGTGCCAGGAGAACTGTTTGTAGTGCCATGATGTAAACCTTTCAAGGAGGGGGAAGGTGTTTGTATGTGTGATCTTATGGCTTTTGGGGGTGGGGCAGGAAGCACATACATTCATGTAAACCCTATGCTGGGAGGACTGTTCATTGTGGACCCTTTCTAGCTGTTGTATTCGCCTGAAGAATCTGGTTTGTGTTATTTGGCTCTGAAAAATAGAGCTTTTTGGGTTCTTCCCCTCTCCCCTCTTCTTTTTTTTTGTTTGTTTGTTTGTTTTTTTGTTTTCCAGAGGTGGTGTGATAGAGGGTCACTCTCCTTGTATTAAGTGTGCTGGAATAATTCTAAATGTGGTAGTCAGATGAAACTTAAAGTCATCAGCCAGTCCCCAGTGTCGTTCCCTGCCCCCTAAACTCTGTTCAGGCAGTCTTCAGTCATGCTGTGTGTCTCGATTATTATTATTTTTTTGATGTTGGTTTGTTTGATTGTTTTTAATTCTTTCAGTAATTTTGTGTGGCACTTCCAGAAATGGTAGTTTCTTATCTCAGGTCTGGTGAAAATGATTCTCTATCCAAATGTTAACAGATAAGTTTTTCTAAATTAGTTTCCAAAGAATATTCAGTTATTCTTTTGAGGTAAATATTCAACATTTTTAATAATTCATGTCTCTAAGTTTTAGAGGCTATCAACTGACAATTAAACTTTTTAAAGGGTTCCTATATTTTAGAAATGAAAAACTTGGCAATTCTTATGATGAAATTTCTGCTCAGGAAAAAAACCCAATTATTGTTAGTGTGATTGTTCTATGTTTGGAAGTGCAGGTGTCAAACTGCTGCTGATCAGGAAAATGTAATTGTGAATTGACTTGCTTTTTTTCCCTCTAGGCATTTGAGAGCAAAAACAACAATAGCTGTAACATCAAGAGGGTGCTATGGGCTGGAAGATGAGAAGGGAGCAGCATGTGCTTCAACAAGACGTCGCTCTGCACCTCGTGCTTTAGTAGGCTTAACAACAGGTGTCTTTGAGTCCATAATGGTCCAGGTTCTGAGACAAGAAGAACAGCTGAGAGCAAAGGAAGAAAAGAGGTAATAGGAAAAACTGGAAGGGGAGGGGAGGATTTATTTTTAATAATCTTATCTTCCTGTTTATCTAAAGCACTCTTTTTTAGGAGACTAAAAATTATTACAGAATTATTCAGGTTGGAAGAGACCTCAGGAGGTCTCTAGTCCAACCCCCTGCTCAAAGCAGGGTAAGCCATGAGGTCAGACCAGGTTACTCAGGGCTTTATCCAGTCTGATCTTGAAAACATCCAAGGATGGGGACTGCACAACCTCTCTGGGCAACCTGCTCTATTGCTTGACTGACCTCATGGGGGGGGGAGGAGTTTCCTCCTTATCTCCAGTCTGAACCTCTCTTGTTTCAACTTATGCCTGTTGTCTCTCATCCTCCTACCATGCACCACTGTGAAGAGCCTGGCTCCATCTTCTTGATGGTATCCTTGTAGGTACTGAAAGGCTGCTGTTAGGTCCCCCTAAGCCTTCTCTTCTCTAGGCCCCTCCTCATAGGCATGTGTTCCAGCCCCCTGACCATCTGGGTGGCTCTCCACTGGACTTAGTCAAGTTTATCAATATCTTTCGTGTACAGTTTAGGCCCCCCAGTACACAGTGTTGTTCTTGGTCCTGAGTTTACTTATGAACCCAGGACTTCAATGCAGTTCTTGATTTATCTTGGGGGGGAGGGGGAATTGAAGCACTATAAAAGTTAATATGGTTTAAAAGCTGCTACTATTTTTAGTGTTATGAAGCTTTTAATAGCGTTAGAAAGACTGAAAGAGTCTACAGCTACACTTTCTTTTATCACAGTCATGATTTATCAGACTTTTCCTTGGACTGTTTTTCCACACAGCAATAGCACAAGAACTACCAAAATGCATAACTATAGTCTGGCTTTGTGATCTTGGTGGTGCTTCTCTCTGTGATAGCCAAAGGCTAATTATCTCTACCTGTACCACTCTTATCTCACTAACTTGACTTCTTGTTTTGTTGGTTGCGGTAACAAGTTTAGACAGTATATAAATTCATGAGAATAGAAAACCATGAAGTCACACAAAATTAAGAGGTGTATTATTCCATGCAGCATTTGTGATATATTTCAGTTGGGTTGGTTGGTTTGTTTGCTTTGTAAGACAGTGAAGCTTGTAAGCATGTGTACTTTAACTGTAGATTGAGAGACAAAACAAACAAGCAATATCCCCCCCCCCCCCCCCCAAACACACACACACTTTGTCTTTCAAAACTAACATCAGCTCTTCAGAGTGCACTGCCTTGGAGAAAGGTCCCATCCCCATGTATCACCAATATACTTGAATATTGCAAATAATCTTAATTTTTAAATATGTTTAAAGAGATACAATTTTGGTTGACTTGAGTCCTGGCAGATCAATTGCCTGTATTGGTAGCACGTGTTGTTTAGCCTACTTACAGGTGGTCAGCCAGCTAAATAAAAGCACGCGCTTTCTGGCCGCTTAGCTGACCAATCAGTATGCATGCACCTTTTACCCCAGAAGTTAGCTGTCCGCCTAGGAGAGAGATGCTTTCAGCCCCAGTTAGGCTAAGCAGGACATGCTGCTTCCTAACTGCAAAACTTAGATTCGTGTATGGCTGAAGAAATTGCCTCCTGGAGTCCAGATTAATGGCTAATCCTTTGCTATAAATATTCAGATACTCTTGTGAATCAGTGGTACCTTACGATGGGTAGGAAGAACACCCCCCTGCCCCCAGTAAAAGAAATCTTGAAAATCAAGCTGCTGTTTAAAATCTCTTGCTTTTTGCCGAAAACATGGGATTTACAAGTTTCTTTGGATGCATGTTTTGGAAGAATATTCCAAAGTATAATTTCTTTCTGGAGCTATTTCTACAGAAATCTTACTCTTTGAGATTTTCTTTTGTTACTTATGCTGTGAAGGTATCCTTTGTAGAGTTGTATATCCTTTGTATACATGTAATAGCATCTGACCTAGGTTTTTTTGTGAATTTTGTTTATAAGTTGTTTTTTTTCCTTTTGTTAAATTGTTCTCATCCTTTGTTCTTTGGATTATCAGTTTCATTTCATGGGACTGTATAATATTCCACTGAACTTAGTTGAATAAGTAATGGTTAAGAAGAAGTAAGTGTGGAATTAATATGTTGTGTGGAATTCTTACTTTTTAAAGGCATTTAGATACCTAAGAATAAACATAGATGCCTAGTGAAAATTTGAAAAGCACCAATGAAGGACAGACACTGAACTAATTGATTTCTGTGGGAACTAAGTGTCTATATGACTTCAGTTTGTCTGAAAATTATGCTAGGCACCTATCTGTGTCTTTACCATCTCTGAAAAAGTGGTCTTTAGATGGCTTATAGATATTCTCATGAAAATATTAAAAGAAATCTAGGATGGAAGTCAGGTGTTTGTACTTCTAAATAGTAGAATGAGGTTTGCTCAGTCTTTATTTTTGCCCTTAGTTCAGTGTACACACCACTCACAAAGTGGGTCTCATAATGTAAGACTACATGGATATAGAGTTAAGGTCACGTGGGCATCCCTACATCTAATACAAAATATTAACATTAAACATTATCATCAAATCACATACCTTTAAAACACATTATTTAGAAAGTAAAAGTTTATTTAAAAAAAGAAAAAAATCTAGTGCAATTATAACAGGTGTTTCCCCCCTTCCCCCCCTCCCAATACCTTGTTGTCAGAGTTTGAATGCATACGCTTTCAGTATAACAGCAATAATATCTTTTGAGCTATCAGCCAAATTATATTGACTGGTAGCTCAACAGATAGCTATGAAAGAGGACTGAACCACCGAAGTGGGTTGGGAGTGGTAATTGTTAGGGGAAAAGAAGTACCATTTAGTGTGGCCCTCTCCCCAAAAAAAACTACACCACACGTGCTTAGGAAAGTGTTCTACTACCCAAAAGATATGGGCAGCTGGTAGAAAAGATCAGTATCGATGGCATATGAAATTGTGCCAATATTTACATTTTTCTCTTGAATACTTGCTAAGAATTAAATGGCAACAGAAAAACATTGTGATTAAAACCTTAGATGTAAAAAGGCAGAGAAATGTTTTACCTTGCAAACAGATGTTTGTTTTACTTCAAGACAATTAAAAATTTTGCATATATTTTTATTTGTGTATATTTTTATTTGCTTTGTGATGCAATAGGTAAAGACTAACTTAGGATATTGTTTTTGAGAGTTCAATCTTAATTTAGACTTCTTATGGTAGAGATGAAATTATATTTCCAGCAAAGTATTTTTTTCAAATAGAATATGTTGTAAAAAACATATGTTTAAATGATTACATGTTTTATCTTGGTGTTTTGCTATTAATGTTTAAGCTTATTTCTATGTTGTTTTAAGAGTGATCAGACTCTCTGGAGACAATGAGGTGTTTGGAAGGCTTTTGTGCAGTTAGGGGGGAGGAAGTAATGGGGTTCAGGAGTGTTTAGCAATTGATTTGTTGAGAACGCTTTTTATATTTCTTATTTCTTTTCTCTTCCTGCCCCACTCCTAGAGAGGGGAAAAAAAAATCCTGTTTCATTTATTATATTAATGCATAGAAAATGAGACAAAACTTGGGGTAAGAGAGAAGACTTCTAGCAGTATAATAATTTTGAGCTGTTCACTTTATCTGTGCAAGTAGTCTTGTTGACTTTAGTGGATTATTCATCTAAAAAGGTAAATAGGATTTTGTGTTAACATGATATTTATACTATGGCTGAATTCTGCTGTGGGAGAGTAACTTGAGAATTTTACTGACTTTTTGCATTTTAAGTTTTCACTTTTTAAAATGAATCTATGTTTCTGTACTTTATCAGTATATTAAAAACATGCAAAAATATGGGATTAAATTTCATTTTAAAGTTCAAATGGTTTGTTACCATAACTTATTTTCATTATTTATCTCAAATGAAGCTTTCACTTGAATCATACTATGATGTTATGTAATTACAGAGGACAGTCATAATTTCTGATCTTGGTATATTTCTTATGCATTGATATCAAAATGTGGTTTCAACTAGATTTTGGCATGTTTTCTGATATTACTTAATTGCCTAAACAAATTTATTCATGCTAGAACACATTATGACCTTTATATTGTCAGATGAGAGTTTAGGTTTTATTTATTGAATATGGAAGGTGTTAATGCTTTCAATGGATACTTGGTATTTATTTGTTGTTTATATATGAAGAGGAAGAATTTGGGCATAGCAGCTTGAAAATAAGCTCATGTAAATTCTAATGCTAGGCCACGTCAGTGTTCTTTATAGCCCGGTATCTTTTGTCTCTAACAATGGTCAGTGTTAGAAGCTTCAAAGGGGAAAAATAAGAAGCTTTGAAATAATTCTAGAAAGAAAATTGTCTCTACAAAGATATCCTAATTTCCTCTTTTAGAGTCTTTGTGCCTTGAAATGAAAATGTTTGCATATAATCTAAACATAAAATGAAAACCATCTCTTACTAATGTAACCCTGGATATTCTTATTATTCATACACAAGTTTGAACTTTTGCATGAATAATGCAAATAAAATTTTCACTTTGAAACTTACTTAACATGTTTTGTGTGCTAGTAAATTAGCTGGTAAGTAAGCTAAAGGTGATTATATAAGATGAAAGTATTTCTTTTTTTCTCAAACTTGTTGCCTGTGAATTTCATTGTATGATGAATGAAAGTAAGTAAAGTGCCCCATCTATCTTCTGATGTTTTATATACTTCTGTCGTGATGTTTCCCTTTAGATAAGGAGACCAGAACTGAATACAGTGTTCCAGATAAGGGCATACCATTTATTAATATAATGACACTTTATTTTCAGTGTTATTTTTCCGTCACGCTCTTGATGAATCTTAACATTTGTTTCCTTTTTGACCACCACTATATATAGATTAGTAATGCACTTATGGGGGAAAGAAAGTACTTCTGTATATGTGAGATGCTTATCGTTAGGCATGTCTGTGTACCGAAGTAGGAAGTTAGGAGGTTAGTGTCACAAGCCCTAGTACAATAGTTACATAGAGGAAATCTTATTTTGAATTTGTCTTAAGAGATTTTATTTGGGTGGTTGAGCAAGTACATAGTCAGCTGATACAGGACAGTAGAAATATTGAAAGTGTCAAAAAAGATGCCCCCCCCCCCCCCCCAAACTGTTGCTATCTGCTAAGTTTTTCTGTTTAAAACCAGTGGTAATGAGAAATAAGGGACTATAATGTCTCATTTTAGAACAGTGATGCCACTGTATAATCCAAAATAAAGACTAATTATAATTTTTGTGCTGTTTTGTTACTTTGAAATATGTACATTTATCATGCCATAGTTCTAACTTTCCTTCGCTATTTCTTTTAGTATATCTCTTATCTGAATCTGAACTTTTTAAATTTCAATAGGCTGAGAGAGCAAGAAAGAAAAGAAGCAGAAGAAGCTAGTCAGAAAGAAATGGAAGAATGGGAAAAGTCACTTTTAGCTCAAGCAGCGCCTACGAGGATGGAGACAATGTGGGAAATTCCAGCTATTGGTCATTTCCTTTGTTTAGCTCAACAGATTTTAAACTTACCAGAGATAGTGTTCTATGAATTGGAGCGTTGTCTTCTGATGCCTCAATGTAATGCTTTTTTATCTAAAATAATGACTTCTTTGTTAAGTCCTCCTCATTGCAGATCTACCTTGCATCGAAAACCAACGCTTCCTTATGGGACTTGGGAAGCAGCACTTAGACAGAAAGTGCAGCAGTGGTATACTGTTGTAGGGCAAACTGACGACCCTAGTGGCTGTGCAGAAAAACTTGGGCTGTGTCCCCAATTCTTTGAAGTCCTTGGAGAAGTTAATCCTTTGGAGGAAAAACCATTTCACGAGCTCCCATTCCACCAAAAAGTGTGGCTGCTAAAAGGTCTCTGTGACTTTGTGTATGAAACGCAAAAAGATGTCCAGGATGCTGTGCTAGGTCAGCCTATCCATGAATGCAGAGAAGTAATCCTTGGTTATGACTACTTTGAGAATGCCTATGTTCATTTTCCACAGTTCTGTGGTGCAGATGTTCGGATTTACAAACAAAAACCTTTTCAGGCCCCAGAATTTCCAACTCCTGCCATCAAAGTAAAAAAAGTACCACGAATTAAATTGGAGAAAGCAAAATGTGAACATGTGAACAAAAGCAATGAGGAAGTTGCATCTGATGGCAGGGAAGAGCTGCTACCTTGTGCCAACACAGAACCAGGGAAAAGTTTTAATTACATTGTTTGCTGTCCAGGAAAAAAAATTCACTTGGATAGCTTTAGTGTCACCACAGAAGAAATAAAACTTAACTGTGAAATAAAAACTGAAAGAGTCTGTGACATCAAAAAAGGTGCTTGCTGCAAAGAGAACTTGGAGAAGACAATTAATCCAGGAGAGATCATTGGCTTTGGAGAACTACTTGGCACAGGAGAAATTAGAGTTGTAGAAAATTGGGAGAACTATGATAAAGCTTCCATAGTAAAAACTGAGCCCAGCCTGTTAAAAGGGAATACCCTGAAAACATGCCAAATGCATGTCAATCATAATGGCAATCCAGAAATGATTTGCCACAAAATCACTAAAGAAACAACGTTGGAGAACTCACTGCGAAATAATAAGAAACTAAAACTTACTAATATGCTGGCAAAAAAGAAGAAAAAGAAAAAAAAGAAGTTAAAAGATACTTTAAATGAAAATCTCCAGAGAAAACTTGACGACTCTCAAAGAAAGCGTGAGATTCATTCTCATACGTTCAAATCTTATAAATCTGAGATTCAGAACAAGTTGTTCATAATCAAAAAGACAGCAAAACACAAGCACAAATCTGGTAAGTAATTTTGTTGTTGTTGTTTAATTGTGCCAAAAATAAAGGATATGTTGGGTTTTTGTTTTTTAGTGTGTTTAAAATAGTCTCCTTGTCTGAATAGGTCACGCTTTAGTTTGTGAACTGGGACAGCATTATTGCATTACACTTTCCTGATGTTAATTTTAATGTAAAAGTTTTCCATTTGATAACACAAGCATATAAAACAGGCTCATCAGTTGATTAAACCGTTATTCATGTGCAAACTTTACCCAGAGAGAACATAATTCATTGGGAGAGCTTTTGTTACAAAAAGTACCTAGGACAATGAATCTGCTTCAGGGAGCATACTTTGAAGTTGTTTCATGCTACTTTATCTTGAAGCAATTGCGGACGTATTTCTCCCCTTTCTGATAGTATTACTTTATACTAGTTGCAGAGAAATGTAGAGTAATTATGTG
This sequence comes from Struthio camelus, assembly GCF_040807025.1. Classification (NCBI taxonomy): domain Eukaryota; kingdom Metazoa; phylum Chordata; class Aves; order Struthioniformes; family Struthionidae; genus Struthio; species Struthio camelus. Next base: position 15,701,719 of record NC_090981.1, on the reverse strand, counting down.
AGGTCATGATTTTACTAAATTACTGCTAGAACTGTATAATCTTAATCACTTAGGAGTACGGATTTGACCACAGACCCATGATCACGTTTCTGCTAAATTAACCAGACTGCTTCATGCAGGCTTTATGCAGATGGTATTTTTTATTTCAGATATGGCTCAACTAGATATTGTCATAACTTAGAGTGGTACAGATAGGCAATACCTGATCCAGTAAGTTTTCCAGGATAAAGTTCTCCTTGAAACTTTTTTTAAACAATTTTGAAATTAGTAAAGTTACAATGTACTAAACCAGTACAAATTATCATGTGACTGAAGCATTTTTGATCTGGTATGAGGCACCCTAAGGTTGGATCTGCCCTCTTGTTTAACCGTGGGCTAAGATGTATGTTATGTTTTAATTGAGTGTTTCAAACATGGCATTTATGGAAGAAGGTTTACTTTCCAGGATACTGAAGTAAATACTAGGGAAATCCCTTTGCAGTTGTGAAGCAAAGGGCCCAAAACAAAAAATATGTATAAAACCCCCCACATCTCTTAAAGATAAGACTATTTAAAGCACTATTGTCAATGCATTTTAGCAAGAGTTCTAGTGGAAGATTAAAACTGTTTGTTATATCACGTTTTGGACCCAAGATATCAGTGCAAAATACCCAAACTTCTATCTTGCCCTATAAATCTCAAGCTCCTCTTTCTCCCCTCCCCATTTTATCATCAGTTTGAATTCTTCTTAAACAACAAAAAACAAATTCATCTTTTGCCCTTTACCTGTGTTCATATTTTTGGGGGGGAATCCCTTTATTTTTTTTATTCCTGACAAGTTGGATTTTCTTGTTTAAGCAGCTTAAATACAACTTTAATTTGAGTCACAGCTCATATTTCTGTTGAGATGGCTAGCACTTTTCCCAGTTGTAACAGTGGCCAAAAGATACCATTCATGAATAAAGACAGCTTATGTGTTAGCTGAAGGCTTTTCATAACTGTTCTGAGCAGAACATATTGAGAACATTGCCATAACCTGTTGTTGATATGGATTTATAGTGTTACGATTAGGAAAATGTAACCACTTTATGAACCTGATCTAGTATTTGAGGCAAAGTGAAAGTTATTACTGTGAACTGTACAGTGTACTGTAACAATGGTATTGATCAGAGTTGTACTGGAGATGATAGAATGTATATTGTATGTCTAAATTTAGTGTAGGCTGTGCTATTAAGTAGAACATAGGCATCTCACATCTGCGTGGTCAGAAGACATCGACATTCTCCTAGGCCAAATTGTCCTGTGTTTTGTTGTGCTTGTAGGCTAGGGATGAAAAGACATGTGGAAAGCAAATATCTTCATCTTTTCGAAAAGATCATGAGTTGCCAAGGGCTGACGAGAGAGTCTTCTTTCTTTGACAGAAAGATAATCTCACAGAGAGAAGCTCTGTAAACAACTAGTAAGCTGGAGATCCAAATGAAATGTATGTTTTCACTGATTTTGTTCCAAGTAAATTAGGCTGTAAATCTCTGATATGTTCTTAGACTTGCAGGATCTGGATAATTAGCATCATCACAGTTCCAAGTCAGCTGTACTGAGTTATGATTGATATACCAAGGATTGCAGTGCAAGGCACAATGCAGAAACAATTCTGTGATTGCATGCATGAAGGAGTGACTGGGTGAGACTTAAAAACTAGAGGAGTTAGGAAAAACAAGGGGGAATCAGAGGCTGTTTGTGTCAGGGAGCAGTGAGGACCAGCTGTTCCCCAAGGAAAGGAGAGCCAGGAGGTGAGCATAACAAAGTGGGCAGGGTAGTGGCCTCGCCAACAAGATCCCAGTCTACATATGCATGTACCCAAGTGAAGCAAGTAAGGCAGCCAGGTTCAGCCAAGGATCCAGATCGTCAGACAAGTCCATGATGATGAGGCAGGTCTGAGGTCAAGCTGGGAAGTCAGTCTGTGGGTCAGGGTCCAGATCAACAGGGTACATGACCAGGCACAGGCATGACTGACCCAGCTGTAACTGTAGCTCAGGTGGGGTCCAGCGTTAGAATCGAAGCTCCCATGGGAAGGGAGGTCAGCCCTGGTTGATGCCTCCCAGCAGTGCTGTCTGGCAGTGGCCCTCCCCACCATCATCAGAGGAAAGGAAGGGCAGCCCTCAGCTGCCCTATTGCTAAGCTGGTCCTGAGTCTAGTCAGCCAAACCTCCAGGAGGGGGGTGGCTCTTTTGGGCCCTTACAGTTTGGATTAATTGGGATGTGCCAAAGCAAAGGTTGAAGCAACTGTTAATTGAATTTTTCTCAGTCTGATTGGTGTAGAAAATCTATTTTAGTACATACTTGTTATAACGCAAGTGTTTCTTGAAACGTTATCTTTCAGAAGAACCTTGACGTAAATGTTACATCCTGTATTCATGTTCTAAGATTCATAGCAATCCACCTGCTTAAAATCTGCTGTCTTCTACCATCTCACAGTCAAATTTATCTCTTTAGAATATCAGTAAGATGTGGTGTGTATTTTTATTATTTATTTTTTTTATTAATATGAAGTTCAGCATTACTTGAATGTCAAGGTATGAACCTAACAGCCTGGGTATGATTTGGTAGCGTCTGGTATACTGCCCTCCTGAGTTTTGTCTTCACCTTTATCTTTGTTTTCGGAGTTATAAAAACTTTGTTACTATAGCATCATCAATTGTCCAGATTTGGGATAGCCCATTAACTGTGTTAAAATGAGGTATTACAGAAACACTTCTGGTTTTGTTTTGTTTTTACAAGTTATTGATACATCAAGATACGGGGTTTGTCAGTCAGCACTAATATCTTCAAAAACATGTACCACTGAGGTTTTATTGTGTTTGCTTACATTGTTTTGTGTTGTAAGCCAGTGCAACTGATGCGTTTATTGAGACCTGCTCTGCTGTTTTGAGTATATGCAGGTGCAGGCTTGTGTCAATATGGAACTTTCTGAAGTCCACTGTAATGGTCCATTTTCCAGCTTATTGTCCTTTATAGTTTTCTAAAGGAAGAGCTGTTGGGGCTAAAATAAAATAAATCTACATTTGGAAAGTAAAATAAAAAAAATGGGACATGATCTGCACTTGCAAAATGTCTGGAGGACGTGAAGTAGATGAAACAGTTTTTTTCAATTGGAGCAAAGTATAGAGTTAAAGCTAGAATATAAGTGGGAAAAGTCAGAATTTTTGCAATTAGAAGGGACCAGATAGCTTAAGTTGGTGTTAGTCATAATAAAATAAAGGATTTAGGGTTATATGTCAAGAAACACCTTTAGTTCTGTGTTTGTCATTTCCCCCCCCCCCCCTCCAGGAATGAGACTGCTGCAAAGACTTCATTTGTAAGCCCTAATTATGATGTTATCACATCATTGAAGCAACTCTGATCCTTCAGTCAGGAGCCACAGGGGCTCAAATGTCATGGCTTATAACAAAAAAAATTTCTGTCAAACTTTTAGAAATTTTTCTATTATCAAGTTTAAAAAAAAAAAACAACTTTATCCTATGATAACTGATACCACCATTCCTTTTAACAGTATGAATTAAAATTTTTTTTAATGTAAGATTTGCTCATTTCTGATTTTTGTTTGTTTTATTTCCAATTTCATTTTGGTTTAGGTTTGATATATAAAAATACTGTCCCTGATCTGAGACTGTCATATGTGGAAACGTGGATTATCTTATTTCAAGCTTAAGTGGAAATGTTTCAGTTGTCTTCTGATATAATGCTCTTCTCTAAAGAGAAAGTCAATTTCAAAATATATGAACATTAGTTTCATGTTCCATTTAGTGTTGTCTGCTGATGCTGCTGTTAGCTTATGCTAGCACTGAATATACGTGTTTCCTTCCTGTTCATCCATAAAACACCAGACACCATATTCTAGTGGGACAAGAGAACATTCAGGTTAATGATGCTTGTGTCTGCTTAACACACAGTGTACAGGTGAATATGGATTTACTTGATTAATTATGGAAAATCTGAACTTTACTGCATTCCTACCTCAAGACAGAATTTATTTCCTTTCAGTGAAAGTGGTGGGATGGTAACTAAGTTCAGCTAACTGCTCTGTCATTTGTTGCAGGTTTTGCACATGTACTAGTGTGCACTGTGCAAGGCAGTCTTAATTCCATAGTATCATAGACTCAAAAATACTGTTTGGAAGGAACCTCTGAAGGTCATCTAGTCTGATTTTTACACACACACACAGCTCCAAGTGGGACTATCATTAATACTAAATCAGGTCAGCTGTAGCTTTGTCTAGCAAAAACCTTCAAGAATAGATATTTATTGTTTGGGGGGTTTCTGTTTTTGTTCTTGTTTGTTTTTTTTTAATGTGAGTTTTTGTACTAGAACAATGTTAATTTTTGTGGTTATGTGTGGGAGCTGTTATTAAATGGCTTGTAAACTTCGGCTAGTAAAAGTGGGGGACTGAGGGGTAGGGAAATAAATGGTATTTTTGGATGGAAATATGAGACAGTGTATATCAGCTTCCTTGTGCATCAGATTTTTTTTTAATTGCTGAACTTTCTGGACAGAGCTGGGGGGGAAACATGTATTTGTGCTTCAATATACTCTGAAAGGTATTACTTAAATAATATCACAGAATGGTTGAGGTTGGAAGGGACCTCTGGAGATCATCTGGTCCAACCCCCCTGCTCAAGCAGGGTCATTTACAGCAGGTTGCTCAGGGCCTTGTCCAGTCGAGTTTTGACCATCTCCAAGGATGGAGACTCTACAACCTCTCTGGGCAACCTGTTCCATTTAAATTCAAAAAAAAAAAAAAAACAAAAAAACATAAGAACATAAGTTGTGGTTTTGTTTTTTTTGTTTTTTTGTTTAAGTGGAATTTCCTGTATTTGTGCCCGTTACCATCTTATTCTGCCACTGCATACTGTTGAGAAGAGTCTGGTTTTGTCATTTATTTTTATTACACCCTCCCATTAGGTGTTTATGCACATTCATAAAATTCCTCCCCTTCCCTCCCAGCCTTCTCTTCTCTGAGCTGAACAATGATTCAAATAGCTATGTTTACTGTCATTTCAACAAATGAAATTGTGGTATTAAGTGTTTTAAGTCCTTTTAGGCTGTCTTTATCTAGGGATATAGTCAGAAGAGCTCTAGCAAGGTCTTGCTGGAGTGGTTTTAGAAGTTACCACTTGCAGGGTGCCTGTTCAACTCTTTTGTGATGTTACTCTCCATGTAGAACCTGTGCACGCCTCAGTTTGGCAGTGTGACTTAAACTGCTGACAAATTTACATTTAAGCTAAATGACTGGGCTTTTTACTGCCATGGCAAAAACGTGCATGTGTTCTGTGCCATATGCTGTGGGGTCAGTAGCAGACAGCTAGGGGAGGGTGACATCCTTAAGCACTACAGTAACTTCTGCTCTGAATGTCTGTGCTTTGAGAATCTAAAATGGTATATCTTCATAGATTTATTGTGGAAATCTGATTCTTGGGGATCTGGAATTAATTTTTCCAAACAGATTGGTGGGTGTGGTTTTTTTTTTTTTTTTGTTTAAACTGGAGTGAATTCAGTGGAGAGACACTAAGATGGTCAAAGGGCTAGAACTCATGCCATATGAGGAGAGGCTGAGGGAACTGGGTTTGTTCAGCTTGGAAAAGATAAGGCGGGGCGGGGGGGGGGGGAGAGGACACATGTGCATGTCCTAATAGCAGCCTTTCAATTATCTATGAGGAGGCCATTAAAAAGTCAGAGCCAAGCTCTTCACAGTAGTGCATGGCAGCAGGATGAGAGACAGTGGGTATAAGTGGAAATGAGAGGTTCAGACTGGATAGGAGGAGACACTTTTTCATGATGAGGACAGTCAAGTATTGGAACAGGTTGCCCAGAGAGGTTGTGCAGTTCCCATCTTTGGAGGTTTTCAAGACCAGACTGGATAAAGCCCTGAGTAACCTGGTCTGACCTCATAGCTGACCCTGCTTTGAGCAGGAGGTTGGACTAGAGACCTCCTGAGGTTCCTTCCAACCTAAATTGTCCTATGATCCTAAATGTAAGTGAATTTGAATATTTTTGTGTTTAATGCATTCCAGCGGAGCAAGTAAGTAAGTTTAAGTGTGTGGTGGGTTTTTTGTGAAGGGTTTTGTTTTTAAATTATCAATTCTATTGTTGTAGTAGTCTTTGATCCTGCTGATGAAGGGGAAGGGCTGGAGGAGAGGATGCATCTTGTGGGTCAATGTCTGGTTGTGCAGATGGTGTAGTCAACAGGGATTTGGCTTTTACGACCACCTCTTTGACTGTTAAGGAGAGATGGGATCCACCTGACACAGTGAGGCAAGAGCATCTTTGCCAACTGCCTGGCCAAACCTGTTGAGGAGAGCTTTAAACTAGGAGCAATGGGGGAGGGAGATGACAACACATAGTCAAATGAGGAAGCGGTGGACACCAGTTGAAAGCAACGGGTGCAGGGTGATGGAAATGAGGGAGACCTCAGGAATGATAAAACAGGATAAAGGGACACCCACTTCAAGAGTATGTACACAAAAGCACTCAGCCTGGGAAATAAGCAGGAGGAAATAGAGCTCCGCATCCAGTCACAAATCTACAACGTCATTGGAATAACTGAGACATGATGGGACAGCATGCACAACTGGAAATCTGTGATGGATGGACACAGGCTCTTCAAGGAAGATAGTCAAGGAAGACATGGGGGGAGGGAGGTGGCCCTCTATGTGAAGGAGCAGCTTGGATGTATGGAACTCTTCTATGGGATGGATGAAAGTACAGTTGAGAGCTTGTGGGTCAGGATGAGAGGAGAGGCTATTAGGGTGACATGATGGTGGGAGTTGGCTACTGACCACCTGATCAGGGTGAGGAAATGAATGAAGCATTCTTTAAGCAACTGGAAGAAGTCTCTATATCACAGACTCACAGACCCTGGTTCTTTGGGGGGGGGGGGGGGTTGGTTCTTTAACTTCCCTGACATCTGCTGGAAAGGCAACACAGGGGACACAAGGAGTTGAGAAGATTTCTGGAGGGTGCCAGGGATAACTTGATACAGGGACTAGATGGGCCAACCAGGGCTGACGCCTAGCTGGATCTGCTGTTCGCTAACAAGGAAGAACTGGTTGGGGATATGGTCATCAATGGTAGCTTTGGCTGTAGCGATCATGAAATAGTGGAGCTCAAGACTGAGGGGAGTGAGCAAAGAGTAGCACAGTACAGACCTGGGACTTCAGGAGAGCAGATTTTGGCTGGATGTTTAAGGATGCTGTCAGGAAAGCCCAAGTTCAAGTGGAATTGATGCTCACAAGAGAATTCAAGGGCAACAAGAAGAGCTTCTACTGCTATGTTAGCAGTAAAAGGCTGAATAAGGAAAACATAGGCCTGTTGCTGAATGGGCCAGATGATTTAATGACAGCAGGTGCAGATAAGCTGTTCCTTGACTCAGTCTTCACTGGCAAGTTTTCCTGGACCCCTCTTCTCTCCAGGACTGTCCCATGGGTTTCTTCCAAGCAGCTCCCTAAACAGGCTAAAGTCTGCTCTCCTGAAGTCCCCTGTTGTTCCTAGCTGCATGACATAGATACTTTGATAAGTCGTATGTGATACGTTAACCCTGATGTTTCAGGCAGTAAGCCAGTTGCCTTAGGTCCAAGGAGGGTTTTTTGGGTTGTTTTCCCCCCTCCTTTTTAAACATCTGTATTAGTACATAATTTTTTTATGTACATTACATATTGGGTGGGAATTGCTTTATTCAGAAACATTAGGTTTTGCCACAGTTCTAGCCAAGCTGCTAGAAAAGATGAAGCAGTAATCTGCTTTTATGTGGTAATTTCAGTGTATCCATGTAGCAATTTCTGCAAATTGCTTCTGCTTTGAGAATGTATTTTAATATAACATACAGAGATTTCAGAGCCTAGTATGTAGATTACTTTGCAGAAGTATTGGGGGACAAATTTTTACAGGTAAGTGTTGTTTCTTAAGTTTGTGGAATAAATTCTGGAGTTTGCGTCTCTCTGAACAGCAGCATGAATGTTTCTTGTATGACTTAAGATAATATTACAATAATTTTATAAACTTCTAGGTGGTATTTTGGGGGACTTGTAGTGGGTTTGTTCTTTGAAGGGAGGGGAAAGGTGATGGAGGGGGAGGGGAGGCTGCCCTGGGCAGATGCCTATGGTTTAATGTTTGATTTGGTTGAGTCTGGTTCTGATTCATCATGTTTATATGACTCACCATCAACCATCTGTAAATTATAATGTAACTTTCAAGTCTATATATAATTCTGTTCTATTAATGAATTGCAATAAACAGCATTATGAAGCTTTTCTCTTTTAACCTTACAAGGGAAAAAGTCCATATCTAAAAAAGCAATCAGAAAGAAGAGGAAAGCTGTTGCAAAGTCTGCTGTACCAGAATTTCAGGTAAATGATTTTAGTTTTTAAGTACTTGAAATCTGAATGTCTTTAGAGTAATTCCCTCAGTGGTTGACTGAGACCCCATAGACTATAGCTCCTATTGGAAAAATGAGATCCACCTTTAACTAAGTGGATTGAAAAGTTTAATCTGACAACATTTTCACGTGTGCATTTTACTTTTTGTTGATAGAAAAATGTTTTCACATTTTTTATTATGTGCAGCTTAACTAGTACTGTGCAACACTATATAAAATAACCCATCAATTAAAGCATAGAACTTGAAAAACTGAGATGCATGTAGTTGATACTGTAGATATTGCCAAATATATAGTTTTCACAGATAAAATTAACTGGGTTTTACCCGAATGTGACACTTAATCTTTGAATTGAGGAGATCTAGCTTGATCTAGTAAAGACTTGGGGGGGGGGGGGATTTAGACTCATGGACTCCTCTTGTTTTTACCTTTTATCTGTATGTGAATTTTAGATCAGAGAGCACCAAGAGAGTAATTATAATGTGTTTTTTTTTTTTCCTATGATACTATAGTTGAATTACTAAAACACTTCTGCTATAAGTCACAATTCATGCATACATGCTTGCTTGGTTTGGAGCTCTCCTATGGTTATAAGAATATTTTATATTCCTTGTTTTAAGAAAACAATCTGTGCTACTCTGACCAATGAGGCTTCACTAAATTGCAGTTATCCTGCAAAACCCTCAAATTGAATGTTTCATTCATGATGATGTAGTGTTCCAGGTAGGGATGGTAGAATTTCTAGCGATTTAAATCCCTTAGTAACAATTAATGCTAAATAAGGACCAACATCTAAATGTGCTTTGATATTTGTCTACATTCTAATGTTAAGTGTTAAAACTGCTCCTGGCAACTCCAGAAAGTAAGAAAAATGCACACTTTTAACATTTTGCATGATATGCTACCTGCATGCGTGTTCACTATTTAAATAAATATAAGTCCTTTTCTACATTATTCTGCTGTTGCTTTTAAAAAAAATTAACTATGCTACAAGGCAGTCTGTCTAAAATAGTATCTAAAGTTTAGCCTAACTTTTTATCTAACCTGTGTAAACTCTAGGATAACTAAAATGCATCAAAATAATTGGCACTGTTGATCAGAGCTCTGTTTTAGATCTGTTTTAGTTGAAGCTAAGATCTGTCAATACTGGTAGCATAGTCTTATTGAAATAAGACAGACAGGGCTGTAGAATAGGACTGTTTTACAAGTTTGTTTGTTTTTAATATTAAAAGTGAGTGGGAATACTACTGAAACTTTTTAGATACTGCAGTATAGTGTGTTTTCTTGATCCTCTCTACTCCACATACATGATGGCCAAACTTAATAAAATTACGTAAATGTTTAAGTATTTTATTTTTTCTTAACCATTTGATGAGGTGCCTCAAGCCTATACTTGGTGTGAGATATGTAAAGGGAAGTGTTTTTTATAACCATATACATAAGTTTATTTACATGCAGTCTATTAACATCCTCACACTGTATAGACCCTCAATGCACATATACCAATGATGTATTCTTCATTTTATAAGAACAGGTCCTAGTACTTCAAATAAAACCAACCAAACTTTAAAGCTAAATAAATTAGTATCAACTCTTTTAATATTTGCAATATAATGATATACCCAAATTATACATTACATTAATATTTTAATCATATTCAAGGGGTAAATGTACTAATGATTCCTCACATTGAGAATACCATGTGTGGAAAAACCATTCAAGGAAACGTGACCTAGTTTCTATGCTTTCTTTCATAGTTTGAATGTCAATGTGAGGTGTGGGGGAGTGTGTATGTCTATTGAGTGTGGGGGATGCCTGGTGTTGTGTGTGCAGGCATGGTGGGTGGGAGGAGGAATGTGGTGGAGGTGGGGGGGTGTATTGTATAGTTTGTGGGGGGGGCATGTGTGGTGCTGGTGCGTATGTGGTGGGGGTGTGGTGTATGTATTTAGTGGGGGTGTGGGGTGCATGCGTATGTGGGGGTGCAAGGGGTGGCATAGATGGGGTGAGTGGTGTGGATGTAGTGGAGGGGTGTGTGCATATATGGTGGAGTGTGGTGGGTGTATGATGGATGTCAGGGGTAGGGGTGGGGGGTGTGGGGAGTGTTGGTGTGGGGTGTGGCACGTAGTGGGGTGGAAGTGTGTAGTGGGATTGGGGTGTGGGATGGGGTTGTGAAATGTGTGGTGGAGTATGTGTAGTATTGCATGTGTATAGTGTGTGGTGTGTGTGTGTAGTGTATATAGTATGTGGGTATGGTGCATGTGCATGATGGGGTGTGGGGGGTTTGTAGTGTACGTATAGCATATTGTGTGGGGGTGTGTGGTGGGGGGGTGCATGCGTGGTGCAGGGAGTGTGTCTAGTGTGTGGGGGGTGTGGTGCATGTGTAGTGAGGTGGGAGTGGGTGGTGGGGTGTGTATGGTAGGGGTGGGGGTGTGTGGGGTGTGTGTAATGTGTTGCGTGTGTGTAGTGTGCATGGTGTGGGGGTGTGTGTAGTGTGTATAGTGTGGGGGTGTGGTGCATGTGGGGGTATGTGTGTAGTGCATGTATAGTGTATGTATAGCATATAGTGCATGTGGGGATGTGTGTAGTGGTGGGGGGTGCATCTGTGGGATGTGTGTGGTGGAGCTGTGTGTGTAGTGTGGTGGGGTGTGTGTATAGTGTGTGGGGTGTGTGTAGCTACATATGCATATAGATATGGTATGAATTTCTCCATGGCCTTTTTTGGTGGTTCTCAGTACAGTATTACTACTTTGAATATTTTTGAAGAATTTGACAGTAGCTCCTCTGACTTGAGTTTGTTTTATCAATGGGGGAATTGAGGCACAAAGATATTAGATTCAAAAGTCTGTCCATCTTTGGTGCCAAATTGGAAGCACAGATGTCAGGACCCCCCCCCCCCCCCCCCCCAAAACTAAGGTTTATGTATTTGAGTTACATTTCCCATTCATGATGTATGTGCTCAGTGGTTTTGCAAATCAGATCCTAGTGTCTCAAGTGAGCACTCAGAACATGAGAAACCAAACTATTCAGGTTGTTGCATTATCACATCATAAAAGCTCTGTGATAGAGCCAAAGGTAGAGTCAGTATTTCCCAGGATAGCATTCAGCTGACTCGGGCATGAGATCATCATTCCCCTCCTTACTATCTCTTGTCTGTGTCAATTGCCTGCAGCAATTAACACGAGTTGTATGGACAGTATCCTTTTCTGCTTCTTGCTTCGTCCTCAATCCATGGTACATTGAAAAAAGAAGCAATGATATAATTATAACTGAACCATAAGGTATACAGCCAAAGGAGTAAGTTACTGTTGTGTATGACCAACCTTAAACCTGCCCCTCATTACTCTAGTTTAATTCAAAGTGACTGACTTTCTGAACTTGCATATTTCTAAAAAATAATAATGGTATAGTATCACAGGCTTTTTTCCCCTCTCCTCTCTCAAAATTGGGTGGGACATTGTCTGGCATCCAGTTAGCATTTATATGGTTCATTAGAAGATTTGAAGACTTAATATTAGATGTCTGTCCTGTGCATATAGAATCTAATAGTTATTCATAGCAATAATGTAATTATTTTAAACTTTATTTGATAAGTCTAGATACTGTAGTTTGAGTTACTGTTTTCCTAACTCTCTGAAATGTACATAAACTTTATGAAAAACTGTAATTGCATTTATGCACTAGCTGTTTTTCAAATTTCAAATATTTGCTAAAAGTATCTATCCTATGTTTTAATGATGAAACATAACAGTTACCCCTCTGGGGTTTTGTTTGTTTGAATTTGTCCCAAACTTAAAACTCAATGTGTAATTAGAGTCAAAATACATTGTGATGATTTAATGGGTTCTCAAAAAAAAAAAAAAGTACTTGTGTTTGATCTTACTAAAAAAAAATTTCAATGCTTTCAGTATTAATGAAAGATCTGAAGATGAATTTGAGTATTTTTTTGATATAATATATCTTTAAATGTATGACTAACCTGAATAAGGGGTTATCTTCTCAAAGTTAGCTTTTAGAAAAATATTGATATCTCAGTTGCCCTGTTGAATCTCTCTCTTTCCCCGCATACATATATATGTAAAGATGCAAGTTTTAGCATAAAACAACTTGAATGAAAGATAATAGCTTTCTACTTTGTAGTTTAAAAGTCTATTATTGTTGTAAATGATTCTAAATCAAAAATTTAAGACTACTTTTGTGTAGAAATTTGGTCAAGAAAATAACATTTCCTGTCAGAATACAAATGTTATGAAGCAAGTTATTTCCTAAAGGACTCAAATAGGAGGACATGAGTATAGTACTTCTGTTTAAAACCATATTATTTTATGAAAATGGCTGGATTTATTAGGTTACCTTTCTGGAATACCCAGTATAACCATGTGCAATTCTGTCTAAGTAAGAGAAGTTATGGAAGTAATGCCATTACACTTAATATGATGTAGCACAAAGCTAGTGTGCTTTGATTCATCAAGGAATTGCTTGGTACTCAAAACTGCTCAGTCATTGTTATACTTAGGGCAAGATTCCTAGTTAGTATCATTCACTGCACTATTTTCTTAAAGAAAATGCCTATGTTTTGAAATGGAAACTGACAGGCAAAGATGTGTGTTAAATCTTCAGATGTAAGTATTTCCTAATTAAATTTGCTTTTAAGAAGTCCTGGATATTTTTGTGTGTGTGTTTATGTATGATTTGCTATAAGACAATAAAAATCGAATGGTGGCATTGAATAACATATATTTTTAGATTACTTTTTAAAACTTGTGTGTGTGTTCCCCTCCCCTCCCCTCCCCTAAATGTCACATTACCAAGTGTGTGGTTTTTTTTCTATGTGTTTGTTTTGTTTGTTTTTAGCTTATTTGCACTAACCTTGATGAACTCAGGGAGTTAATCAAAAAGATTGAGAATGAACTCATGGATCTGGAGGACATGAAAAAGAAATCGGTATGTGACTTAAAAAAAAATTCATCTTGTATGGCTATAAAACTGTTATTTGCTGAGGCTTGTCAACTGAAGATTTTGTGTCTTAGCAGTCATTGCATGGAGCCCCATAAGGATAATGTCTGGAAAGGTTATATTTATTTTTATCATCTCTTTATATGTAGTACTCTGTTAACAATGTTGTCATAAGTAAAATTGATAACTATATATTAATGCTTTTCCTTTGCCCAAATATAATGTGGGTAGCGGTAGTATCTTAGAGTTGATTCATTCCTATTCATCATGTGAGTATTCTTTCTTGAGGCCAGATTCTGCTTTAACGAGCAATTATGGGGTAGAGTTCTCATATCTGCCTATGCAGTGCTGATCAAGTTGCTTTATGAACTGACACACTCATGTCATTTCTCATGATTCCTGACTCCTCCTTTGCAAGCAGTTAGATTTGGCCTAATGGAATTCTTGCCTTTATTAGATCCTTCAGGAAAAACATACTCTCAAGTTGTAGATCAAGGATTGATACACAAATTCTACCTAGCATGCACTGGATCACTCCTTAGTAGCATAAAGACAAATTCCTTTCCTCAGAAATAGCTGAGTCAGAGAAATATGAAAAAAATAAGTAAAAAAAAAAATCTTTATTCTTTATATCATTGTGGTTCGATATAATAGAGATTTGTGCAAAGTTCAGACATTAGACAAACAATCTGCTGTCATTCTTTATACATATAAAACTAGTAAAAAGGGAAATAAACAATGTTTCTAACCTTGAGACACATCACTACCTAAATCTAGTATCGCCTTTCCTATGGAATTTCATGCTATTTTGTAGTCTTGTGCTCTTCTAGAAAAAAGCAAATGAGTTACTGATAAGGATATGATTAGCCAATTAGTGGTAATACCCCCTACCTAAGCATTACATGTTGGCCTATTACTCTCAACATAGAGAAACTTTAAATTAGAAAAAAAAAAAAAAAACATTACCCAAACTCTTTTCCATAATGTCAGACATACAGTAATTTGTCATAACAAATGGAAACGGCCACAAATGCGGTTTGGGAGATTCTGGTTAGACAAAATAAATGTTCCCCATTAATTTAGTGGAGATAATTCTAAGTATGATAATATTTTAGAGTCCACGTTCTTAACTAAATGCTTATGAGTGCTCATGAGTTATGTTCCTGCTTGGTCTGCAATTCACAGTCCCAGTTCCACTGCATTGGCAGCATAGTAGTATAAGGACAATTTTTATCCAAGAAAAGAAGTGACAAGGGCCATGCCTCCGAACTTCCAGCAGAAGCCCTGCCCCCTACTAGCAGTCACATGTTCCACTTGCCCTGGAAGTCCCTCCCCTTTCCCGGTCACATGCTCTGTTTAGTCCACCTTTTTGCAAAATGTCATACCCCCACATGTTTTCATACTGCCCTGTGATTGGCTGTCCCAGCTGCCTCTTCCAGGTTACCCAGAAGTACATTGGAACAGGAAGCCCCCTTCCACTACATACATGGATGCTGCCATTTTTGACAATGTTATACCCCCATGTGTTTTCATACTGCTCTGTGATTGGCTGGTTGCCATTTTTTGATATTGTCATACCCACATGATCTCAGAGGACCCCCTCTGATTGGCTGCCCATTTCCTTCAGACCAGGAAGTGCTCATACAAAAAAAAAAGTATAAATTTATATATATAATATATATATTTATAGAAATATATAAAGGAATGTACAAATATGTATTGATATATTTTATTTATACATAGGCACACTTATTTATTCTATATATGTGTATATAGAGTGTATATATATACACACGTGTATAAAGATATATAAATATATTTATCCATAAAAGTGTAGCTATGAAATGTATAAAACGTTCTGTAATAAGAGCTAAATAGAAAGTAAATAAAAGTTAAAAGTAGATTCGCGCACCCCCCCCACACACACTTTACAAGTTGGCTGAACAAGCCCTAATATGTTTGGGGTGGGGGGAAGTTCAAGAGGGTGGGGCACCAAAAGGGTATTGGGGGGGGGAGGTGAACAAGGTAGAACATGCCCAAGTGCTACAGACCCCTCCCAGGAGGCCCACCAAGGGACTCCCTGCACAAACCCTGTCACATACAAAGAAGAGCCCGATCCTGTGAGCTGGACCATGAGGTCCCCTCACTCAGCCCCAAACTGCCAGGATGACAATACAGTATTACTGGGGCAGCCTCTGGGCTTTGCATGGTGCTGCAAGACAGGCAACGCTGACCGCTAAAATGGAAAGCCAGAACAAGATGCCAACTTCAGAAGAATGTGTGCATGGGGACGATAAGGAAAAGCCCCAAAGGGCTTCCCAAAAAAGTCCCTGCGAACCAGAAGGACCAGCTGATGGATCGTGAATCAGGAACTATATTTTGAGGTAAGTTTCACACAGAGAGGGTGGGTGGTGGAGGTGGGGGGATCTCCCTTTTGCCTATGGCTGTGGGGGAGCTTACAGCTACCTGTAAGACCATTACAGGGTGCAGGCTTGTGCTCTCTGTATTTCCTTATCCTTAGGTCAATGCTGCTAATAAGAGGCAGAAGACCATTCATGCAGTCAAGACTGTCCTGTTAGACCATGATTACTGCGGAAGCAGCAAGACCCAGGCTTTGGGATGCAGACTGGAGACCCATGCTCTTAGAGGCCACAGCTACTGCAGAAAGAGCAAGGGGAGCAGTAAGGGCAATGGGGGTGCTGCAGAACTGAAAGACCATGATTATTATCAGGTACAGAGGAGCGGCAGGCAAGGAGAGCATAGAAGGGCTGATCACACTGTCACAACTCTAGACTGGCAAAGGGTTATGGGGACCATGAAGGCCCTTAAATGCAAACTGCTTTTCTGAACCTGATGGGGCAGTGAATATGTCTCCTACTAGGACAGAAGATGACCCCCTGGAAGGGACTTCCTGGTTACTGCAGCCCCCTGCAGAGCAAGACTGTGCCCCTTCATGTTCACAATGAGGATGTCTCCCAGGAAGGGCCTCCGGCAGCCTTCCCAAGCCCCCAGGGGACACTTGAAAGCCCTGCTTTACCCCCACCCTCAAATGTAGCAGGGGTGGTGGAGAGGGTGGCAGCCTGACCTGTGGCTTCCATGGAGCATGTTCGGCAGTGGGAATGGCCGATCCAGAGGCTCGGGGCTAGGTGATCTGTCAAAGAATACAGATTTGTTAATTTAGATAAGCTTCATGTAGCGATACCTGATGAAACACTTGTTTGGGGCGTAGAGCAAATTTTTGACCATTTATGCCAGCTGTTAGAACCTGGTGATTATGCTCAGCTCAGTCTGGGAGTTGTCAGCATGCACGACTCTTTATATTCTCCTGTTATTAATTTAAGCACTATGAATGCAGAGACATTTTTAGACTGGTCAGTACTCTCTTGCAACGTGAGAGCGTGCTGCGTTTTCATCAGACTTTCCACCTGGCTATCAGTATTGTAAGAGCCATTGGGGGTGGGGTATGCAGAACCCTACAGTCTATCCCCCATTCCAAAGTTAGACAAAAAGCAGCGCTATTTAATTGATCTAAATAACAGTGACGATACTCTCCGTTTTGCTGGGAGTCTCACAGCACATACAGCAGTGAGGGATCTGACAGATGCAGAATTCTTAAGCAGAGCAAAAGAGCTACATTACAAACTGGGGTTGTCTGTGCACAGGAAGGTCACGCTGAACAAGATCCCCTTGTCTGAATATCTGCTGCATGTTAATATATGCGTCATCCTCCTATCTGAGGGGGGAAAAAGGGTTGGGAATTTTAAGCCAAATGACAGTCTTGGTTATCCCAAGACCTGTCTCCTCCTTTTACCCAATGAACGTTAGTATGGTGTTAGGATGCTGAAATGATCCAGAAACCAGGCTTGACAGCCTATGAAAAAGCTAAGGTGTGTACTTGGCACATGTGAAGCAGAGTGATCAGGAAAGGGGGAAATTAACTGTTTTTCCAGAACAAAATGAGACAGAAGCAGAAAAGCCCCTTGAGACTCCTGTGGACCCCGACCCTGTTGTTAAGGAAGTGCTGGATAACGTGCATCCACAGTATAAGAAGAATGCCCAAGTGCTCCTAGGTAAACTAGAGTCCTGGAGATCAGGAGAGGTGCCTGAGGACTGGAAGAAAGCCAGTGTCACCCCAGTCTTCAAAAAGGGCAAGAAGGAGGAGCCAGGAAACTACAGGCCTGTCAGCCTCACCTCCATCCCTGGAAAGGTGATGGAGCAGCTCCTCCTGGAGGTCCTCACTAAGCATCTGGAGGACAAGAAGGTGATCAGGAGTAGTCAGCATGGATTCACCAAAGGGAAATCATGCTTGACCAACCTGATAGCCTGCTATGACGGAATGACTGGCTGGGTAGATGAGGACAGAGCAGTGGATGTTGTCTTCCTGGACTTCAGCAAGGCTTTTGACACTGTCTCCCATCACATCCTCGTAGGTAAGCTCAGGAAGTGTGGGCTGGATGAGTGGACAGTGAGGTGGCTTGAGAACTGGCTGGATGGCCGAGCTCAGAGGGTTGTGGTGAATGGCGCAGAGTCAAGTTGGAGGCCTGTGGCTAGTGGTGTCCCCCAGGGGTCAGTCCTGGGTCCAGTCTTGTTCAACTTATTCATCGATGACCTGGATGAAGGGACAGAGTGCACTCTCAGCAAGTCTGCTGATGATACTAAACTGGAAGGAGTGGCTGACACACCAGAAGACTGTGCTGCCATTCAGAGGGACCTGGACAGGCTGGAGAGCTGGGCGGAGAGGAACCTCATGAAGTTCAACAAAGGCAAGTGCAAGGTCCTGCACCTAGGGAGGAATAATCCCATGCACCAGGACAGGCTGGGGGTTGACCTGCTGGAAAGCAGCTCTGCGCAGAAGGACCTGGGAGTGCTGGTGGACAACAAGTTAAGCATGAGGCAGCAGTGTGCCCTTGTGGCCAAGAAGGCCAATGGTCTCCTGGGGTGCATTAGGCAGAGTGTTGCCAGCAGGTGGAGGGAGGTGATCCTGCCCCTCTACTCAGCCCTGGGGAGGCCTCACCTGGAGTCCTGTGCCCAGTGCTGGGCTCCCCAGTACAAGAGAGACATGGCACTCCTGGAGAGAGTCCAGTGGAGGGCTACCAAGATGATTAGAGGGCTGGAGCATCTCTCCTATGAAGAAAGACTGCAAGAGCTGGGCCTGTTCAGCCTGGAGAAGAGAAGATTGAGAGGTGATCTCATCAATGTGTACAAGTATCTGAAGGGGGAGTGTGAAGAGGATGAGGCCAGCCTCTTCTCCGTGGTGCCCAGCAACAGGACAAGAGGCAATGGGCAGAAACTGAACCACAGGCAGTCCCATCTGAACCTGGGAAAAAACTTCTTCACTGTGAGGGTGACAGAGCATTGGAACAGGTTGCCCAGAGAGGTAGTGGAGTCTCCTTCCCTGGAGATATTCAAAACCCGTCTGGATGTGATCTTGGGCAATATGCTCTAGAGGTCCCTGCTTGAGCAGAGAGGTTGGACTAGATGATCTCCAGAGGTCCCATCCAACCTAAATGATTCTGTGAAACTAGGGCAACACAAACATATTTCTTCTTGGGACAACTAGGGCAGTTTTGTATACAAAGGAAATGTCATCAAGGGGCCCAACCTGCCTGATTTAGTCCAAGGTGTCTTTCAGAGTCATGCCCCTTCTAGCCTGAGAACACCTGAAGGCTGGAATGTTTTTATGAAAGCCATGGTTGTGGTGAATGTCCTGTCTTCTGTCATGGGTAATACAGTGAACTGGAATCTCTTGGAGCGACTAAAAGTGACTGAGGAGGACTGAGAAGTACCACACAGACCACCTAAGAAGAAACAGATACCTAAAGCCCAGTGGCTCCCCCTGTAAAGTTTACTGTTGAAAATAATTATTCATAAAACCTTTCAACTTTGTTTGTAGTGTCCATTTAAAGAAAAGTGGGGGGAGGAGGGGAAAATGGTTAAAGAACACACGTGTGCAGCCCTTCAGTTGGGGTGCAAGTTTTATTTACAAAATACATTTCTGAAAATCATTGCAAGAGATGCAGGTCTAGGTCTTTTGAAACATTTTATGAGAAGCTCTGGTTTAAAAAAAAAAAAGTGTTTTTGTTTTTTTTTTTTAAACAAAATGCATCACCATCTGGTCATTTTGCATGAAATCATCAGAATAAAGTATTAAAAGTTGTTCAAAAGGTAGCCCCTTGTTATGGTGCTTTAAAAAGGACATGATGCTTTCAGGAAGGAGAGGGCTGTTTGGGGGATAGCCATACAAGTCAACAAACTGCATGGTTCTGATCTATCAGGAAAATCCCTAGCCAGTGTTCTCCAGGTTGGTTATGTGGATGCATATTCACAACCAATTCATTCGCTGGTCTTGGAGAAGAGCCAGTTGCTTGAGTATGTGCCTGGAAATGTTTCTCTGGCGTAGGGGTCTGCTGAAAAAAAACCTGAGAGCACTGTTTGGTGTCCATCCTCACATGTAGTTGAAGAGCACACTTCTCCTCCAGTTCATTTCTATCATGTTTTCAAATACATTGTACACGATCATTTTAATTATGATGGTCAAGGCCCTTGCAAAGCATACTTCTGCTCTCAGATTTTCTGTTTTAAGCAGGGAATAGTCTGGAGCCAGATCAAAGGCAAACAGGGTATAGCCACGGGCAAACTCTTCCCTGTCAACAAACAGGGAATGATCTTTCATATGGCTGCTGATCATTTGAATGAGCACTGCATATATGTAGCTGTTCTCAAAATCAGGCTGCAGGGGTTTCACAGGTGTTTGTTCACCATCTACATACAAGGCCATAAAATTTATATCATAAAGTTGAAAGGGTTCTTAGCATAATTGCTGCTAAAAGTGTTGTTATCTATGAACCCAAGAAGAACAAGCTTGGGCACTTGTCCCAGAAACAAACTTTCCCAGTTGCTGACACAACTGTTAGCCCATTATGCTGAACACTTTCATGCCCGCCCTGTGCATCGGGTATTCAGCACTGGCCATAAGTAATGCCTCAGTATGCCTCAAATGCACTGTAGGTGCCACCCGCGCTTTCTTCACAAACACTGAGGCATAGGTAATAACCTTGAAGACCATTACTGGCCTTGGCTCTGTAGTAATTCATGTACAAGGATGGGTCCCCATAATTATTTGCCACTACCATTTTGGCATGGTTTCTTAAAATATCAGAGACTTCTAGGGCCAAAGATGCAGCTTCATAATCACCTTCCGAAAGCAAAACAAGATGTCCTTATTCTGGTCAGTCTTTATTTCAATGCTGATCATGTCGATGTGCTGGCGGTTTACTGGCACATAGTTTGGCTTATCATATGTCACTGGAATGATCTTGTTATTACTACTGCTGGTAGAAACACAGCACAATAACAGAACTGAAAAGTCCCCGACAAGCTGGTGCTCCAAAAGATCCATGTAGAGGTAGATCGAGTTAAACCCTCTGGTGATGTTTGCCACAAAGGGACAGCAACCCCCAGAGAAGCCCCCAAAATATGTGCTAGATCCCTGGGTGTAGAAAAAGTGTAATGATTTTCATCCATTTTAAGGTTTGTTTTCCTTATGATGGGGTTGTAGATCAGGCCTGCTGCTGGAGAGCTGACAGCTGAAGCTTTGCTGTGGGGGTTAATAAGGCGGTTCATATGTTCCATCAACATGGAGAGGGACAGATAATAGCCTTTCCACAATATATACTGCCATGCTATTTCAAAGCTGGTGTCTTCGTTGATGTTATTCCAGCTGTGCAGGTACTGTGTTTCTGCCAGCCCCACCTCCCACTTGCCTGAGAGCTCCGGGGCCTCACCAGCCATGTGGGGAAGTTCTAGCTGGTATTCTGTGGGAAGATTCTGGTGCTGACTTTGCTGGGCAGTATGATGTAGAAACCCCCATCTGCCATCCTTCTTTTTTTCCCCTATTCCACTGCCAATCACTAGATGTCCTGGCCTTGGGAGGCTTCTATCTGACTGTTGAATTTCTGTGGCCAGCCATGCCACTTCACCAGCAGCTATTTCTTTTTTCCTTTCCCTTTTGCAGCAATGATCTTCTCACTGTTGTAGAGTCTGTCCTCATCAGGATTCACTTTCTAAAGTTCTTCAGAGTAAAATGTCCCCTCGATTGCTTTGTGACCATAGTCTATTAAGCAGTACATGGATATCTGTCCCCTTCTCACAATTTCAGCTACTATGAAAATTTCATCCATGAACATCTGCTCATAACCTTTCTCAAATCTCTCTTTTGTTCTAGACATCCTGACGTGGTCTCTCTTTTTTAGGAGAGGAGCAGATCAATTTTAAACACATCCCCACATACGGTTTTCCAAACCCTCACAGAGTTTAAAGGGTTCACGTCCACAGGCCTGGCTCTGATAGTTCTGTGGAAGCTATGGTTGTAGCTCTTCATAAACTCCGACAACACATCAATATAGTGAAAAGTGTTGCATGCTGTAAAATATCTCCACATCTTGATTTTAAGAATCCTGTTAAAATGCTCTATGACAGAGGCTTTTACTTCATTGTTAGTTACAAAATGGTGAACATTACACTTTTTTAACAGCTTGTTCAAAGGCTGATTTAAAAATTCTTTTCCCTGCTCAGTCTGTAATTTCTGAGGTGTGCACCCCCTGCTAAAAGTGGTTTTAAAAGCCCTGGCTATTTTAGAACCTGTTTTGCCTTTTAGATCAATGGCCCTGGAATGCTTGGATAATATGACTATCACCATTAAGATGTACTTAACACCATTGTTGTGTTTAGAAAACTGTTGCCAGTCTTCTCCCTCCTCAGTCAGTCAGCCAGAGATTTCTGAAATGTTCTTTAAGGTCATCATCAACCTAAGGATAAGGAAATACATAGAACACAAGCCTGCACCCCATAATGGTCTTACAGGTAGCTGTAAGCTCCCCCACAGCCATAGGCAAAAGGGAGCTCCCCCCATCTCCACCACCCACCCACCCCACCTTGAAATATAGTTTTCGATTCACAGGCCCATTGGCCAGTTCTTCTGGTTCGCGGGGATGTTTTCAGGAATCCCTTAGGGTCTTTTTCTTATTGTCCCCTCACACGTGTTCTTCTGAAGTTGGCATCTTGTTCTGGTTTTCCATTTTAGCGAGTAGTATTGCCTGTGTCTTGCAGTACCGTGCAAAGCCCAGAGGCTGCCCCAGTAATACTGCATGGTCATCCTGGCAGTTTGGGGCTGGGTGAGGGGACCTCATGGTCCAGCTCACAGGATTGGGCTCTTTTTTGTATGTGACAGGGTTTATGCAGGGAGTCCCTTGGTGGGCCTCCTGGGAGGGGTCCATAAAAGTTGTGCTTATACTACTATGGCAGGTTAAATTGTATGTGAAACTACAACCTGAGCTGGGAGTTCTCTGGAAAGCCTTTCATTGCTTTAGCTGCTAAGTAGTTCCCCTCCTAGCTACCTATTGCATTTCAAGAGGAGAGAGAAGATAATAAATTAGAATTATTGTTTATTACTGTGCCTGACTATGAAAGCTAAAGGGACTTGAGCAAGTCTGTCTGAGCCCTGTGAACTCTCTAGTAAAAGGGGTGGTGGTTAGCTCTTCTTTCCAAGGTTTTAAATACCAAAGGTAGCTCGGGAAAGGGTAAAAAGAGGAGAAGATGAAAATTGTAGCTGCTTGATTTTCTATCCTAGCCCAGATTAGAACAATCTGTGATCTCCTCTCATGGTTAGTTGCTAGTGGCTTCTTAGGGACCATGTAACAATGGGAGGTAGCCAGAGAACTTCCTTTTCTAATTACAATGCACACTCAGTGTCAGGAGCTGCAAAGAGGGAGACAGAGGAAAGCCGGCCTATTGTAACTCAAGAGAACTCCCCAGCAGGAGCTTTGTGGGAAGTGTCAGTTCCCTTGAAAAGGTAATGTAAAAAGGGAAAGAATCTGCTCCTCTGTTTTCTGAAATATATGTCACTGAGATTGAAAGATTTGTTATTACTAGTGAAGATTTTAGTTTCTGCTTTAGACTACCATTACAGAAAAGTATATAGAATGTAATGCTGTATAGCAATTTTTTTCCACTCTACATGTGATTCTTGAACAGAATGTCTCAAATTGAACACAGCTTATCTTAAAGCTTTCATTACAAAAGCAAACAAAGCACACTGTATGGAGATGAGCCACAAGGTTTCCTGGACTCTAATAGTAGTCCATTTCATCTCATCTTCTATTAAGGAGCCTTCTTTGCTGTAAGGAAATAATTATATTTGGAATTGTAGTTCCTACTATTGTTCTGGCCTTGGGAGTAAGTCTTTCAGTGCTAGACATTATCAGAGTACTAGTTTAGATTGCTTGCTAATATTTTAGTAACCTGTTATCTGATGCTGCTGTTTGACACAGTGTTGTGCAATGGATATCTTTTTTTACTTATGGAGTTATAGTAGGCCTACCCCTGGGAGATTGCCTTAAAATTGACAGTGTAGGCTGAAGACAACAGTTCTTAGAGATATTATTTTGGTAAGCTTATGTATTTGAGACGTGCTAAATTGTTACCCTGTACTAGCTCAGTATTTGATTTTTGACTAAGATATCCTATAGCAGATCAATTTGTCAAGCAGTCATTTCTTAAATGCATCTCTCCCTCCCCCCATTGATTGCTTTTTGTTTTCTGTTATTCCAAATCTGAGAAATTAATTTCAAAAGAATATATAGCTGGGTTTCTTAAATTTTCTCTCTGTCCCCTTGGATATGTGACATCTTTTTATTTTAAAGCAATGTAGATAAAAAAATAATTATATTTTGATATAAATATATTACATTACTGATGCTAAAGTAAATGATACAAATATGCAGAAGTTACCAGAAATCAGCTGACGATTTCAAATTTGAAGTAAAGAACATAAACAACTTCTACTGAGATTTTATTGTTGCATTTTTACTTCATTTGCTAAAGATTTAGAGTGTGTTCATAAATATGGCAGCTCAATTGAATGTGAGCTCTTAGATGTTTGTTATAACTAGTAAATAGATCAAGACATACAAAGTAACGGCAGCAATGTTGATTAGCCTACTTCCAGTTAAAATTGTTTTTTCATCTATTTTATGCAAACTTCATTCTTTCTCCACCAACATATATGTGATTGTGAAGCATTTTGCCAACCTGTTTAGGGTAATATAAAGGTTTCTTTCTAATATTTTCTGAAAAAAAATCTTACAAGAAAAGATGCTGTTGGATATCAGAACGTACGTGTACGTGTGTGGGGGGTTAAATCTCTTTCTTGCTATTGTGTAGTGCAGAAATATGACAATTGTAGATACTTGTGTCAAATTATGAGCTTTGTTTGCTTTGCAAATGTCACGTTTTAGTCTTTTTAATGAACATATTGATTACAAAATGAGCTGGGTTAGGACAAGGACAGTTGATTCTAGATACTTATGTCATAGCACGGGTTGCCTTAGAGAGAGCATCTGTGTTGAAAGATTCCTCCTTTACTGAAATACACCACTTTTAATATTGGTAGAGCTATTGGGTTTGAGTCATTCCCTCCAAGTCTGATTGATAAGTGTATATACATCTGGGGAAGGAGAAGGGAGGCTGGAGCCTAGGATTCCCACAGCTAAGCAGAAAAGTTTAAAATGGATAGAAGACAATCTGCACTTAGGAGCACATCTGAAAATTCATGGAGGTAAAAACCCACCAGTTTAGGTTAGAAATATGAGACCCCCAGAACATGAATCCATTTGTAGGAGCATGGAGACTGTCCAGAGGAATATATTGAGTCAGGATGGAATGTTATGTTTTTTGTGTTTTTTTTTTCCATATTCCAAACAGGCTGTCATCAAATTTGATCACAGGAAATGTAAGTATCCACATTAAAAGACTGATTTGCTACACATTACTTTAAAAGATTGAAATATTAACATGGAGCAAGAAGTAGTGCAAAGTTGTTCATTTACCAAATATAGGTTTCTAAAATATTTACACAGAATGCAGTAAATAAATTGGATACCATCAGTTTTGAAAGTGTAGACTGTTAGCTAGGGGAACCTTTGTTTGGATGATGGATGCACAGGGACTTTCCAAGAATGCTCAGCAGAAATTTCTGCAACCATGAAGAATAGATTACATAATGCCAATATTTTGGTGAACTGGACTTCAGTTTTATGACTGATAAATATGAATTCATACCTTTAATATGTAAGATCTTCTAAATACTCAGCAGTATCTCTGTGCTGAACATTTCAGAGTGGCTTAGATATTGGTTACTTATATATTAATGTAAAAAACTAGGGAAGACATAAAATTAATGTCAGCATACACAGTTATAATAAAACATCTGATTTTAAAGTGTTGAAATTAGAACTAGAGAAATGGTTGTGTATCTGTGGTTAAGATGATGAAAAATTCAGCTATATGAAAAGGACTTAATTTAGATCCTTAATAGTTACAAAACCAACGTCTGTAAATTTTTTAAGAGATTGCATGCAGCCAGTGTCTTAAGGAGTTATTGTACTGTATGTTCGTTAATACCTTAAAGTTCTTATAATGGAGAGTAAATGTGACATTCTAGTACCAGATAAGCTAAATGTTTTGAGTTAGCTTATGAAAGGTAGTGAGATCAAGTTGACAATTAAAAAAAAATCTCCTATATTTCAATATTATGTTTTTGCTACTTTAAAAAAAATGGCAAGTTAATCAATGGAGTGATGATCATGCAATATTTTTCTTAATGTAAATGAGAACATGTGGCTAAACATCTAAAAGGCATTTCATAACAAAACTCTAAATCATGAGGTAAAGATGTTCTCAGTAGCAAAAATTTTACCACTTGTTTGCTTCTTCTTTTGCAATTTCTAACAAGAGGCATTGAGGGGGAGCAAATTATTATTCAGTTTTAGAAACAAGCTTTTTCTTTTAATTGGTTTTTGAATTAATAGTAAAATCAGGATAACATTTTTGAGAATAGCTTGGTTTGATCAGCTCTCTGTATGTATTGAAGCTCAAGCTGAGGTTTTTCAAAGAACAAAATGTTTAACAGTCTCTTCATTAACTACAGGTGAATTCTCAATTATGTGATTGATACAGAGATGTTGTGAATGAATGTGTTTTGTAGTTTGTTTTAAGTCATTTCTCCTGACTGTGTTCTATGCTATTCTTCAAATAACAACAGAGGTCAGCTATTGAATAATTTCTAATATTCAAAATGATGTTGCTAAAGGTAAAATACAAATATAACATACAAACCTGCATACAACTTCACTGTAAAAGGTGTCTCCTGACTAAGCTTTATCAAAATAAAACAATTAGCATTATAGATGAGGTCATATAATACACATAAATGAGCTAATCATGCATTCTTATTCTACTAAAGCTACCATTAAAGTGTCTGGAACTTTAAGATTTGGCCCATAATTTGGATAAGAGGGGCACTCAAAACATTCTGAATTGAAAAGTTATTAACCTTTTTTCCCCTCAGCATTTTTACATTTTGCTGGCAAGTCAAAAACTTCTGATTAGCTGTATGCAATGCCAAGAATTACTTTTTCCTTGTCAAGCATCGTGCTGTCCACCCTATAACATTCTGGTGGTGGAAGAGGGCCTACATAGCTGGGATTTTCAGCCATGTTGGAAAAATTGGGGGGGGGGGGGGAGACCTTTGCAGCCCTTGATACCCAACGCTTGGGGAAGGCTACTGAGACTTTTTCCAATTTTTTACCTATGAAACTATGAAATGCATACTCAGGCTGGGTACTTCTACGTACATGAGTTTACCACCTTGGGTGATTAATTGCATGTCCATTCTTTCCTTCAGAAGCTGACTAAAAACAAAGCAGCAATCATAGCCTTTGGTGTTATGCGCTAGGAAAGTGTAGCCCCAAAACTGTGTCCATAAACAACTGAATAAAGTCCAGGAGGCATATGTTCCCTTATACTCCCATTCTCCTTCAGATTTCCCTTCCACACCATCTTCTTCCACTATGTTGTTTCAGCTGCTATTTTATGGAGAGTAACTGCCTTTTTTGACAAGGTCATACCTCCACGTGTTTTCATACTGTCCCGTGACTGGCTGAATTGAAAAGTTAATAACCTTTTTTCCTTCAGGTATCTGATGTCCAAAGCAGTTGCAGATCACCATCTCCCTCTCCATGTGACATCACTAGAAAACACTAGACTGGTGATGTCACACATACCACAAAACCCCGCTGCAGAATGGAGCAGGCCTATTAAGGGTAAGGTAAGTTTTTTCCCCTCCACCACCACCCCTTTTGAACAATATTACATGGTTTTATAAGACTCCTAGTTTTCTTTACATTCTGTCCCTTAAGACATAAAATTAAGATTAAAAAAAAAAATCTTATAAAACTACATAATATTGTGGCTGTGTGTGCTTACTTAAAAAGAAAAAAACCTCTCACACGCCCCGCCTTAACCCCCAGTAAAGTTTTGTCCTTACCCTGTATATCCATATCCTGGCTCCAGTCTGCTTTGGGGTTCCATGATGAGTATGCCATAATCAGAATACTCTATGCTGGAGTACCACAGGAGAGTGGAGTCAGCATTTCCTGGCTGCTCTGGATGTCAGAAACCTAATTTTAAAAGGTAAGCTTTCAGTTCAGAGTGTGTTGAATCTCTCTTACTTCAGTTTTATGAAAACATTCAACTCAAGTCTAAAATGTATTTGCATTTTTGTTAAATTTAGCTGTAAGCCATGATTATAGCTGTAAGCCACATTTTTATACTTACCTTTCTCCAGGCTTTTGAACTCCTTTGTTCTATTGTTAAAGATATAAGTTGTGCTACCAGAACAAAAAAGTGTTTTATTTGTCATTGTCTGTAACAGGATGGTATCTAGAAGTCATCACACTGAGTACTATAAGGACAATTTTTATCCAAGATAAAAAGTGAAGGGCACCCCACCTCCAACTTCTGGCAGAAGCCCCACCCCTACTGGCAGTCACATGTCCCACTTGCCCTGGAAGTCCCTCCCCTCTTACAGTCACATACTCTGTTTATTCCACTTCTCTTTGTTCCTGGGGATCACCATTTTGTAAAACATCATACCCCATGTGTTCACAGAATGCCCTGTGATTGGCTGGCAGGACCAGCTGCCCCTGCTGGTACATCAGAACAGGAAGTCCCTTTCCACTACATACATGGAGGTTGCCATTTTATTTCAGGCAGCATTTTATAGCAGGGAGCTGCCATTTTATAAAATGTTATAACCCATGTGTTTTCATACTGCTCTGTGATTGGCTGACTGCCATTTCTTGACACCATCATACCCCACATGTTTGCATGTGATCTCCTCTCATGGTTAGTTGCTAGTGGCTTCTTAGGGACCATGTAACAATGGGAGGTAGCCAGAGAACTTCCTTTTCTAATTACAATGCACACTCAGTGTCAGGAGCTGCAAAGAGGGAGACAGAGGAAAGCCGGCGACAGAGGAAAGCCGGCCTATTGTAACTCAAGAGAACTCCCCAGCAGGAGCTTTGTGGGAAGTGTCAGTTCCCTTGAAAAGGTAATGTAAAAAGGGAAAGAATCTGCTCCTCTGTTTTCTGAAATATATATGTCACTGAGATTGAAAGATTGCATGTTTGTGTTGCCCTAGTTTACCTAGGAGCACTTGGGCATTCTTCTTATACTGTGGATGCACATTATCCAGCACTTCCTTAACAACAGGGTCGGGGTCCACAGGAGTCTCAAGGGGCTTTTCTGCTTCTGTCTCATTTTGTTCTGGAAAAACAGTTAATTTCCCCCTTTCCTGATCACTCTGCTTCACATGTGCCAAGTACACACCTTAGCTTTTTCATAGGCTGTCAAGCCTGGTTTCTGGATCATTTCAGCATCCTAACACCATACTAACGTTCATTGGGTAAAAGGAGGAGACAGGTCTTGGGATAACCAAGACTGTCATTTGGCTTAAAATTCCCAACCCTTTTTCCCCCCTCAGATAGGAGGATGACGCATATATTAACATGCAGCAGATATTCAGACAAGGGGATCTTGTTCAGCGTGACCTTCCTGTGCACAGACAACCCCAGTTTGTAATGTAGCTCTTTTGCTCTGCTTAAGAATTCTGCATCTGTCAGATCCCTCACTGCTGTATGTGCTGTGAGACTCCCAGCAAAACGGAGAGTATCGTCACTGTTATTTAGATCAATTAAATAGCGCTGCTTTTTGTCTAACTTTGGAATGGGGGATAGACTGTAGGGTTCTGCATACCCCACCCCCAATGGCTCTTACAATACTGATAGCCAGGTGGAAAGTCTGATGAAAACGCAGCACGCTCTCACGTTGCAAGAGAGTACTGACCAGTCTAAAAATGTCTCTGCATTCATAGTGCTTAAATTAATAACAGGAGAATATAAAGAGTCGTGCATGCTGACAACTCCCAGACTGAGCTGAGCATAATCACCAGGTTCTAACAGCTGGCATAAATGGTCAAAAATTTGCTCTACGCCCCAAACAAGTGTTTCATCAGGTATCGCTACATGAAGCTTATCTAAATTAACAAATCTGTATTCTTTGACAGATCACCTAGCCCCGAGCCTCTGGATCGGCCATTCCCACTGCCGAACATGCTCCATGGAAGCCACAGGTCAGGCTGCCACCCTCTCCACCACCCCTGCTACATTTGAGGGTGGGGGTAAAGCAGGGCTTTCAAGTGTCCCCTGGGGGCTTGGGAAGGCTGCCGGAGGCCCTTCCTGGGAGACATCCTCATTGTGAACATGAAGGGGCACAGTCTTGCTCTGCAGGGGGCTGCAGTAACCAGGAAGTCCCTTCCAGGGGGTCATCTTCTGTCCTAGTAGGAGACATATTCACTGCCCCATCAGGTTCAGAAAAGCAGTTTGCATTTAAGGGCCTTCATGGTCCCCATAACCCTTTGCCAGTCTAGAGTTGTGACAGTGTGATCAGCCCTTCTATGCTCTCCTTGCCTGCCGCTCCTCTGTACCTGATAATAATCATGGTCTTTCAGTTCTGCAGCACCCCCATTGCCCTTACTGCTCCCCTTGCTCTTTCTGCAGTAGCTGTGGCCTCTAAGAGCATGGGTCTCCAGTCTGCATCCCAAAGCCTGGGTCTTGCTGCTTCCGCAGTAATCATGGTCTAACAGGACAGTCTTGACTGCATAAATGGTCTTCTGCCTCTTATTAGCAGCATTGACCTAAGGATAAGGAAATACAGAGAGCACAAGCCTGCACCCTGTAATGGTCTTACAGGTAGCTGTAAGCTCCCCCACAGCCATAGGCAAAAGGGAGATCCCCCCACCTCCACCACCCACCCTCTCTGTGTGAAACTTACCTCAAAATATAGTTCCTGATTCACGATCCATCAGCTGGTCCTTCTGGTTCGCAGGGACTTTTTTGGGAAGCCCTTTGGGGCTTTTCCTTATCGTCCCCATGCACACATTCTTCTGAAGTTGGCATCTTGTTCTGGCTTTCCATTTTAGCGGTCAGCGTTGCCTGTCTTGCAGCACCATGCAAAGCCCAGAGGCTGCCCCAGTAATACTGTATTGTCATCCTGGCAGTTTGGGGCTGAGTGAGGGGACCTCATGGTCCAGCTCACAGGATCGGGCTCTTCTTTGTATGTGACAGGGTTTGTGCAGGGAGTCCCTTGGTGGGCCTCCTGGGAGGGGTCTGTAGCACTTGGGCATGTTCTACCTTGTTCACCTCCCCCCCCCAATACCCTTTTGGTGCCCCACCCTCTTGAACTTCCCCCCACCCCAAACATATTAGGGCTTGTTCAGCCAACTTGTAAAGTGTGTGTGGGGGGGGTGCGCGAATCTACTTTTAACTTTTATTTACTTTCTATTTAGCTCTTATTACAGAACGTTTTATACATTTCATAGCTACACTTTTATGGATAAATATATTTATATATCTTTATACACGTGTGTATATATATACACTCTATATACACATATATAGAATAAATAAGTGTGCCTATGTATAAATAAAATATATCAATACATATTTGTACATTCCTTTATATATTTCTATAAATATATATATTATATATATAAATTTATACTTTTTTTTTTGTATGAGCACTTCCTGGTCTGAAGGAAATGGGCAGCCAATCAGAGGGGGTCCTCTGAGATCATGTGGGTATGACAATATCAAAAAATGGCAACCAGCCAATCACAGAGCAGTATGAAAACACATGGGGGTATAACATTGTCAAAAATGGCAGCATCCATGTATGTAGTGGAAGGGGGCTTCCTGTTCCAATGTACTTCTGGGTAACCTGGAAGAGGCAGCTGGGACAGCCAATCACAGGGCAGTATGAAAACATGTGGGGGTATGACATTTTGCAAAAAGGTGGACTAAACAGAGCATGTGACCGGGAAAGGGGAGGGACTTCCAGGGCAAGTGGAACATGTGACTGCTAGTAGGGGGCAGGGCTTCTGCTGGAAGTTCGGAGGCATGGCCCTTGTCACTTCTTTTCTTGGATAAAAATTGTCCTTATACTACTATGCTGCCAATGCAGTGGAACTGGGACTGTGAATTGCAGACCAAGCAGGAACATAACTCATGAGCACTCATAAGCATTTAGTTAAGAACGTGGACTCTAAAATATTATCATACTTAGAATTATCTCCACTAAATTAATGGGGAACATTTATTTTGTCTAACCAGAATCTCCCAAACCGCATTTGTGGCCGTTTCCATTTGTTATGACAAATTACTGTATGTCTGACATTATGGAAAAGAGTTTGGGTAATGTTTTTTTTTTTTTTTTCTAATTTAAAGTTTCTCTATGTTGAGAGTAATAGGCCAACATGTAATGCTTAGGTAGGGGGTATTACCACTAATTGGCTAATCATATCCTTATCAGTAACTCATTTGCTTTTTTCTAGAAGAGCACAAGACTACAAAATAGCATGAAATTCCATAGGAAAGGCGATACTAGATTTAGGTAGTGATGTGTCTCAAGGTTAGAAACATTGTTTATTTCCCTTTTTACTAGTTTTATATGTATAAAGAATGACAGCAGATTGTTTGTCTAATGTCTGAACTTTGCACAAATCTCTATTATATCGAACCACAATGATATAAAGAATAAAGATTTTTTTTTTTACTTATTTTTTTCATATTTCTCTGACTCAGCTATTTCTGAGGAAAGGAATTTCTTCACGTGGCTTATTCTGTTAATTTATATGTGCTGTTACTGATGGATTTATTGCCAGCTACTAAGTCCAAGTAAGAAAAATGAATAGCTGGGATACAGGAAGATAATAACAATATAATAATTTTTCAAATTAGCTATTATAATTGCATAGAAATGTTTGGGAACCAAATAGTATGTGGAGCTTTCTAGAGGTTATATCTGAAGGATATTTTCTTAGGGAATTGTCTTTAGAATTTCCTGAGTGTATATTTTCTCTTTAAAGGAGAAGAAATGTGACTTGTGATCATTTTCTTCATCCCTGAAGTGATAATTAATATAATGAAGTCTTGAAGTCTCTTCTTAACTAAACCTTTTACCTGTGTCTACCCATGATACAATTGTTACTTCAAAATTTACTCAGTGGCCATATCTAGCTCATATTCCATTTTTCCTTATCAGAATCTGCTTTATTTAGAGGTAAATAAGTCTCTCAAATATATAATCTTCTCATCATTCTTTTTCACTCTCCAGTTATTTTTCAAAAGTATTTTTATTCTTGTTTTCAGTCATTCTATTCTTTGCTAAATTTCAGAGTCCAGTGCTCTCTGACCAGCTTTTTATAGATATTCCACACATTGAGGGTTGCATGTTTAATACCAAATTTACTAATTTGAAGTTATTTGATGTTACACAGGATTTCGATTTAGCAGAGTGATACAGCAATGTACTTAAATCACAGTACAAACAGAGTACAGAAATTGCAATATACAGCTGAATTACAATACAAATGTGATTCTCATTACTGGTCTCTACAATATGCTTATGACACTGGGCATCCCCAATCACCAGGAAGGAATATGTGGGTTGAAACCAGCTCAAACCCATTGCTTTCTTCAAAGGTCTTTTTGTTGCTTGTTTGGGTTTTAGACTCTGTGTTGGCCTGAGCCATGTTTAGCGCCCCCTCTGCCCATGCTGGTCTGGCTAACTCGGAAAGATTGATTAACTCAGGGACACAGAGTTACACAGCTGGTTAATCCACTCAGCGGATATAACCAGTTGATCCACTTAACTGATATAGCCATTTATCTAGAACAAAGGCCACCCTCTGGTCCCCTTTGTGTTGAGATAAGTTCAGCTTTCTTGGCAACAGCTGTGGTCAGTCACTCCTTACATTCTTCCCTGAGCTTCATGGGCACATCGCCCTTGCCTGTCTCCTCTGAGCCTTCTTCCATTGTAGGAGTTCTTTGATTGGTCACACAATCATATTGTTTATTTTGGCTATTTTGATTTTTGATATGATACATGCCACTAATACTATGCAGTATATCAACTCATCCTTCTACAAATCTCTATGAAATGTTATATATACACTCTTTAAGAGGAAAATAAATTATACAGTTAATATTGGTTTACACATCCACAGCTAATTCTGTTGACTACTGCTACTAACAAGCAATATCAAATGCCTAATTAGGCTACAATATACATGTAGACTATTTTCTAATACAGCGCTTAATGGCAGCTTATCTTCAATATATCACATGTGCACCAGGCCACAAATGGGGTGAAATTAGAACACAATTTCCTGATTTCTGTTTTTGACATCAAACACTGTATGGTAATATGGTATCCTTTTCCATTTAAGAAGCTTTAGAAACATCTAAGAGCTTTAATTAAAGAATGAATGAGTAACCATTAATTTTGTTGTGTAACATGTAAATGATTATCCATAAAAATAAGCATGCAGCCTGACATTGTTCTGTGCACAGTGAAGAGATCTGCTAGGAACAGGTAGAAAGGAATTTGTTCCACTAGTCACAAAGGAATCACTGTTGCAGACTGCTGAAAGGCTGCTATGTCAAGCCTGGTACAGCTTTTCCTGCCCTAAAATTCTGTGCATGCTAGAATGCAGCTAGTTATTAAGGAACAGAGCTCTACCAAAAGCTAAAGATGTATATCAAATATAAATAGGTTCCTAAGTCTTACTTCTTTTTCTGCTGCAGAACCATTCTGTCTTTACTGTCTCTAGTCTTATCAGAGAGGATGTTAAAAGAAAATCATCAGTTAAGCAAAAATACATTGGATTGGTAGAGTGGCAGAAGCAATATAATATACATTATCTGGTTGTGTAGCTGCCTGTATATACATATTCTCTCATTTTTGTGAGTGACTTGATAATAAAGTTTTTAGAACAAATATTTAGAAGGTTTATGTGTCTAAGAATGTAAAAAGATGTGTTGCACAGCATTATATTGACTGTTTTTTTTTTTAATTTTTATTTGTAAATATCACACATTGCCTGTCAGGGAGCAGCAAGAATGGCTGCTCTGCAAGGGCAGGGGAGCCAGGAGCCGAGGGTGACAGCAAGGCAGGCAGGGGCAGTGCCCTCATCATCAGGGTGCAGTCCCATAGCACCTGAACAAGAAGAGCAGAGCAGGTCCAGTGATGGCAACCAGGGTCAGCCACAGTCCAGTGATGGCCAGACAAATTCAGAGTGATGAGACAGGACTGAGGTCAAGCTGGGAAGCCCAGTCAGTGGGTCGGGGAAACAGCTGGGCACAGTATACCTACAGTGTAGCTCAGGTAAGGCCCAAGGGCGGGGGCCCCAGCTCTTTCTCCCACCTTAGCTGTTTTCCTAGCAGTCTGATCCCAGGTTACACGGCTGTGCTGTATCAGAGCTGCCCTTGAGCACAGGCAACCAAAACCCTAGGAGCAGGGGGAGGTTGCAGAGACTACTGGTTCCCTCAGGGCCCTGACAGCAATTATTTAAATGAATAGTGAGGAAAATTGTGTGCTGTGCATGCATACTGCTCATTTTTCACAATGTTTTTATCCTCAATCAGCCTTTCCAGATTTAACAAAACAAGAATTCTTTATGGAACATTATAAGATTATACATAGTAAATTTCAGTTTGGAAAAGAAAATGGCTTTTAATTACAAGATTGAGATCAAAAACTTAAAGTTTTTACAGTTAGAAAGTGCTCCCTACTCCATACTCTGTTAGTTTATAAACGGCCAATTTACAGAACTTTCCTTTTAAGAACTTTATCTAGAATTTTGGGTAAGGAAAATGTAATGCAAAATGTGTGTGTGGGGGGGAAATCCTGAAAATGATATCAACCTTTTTTTTTAAGGGTCTGTATAAATCATATCACTTATACATTATATTAAATTGTTATACATTTTTAATATAAATATTTTTTTAATATTAAGTTTTGAAGCTTTGCATATGCAGTTGGCTTCCTTGACCTGAATCAACTATGGCATATATTAGGGTTACTCATGTAAGCAATTTTAAACATGTAGTGTAACCGTTTGCAGGGTTCTACTTCAGTTCTAATTCTGAACAATCTGAAAAAGTAAACATCTCTGCACTGTTGCTTTTATAAATTAGGATATTATCTCTTTGCACTATACAAACTGTAAAAGTATTAGGTTTACCTTATGAAGGTTGGGAAAATACATTATTGTGAGACTTAATATCAATCATTCTAGTTATTTTTCTATGTTGTAAGTAAGTATACTGAGATTGTTCTAGGACTACTATAGTATAACAAGATTCAGATATAATGCAATGATAAATGTTATTTATGTTCACAGGGAAGATGGTACTATCGAAAGCAAGCAGTAAAGGAATTACATAGTACATTGATACGACTGCTTAATGAACTGTTACCATGGGAACTAAAGCTAATGAAAGCTTTTCAAAGAAACAGGTAATTAGCTGCTCTTTTTAACAATAATGCAAGAAATGTGAAACAAAATCCAACTCATTACTTTTAAAAAACAGTCAATCTTAGCTGGCTTCTAAAATCATGGTAATTAAGATACTTTGAGAATAGGAATGAGGTCTAGGTAGTATTTTAGTCTGAAGAGGTAAACATTTTCTGCAACAGATTTAGGGACTACAAGTAAATTTGAGATTTAACGCCTGTTTTTTTTTTTTTCCAAAATGCTCTAGGATCCCTAAGCATACTTGTCTCAAGCTATGTCATATCATAATCTAGCTAGGGTTAATATTGCTGTTTGTTTGATCAAGAAATTCCTGAAAAACAGTATTAAAAAACTAGACCAAGTCTTCTTACAACTTTTTAATTCAATATATGGTATTAAGTACAATCTAAAATTACCTAAACTGGTCATCAACAACCTCATCAGAGAACCAGTTCTTAAAATGTTATTTTAAGAGTCTTTCTAGTTTTGTAAATTAGTGTCCATCTGGGATCACGTGCATCAGAGAAACATCAGTGTAGCAGTGACAGGATTAAAGCTAGCTAAGAATGGCATCAATGAAAATGAGGTGAGGACTAGAACCCAGATTCAAAGCCCTGTAAAAACTAGGCATGTTGCCACTGCATCTTGAAGCTTGTGCTACTGTTGTCTGTTAGGTAATGTCACACCCACCTTAGAAGGATGAGCCAGGGAACTACAGGC
Source organism: Struthio camelus (assembly GCF_040807025.1). NCBI lineage: Eukaryota > Metazoa > Chordata > Aves > Struthioniformes > Struthionidae > Struthio > Struthio camelus. The sequence goes on along the minus strand of NC_090981.1, from coordinate 15,664,887 downwards.
TGGACAGCTTAACCTAAGTCCCTGGGAAGGTTATGGAGGAAATCCTCCTGGAAGCCATTTCCAGGCACAGGAAGGACAAGAAGGTGATTGGGAACATCAAGCATGGATTTACCAAGAGCAAAACACGCCTGATTGTTTTCTACAATGAGATGACTGGCCCTGCAGACAAAGGGAGAACAGTTAATGTTGTATACCTTTGGGCTTTGTCACAGTCTCCCATAGTATCCTTACAGCCAAATTGATTAAGTATCGACTGGATAAATGGATGATAATGTGTGTAGAAAATTGACGGGACTGCTGGACTCAAAGTGTGGTGATCAGCAGTACAAAGTCCAACTGGCAGCTAGTTACTAGTGGTGTCCCTCAGGGAACAATACTTGGGCCAACACTGTCGACTGTCTTTATTAATGACCTGTATAATGATTCAGAGTGCACTTTCAGCAAGTTTGTGGATGACACCAAATTGCGGGGGAGCGGTCAATGTGCTGGAGGGCAGACCTGCTATTTAGAGGGATCTGGACAGGCTGGAGAAATGGGCTGACAGGAATCTCATGAAGTTCAGCCAGGACAAATGCCAAGTCCTGCACCTGAGCTGGAATAACCCTATGCATCAGTACAGGCTGGGGCCGACCAGCTAGAGAGCAGCTTTGCAGAGAAGGACCTGGGGGTCCTGGTGGACAACAAGTTGACCATGAGCCAGCAGCATGCCCTTGCAGCAAAGGAGGCCAACAGCATCCTGGGCTGTATTAGGAAGAGTGTAGGCAGCAGGTCCAGGGAGGTGATCCTTCTCCTCTATTCAGCACTGAGGCCTCACCTGGAGTCCTGTGTCCAGTTCTGGGCTCCCCAATATAAGACAGACACAGACATACTGAAGCAAGCCCAGCAGAGGGCCACCAGGATGGTTGGGGGCTGGAGCACCTGACGTACAAGGAGAGGCTGAGAGAACTGGGTTTGTTCACCCTGGAGAAGAGAAGGCTCAGGGGAAACTTTATTGTTGCCTGATCGAAGGATGCAGAGAAGATGGAACCAGGTGCAAAACAGCAGAACAATAAGCAGTGGACACAAGTTGAAACATGGGAAATTCCCATTAGATATAAGGAAAAAAAATTTCATCATGAGGGTAGTCAAACACTGGAACAGGGGCCCAGAGAGGTTGTGGGATCTCCATCCTTGGAGGTGTTCAAAACTCGACTGGACAAGGCCCTGAACAACCTGATCTAATTAGACCTGCTTTGAGCGGGGAGTTAGACTAGAGATCTCCAGAGGTCCCTTCCAACCTAAATTATTCTATGATTTAGGGAAGTACTAAGACCTTATTTTTACTGTCATAGTGATTGAGTTTAGGTCCAGGATAGAATCTAAATTTTGCCCTAGACAGTTTGCTAATTACTAGCATCTCTTCACTGGTTTCTTAATGAATCTTTCTGATGTCATGTTTAATTACCAGTGGCTGAGCTCTGTAGTTCACTGTACTTATATGCTAAAATACCACTAGATCTCATCTAAGCAATGATATAGAAGAAAGGATAAGAGAGTAAGTAGCACTGTGTGAATATCAAGATGAGTATGGTGTCACAGTGGATACTATTTCACAAGAGTGTTCAAATGGAGTAAAATACGTATTTGTCAGGTATTAAAATACCTATGCCACATCTGTAGTCTTGTGTCAAATTCTGAGCTCCCCAGTACAAGATAGACATGGACCTACTGGAGCAAGTCCAGCGAAGATTCACAAAGATGATTAAGGGACTGAAGAATCTCTCATACAAGGAGAGGCTGAGAGAACTGGGACTGTTTAGCCTGGAGAAGAGAGGGCTCAGGGAGGAGCTTATCAATGTTTATAAATATCTGATGGGAGGGTGTACAGAAGACAGAACCAGACTCTTTTCAGTGGTGCCCAGTGACAGGACAAGGGGCAACGGGTACAAACTGGAACACAGGAAGTTCCATCTGAACATGAGGAGGAACTTTCCTGTGAGGGTGACTGAGCACTGGAACAGGTTGCCCAGAGAGGTTGTGGAGTCTCCTTCACTGGAGATATTCAAAAGCCGTCTGGACACAATCCTGGGCAACGTGCGCTAGATGACCTTGCTTGAGCAGGGGGATTGGACTAGATGATCTCCAGAGGTCCCTTCCAATTTCAACTATTTTGTGATTCTGTATTTCTATCTTCTGCACATTACTAATGGAATATGAGCTTCTGGAAGTGAGTGGCAGCTATTTAATCGGTTGTGAAATGAGGTAGATATTTTACTGAAAAAAGAAACATTATGGTCATCTAACCATGCCAAAGACATGATGTATTCCTGAAAACAAGAATTGCTTATTTTTCTAGCTGAAGTTGTTTTCAGAGGAAAGAGTAGATTCCTGGATTTCTTACAGATGTACCTGTAGCGATTCAGGTATTAATCATCATAATGCAAGGTGTATGAAGAAGCAGGAAATGGAGGTAGGAAAGTAGTGATTGGTCAGATTTTACTCAGTCTTGTTGCTTATTGTTAGAGAACTTTAGAGGATAGAATTTCATTTCAGTGAGGGAAGGGATGTTACTGCCACTTTTTATTTCCTGACTTTTAGAGACTTGAATTTAGCTACCTTGCACATTTTTAAAGGGCATAGGTTATTCTAGGCTACCTTTTCTATGTGAAAAATTTTTTGGGAGGAACTTACAAGTAAAAGCATGAAAAATTGAGTATTGTTCTTCAGTGAAGTTAGTTGTATGTCATTATTTTCAAGGTCTCGACTGAAGAAAGACTATGATGACTTTCAAAGACAGCCAGATCATGATAAATTTACCAGAGAATTATGGAGTAATGACAAAAGTGAGGGAGATGCTGACAAAGACTCTTTTGAAGTAATAACCAGTAAATCTTCGGAGTCTGCAGAACATGAGGATGCTTCCAAAAAAGATCATCGTAAGTATTTACTGAAATTTAATAGCCTGGGTCTTGATTCAAGGGTCTACCAGTTTTTTTTCATGCAAGTTTCTGTCATATATTTTACCTTAATTATAGCGTAAGTATACTGGAGTCGATTTTGTGATGCACTTTTGATAGATAGTAGACCAGGAGAAGGGGGCAGAGATGACCTAGATGAGAATTCTGATTTTATGTATTAGTAAGCTTGTGTCATTTTTTTGCTTAATTATTTCTGTGATAAAATAGTAGGCCTGCTCAGAAGAATTTATATTGTTGTCTGTAGCTTAAGTTATTTTTAAAAAAAAAGTAAAATACAGTACAGATGATTAATGCTGTCATCACCTCAGAAACTGTTCTTGATAGTTGTCATGACAAATAATTATAAGCTAGCACTTTGCCTTTATCTGAATGGTGTTAAACTGTCATATAGATGTATCAATTGCAAAATATAAAATACTTACAGTTTTTACTTTACTATTTTTGCAGATGAAATGAAACTGTTAGAGGTGGTTTTACCTGCAGGGAAAAGCAGACTTCTAAAAAAAGAATGGACTTCTAAAGAAATACATAAGACACTGACCAAATCTGTTAAACGACAGTCCAAGCAGAACAGTTGTCTGGATGATAGCACAAATGAACTTTCACCAAGGAAGAAAGCTAAGTTGAGCACAACTGAGGCTGTAGTCCAGAGTTCAGAAAGAGGCATGCAGACAGATAGTTGTTTGACTGAGCTGAAACAATATGAACAACCAGCTCCAGAATCATTTTCCCTGTCAGATCCTGCAACATCAGTATCAAATTTTCTGAAAGGGACCAAACCCATCCAGGCCTTGCTTGCCAAGAGTATTGGAAACAAAGTGACCTTAACAAATCAACTGCTACCTCCCTTGGGCATAAATGTATCTACTTCTGAAAAAACAGTTATATCACCTATGGAATCACTGCCAATAAAACCAACATTGCCTTGCCAGACCAGTTCAAGGAGTCCTTTACAAACAGCATACAAAATGCCAAGTAGCCATTATATACCAATAGACCTTCACAACAGGTCAGTGAAAATTCAAATGCAGCCTGTGATTGACCCTAAAACTGGAGAAAAAGTCATGCAACCTAAGAATTTTCTTATTCAGCAGAACAAAGGAAAAATTATATCCAAGGACGTTCAATCACTGAAACAAAAGTCTTCTGAACTGCACTGTACAACTTTCTCACAAGCAGCAATTGTCAATGTTTCTTTAACACCTGTCCTGGTAACACCAACTGCACATGCTACCAATCAACTGCCTAGTACAATTTTTAACAAGAATATTATGCATCTGTCACAACTAACTAGTCCTGTGAACAGACTGCACCCATTGCATTCTATAACCTCAACAAGTAACTCATTATCATCAACAATTACAATGAGCCACAGTGAAACTGACCAAACCAAGAGTACAGTTTCAGCTGCCACATTCCCTATATCTTTGGCTTTACCCACTGTTTCTACAGCTAGTCAGCCTTTTACATCAGTAACAACATTAAGTGGATCTACAAATACTACTTCTTCCTTTAATAGTCTCACATCACAGAAGAACAGTGACTCCTCTGAAGCTAAGCAAGAACTAAAAACAGTGTGTATAAGAGAATCACAGTCTATAATGGTAACAACACGAGGTGGGAACACAGGAATTGTTAAAGTACAGACAAACCCAGACCAGATTTCACCTAATAGTTTATCTCCTAGTTCATTTTTTGCTTATGCACCTCAACTTCAGACATTTTTGGTGCCAAAATCCACAGCATTATCAACCTCTACTCTTTCATCTATAGCAACAGCCACATCTGGTTTTCCACTTTTTGGACAATCATCTGTTTCTGGGTTTGCCACCTCAACAGTTGCTTCTGTCAACATTCCAGCTTTTCCTGCTGGTTTAAATCAGATAAAGGGGAAAAATTTCAAATGTACATTAGGGCAGCCTCCTCGTGGGGGCATTTTGGATCAAATAGAGAAAACGTGTCATGTGTCCTCTCCTACTTTCTTGCCCCCCCTTTCATCAACTAGCACTTTGATGTCAGAAATTCCAAGCAGTCCTGTTAATGCAATTAGTGTTGGACAGAATAACACTGGCATTACCCCAAATTCTTCAATAGAGCAACAAGGTAATACTAAAAAACGTCCTCTTATACAATCTGAGACTAGTACAGCAAAAAATGGAGATGTAATCAGTGGTACTCCAATTCAAAAAGTTATGTTAGTCACAAATCCACCTATTTTGTCTCCATGTGGGGCTACAGGAGTCAATATTATACCTTCTCCAGCATCCACTGGTGTAAGTGCTCAGAAATTAGTTTTCATTAATCCTCCACTTCCCAGTGATGCATCTAGTCTAGTTACAGAGTCATCAAAACAGACCCTCCCTTCTTCCCTAAAGAAAACCTTTGTTGGTGCCACAGAGCAGCCACAGTTGGTTCTGATTCCATCTACAGTAGAAGTACCAATAAAAAAAAAATCATCATCTAATGTGGCTCAAGTAAAAGATGTGAAAATTGGACTAAACATAGGTCAGGCCTTTGTAAATACCAAAGGCAACGAACAACAAGCTCCACCAATTAATATATTGCAATCTGTCATTTCTAAAGGAGAAAACAAAAATAAGATGGGCTTTACTTTATGTTTGTCAAGCAGTGGTAGTTTGGTTCCAGTACGTTCAAGTTTTGCAAGTCAAAGTGTTACATCATTGAACGAATCCATAGGTATTGTAACGAAAGCTGCAACTGCCTTTACAGTAACAGCAGCAAATGCACATTTGGAATCTGTTTCAGTAACATCAAGTGAGACTTCTGTTGGGACACAACCTACTGTCTTGATTGGTGGAAACAACACTTCAAGAATAAGGCCAGTTTTAGCTAAGCAACTGTGTACATCGAATATTGGAAATACTGTGGATATATCAACTGGAGAAACAGGACATCTTGCTTCATCTGTGCTAGTTTCAACTACACAACCAACAGTATCTCCTCAAAACTTATCATCTATTTTACAATTTCCAGCTGTTAGCCTGCCTGGATCTGTAGCCACCTCCCCCAAAGTGATACATACAGTTCCTCACTTCACAGCAGTTCCAGCTCTCCCATCACTTCCAAAAGACCAGCCACCCACATTACTTCAGTTTCAGTCACCAGGAATTTCAGCTGCTGTGACAACTAATGCAGATAATCACAAATCTCAAACTGTATTGTCCTCTGCTTCACAAAATACAGGTAAAGTCATTAGTTTTCCCAACTTTTCTTCACTACAATGCCAACAGATGCCACCCAATATAGTGAAACAAAGTCATACTTACACTTGTACTTCTGCTATTCAGGTGGCTACAGCTTCACCCACTGTAAAAAGCCAGGAAGGAGATCAATTGAATGAACTTTGCATGCAACAGAAAATAATTATTAACACTTGTATGCCTTTGGCACCTGGAACTGAGATAATGATTAATGGTACCCATTTTATTGTTCCATCACAAGGCCTTGGACCTGGCAGCCATGTTCTTCTCCTCTCTTCTAATACAAAGCAGACTCCTCTTCCTTTAGCTATTAACCATGGTCAAGGGGCTCAAGGTGTACCAATTGTTAATCCTATACCCCTGAAGATTACCCTAGCACCAACTAATTCATTAAGCTGGCAAACATCAAAACATCCTTTGAAAAGCTCTACAAAAATTGTGAACTCTTCAGGGTCTGCAAATGCTTTACCCACTGTACATGCAGTGCCCCATATATTGAATACTCCTGCTAGCGCATGTGCACCACCATCAACAACAACATTGTCTACGTCTTCAGTGATAAAACCTCCAGCTAATGTTTTAGTTGCAACTTCTTTAATTTCTGCCATGCACCCTGGGAACTGTCAGTTATCAAGGAATACTTCAGTGTTTGACTTAGATACATCTATCAAAAAACTATTGGTCAGTCCAGAGGGAGCCATTTTGAATGCTATCAATACTTCAGCATCAAAAGTTTCAACACTGCCTCCTGTTATAGTGTCCACAAGCAGAAATCCTATTACTATCTTTCCTCCTTTTCGATCATCTTGCCTAGATAAACCTGACAAAGCTGCATCCTGAATTTAGAGAAAATGAGCCACTTTGAAATGTTGGGGACTTTGAAAGTGGTTGTTATAATGTAAACCCTTTCTTATTTTGTTTAAAACATAGCTGATTTCTTACAAAATTATTTTGTTAGATCTTTTCTGTTTACCTGTGGGGCTTGAGAGAAGGAACAATATATTCAGTTTCAGTCAGAGGTATGCTTTCAGGGGGTTAATAAAATGGTCAGAAATGACCAAACAATTAATAAATAGCAAAAATTTTAGTTTGAAGAAAGCTAGCTTTTTGCATATGTTCTATCTTGCAATGTGTGCTCTATGGTAGTGGTCTTTATGATAGTATGTGTCTCCTCTTTTTATTTGTCAAATCTTTTTTAAATTTTTTATTGTTTCTGTAAAATAGAAATGCATTGTAAAAATGCAGTCTATGGTATAAAATTATATATAATCCTGAATTCCTAACAATCTGTACTAAACTATATGTGCAAAGAACTATGCTGTTTTATTCATGTTTTGATGACCCAATGTATAGGGTTTTTTTAAGTATTTTAGTAATTTTGGACCAGTGTACTGTTCAGCAACAATGCAGAAGAATCTACATGTAATAAGGTGCTATACTGCTTTGTGTTGGTAATTGTTTAAAAGTGTGTATATCTGTTGCATTGTGGCAGATATATATATATATATACACACACATATATATGTGTACATCTTTCCATTTAATGCAGAAGTATCTCACCATGACTGGGTGGCTTTCTGAACACTAATGTACGCAGCATGGGAGACAAACAGGAGGAATTAGAGGTCTGTGTGCAGTTGCAGGGCTATGATCTCATTGCGTTTACGGAGACATGGTGGGATAGCTCGCATGACTGGAATGCTGCTACAGGGTCTTTAGGAAGGACAGGTCAGGAAGGTGAGGAGGGGGAGTCACCCTTTATGTGAGAGAGCAGCTGGAATGCATGGAGCTCTGCCTAGAGACAGCTGAGAGGCCAGTTGAGAACTTATGGGTTGGGATTAGAGGGCAGATCCATGTGGGTGATGTTGTGGTGGGTGTCTGCTACAGACCACCTGATCAAGAAGGAGAGGTAAATGAGGCTGGAACCAGCCTCACATTCACAGGCCCTGGTCCTCATGGGGGGGATTTGAACCAAGTCAACATCTGCTGGAAGGACAACACAGCAGGGCGCAAGCAATCCAGGAGATTGCTGGAGTGCATTGATGATTGCTGCCTGATTGAGGAACCCATGAGGGGAGGTGCTCTGCTGGACCTGATACTTGCAAAAAAAGAACTGTTCAGGGATGTGAAGGTCGTGGACAGCCTTGGCTGCAGTGACCATGAAATGGTGGAGTTGAGGATCCAGAGAGAAAAGAACAAGGCAAATAGCAGGATCATCGCCCTGGCCTTCAGGAGAGCAGACTTCAGCCTGTTCAGGGATCTGCTTGGAAGAATCCCATGGGAGACAGTCCTGGAGAGAAGAGGGATCCAGGAGAGCTGGTTGATTTTTCAAGGGTCACTTCCTCCAATGTCAAGAATGGTCCATCCCAACATGCAGGAAGTCAAGCAAAGGTGTCCTGCATGCATGACCAAGGAGCTCCTGCCTAAACTCAAACATAAAAAGGAAGTGTACAAGAGGTGGAAGCAGGGACAGGTGATCCAGGGGGAATATATACTGTCCGAGTGTGCAGGGATGGGGTTAGGAAAGCCAAAGCCTACCTGAAGTTGGTTCTGGTGAGGGACATGAAAGGCAACAAGAAAGACTTCTACAGGTATAACTGCAGCAAAAGGAAGGGTAGGGAAAATATGGGCCTGCTGCTGAATGGGACATACCATGGGCCCTGATAAGATGCATCCATGAGTGCTAAAGGAGCTGGCTGATGTCATTGCGAGGCAATTATCTTTGAAAGGCCATGGTGACTGGGGAGGTTCCTGAGAACTGGAAGAGAGCAAATGTCATTTCTCTCTTCAAGAAGGTCAATAAAGAGGACCTGGGGAACTACAGCCCAGTCAGCCTCACCTCAGTCCCTGGGAAGGTGATGTAGCAGTTAATCCTGAATACCATTTCCAAACATATAAAGGACAAGAAGGGAATAGTCAGTATGGATTTATGGAAGGGATACCTGACCAACCTGATAGCCCTCTATGATGAGATGACTGGCTGGGTGGATGAGGGGAGAGCAGTGGATGTTGTTTACCTCGACTTTAGCAAGGCACTGTCTCTCATAACATTCTCATAGACAAACTGAAGTATGGGTTAGATAAGTGGCCAATAAGGTGAACTGAAACTGGCTGAACTGCTGGGCTCAGAGGGTTGCGATCAGCAGCATGAAGTCCAGCTGGAGGCCAGTCACTAGTGGTGTCCCCCAGGGGTCAATCCTGGGGCCAATATTGTTTAGCCTCTTCAGTAATGACTTGGATGATGGGACAGAGTGCGCCCTCAGTAAGTTTGCAGATGATACAAAACTGGGAGGGGAGGCTGATAGACCAGATGGGTGTGCTGCCCTTCAGAGGGACCTTGACAGGCTGGAGAAACGGGCAAAGAGGAACCTCATGCAATTCAGCAATGGGAAAAGCCAAGTCCTGCTCCTGGGGAGGAATAACCCCATGCACCAGTACAGGCTGGGGGCTGACTGGCTGGAAAGCAGCTTTGCAGAGAACCTGGGGGTCCTGGTGGACAAGAAGTTGAACATGAGCCAGTGGTGCACCCTTGCAGCAATGACATTCAAGAGCATCCTAGGATGCATTAGGAAGAGCATTGCCAGTAGGTCGTGGGTGGTGATTCACAGAATCACAGAACAGTTGAGGTTGGAGGGGATCTCTGGAGATCATCTTGTCCAACCCCCCCTGCTCAAGTAGGGTCATCTAGAGCACATTGCCCAAGACCATGTCTGGTTGGGTTTTGAATATCTCCAAGGATGGAGACTCCACAACCTCTCTGGGCAACCTGTTCCAGTGCTCAGTCACCCTCACAGGAAAGAAGGGTTTCCTCATGTTCAGATGGAACTTCCTGTGTTCCAGTTTGTGCCTGTTGCCTCTTGTCCTGTCACTGGGCACCACTGAAAAGAGTCTGGCCCCTTCCCCTTGACACCCTCCCTTCAGATATTTATAAACATTGATAAGATTCCCTCAGTCTTCTCTTCTCCAGGCTTCCCCTCTACTCAGCACTGGTGAGGCCACATCTGGAGTCCTGTGTCCAGTTCTGGGCTCCCCAGTTCAAGAGAGACATGGACATACTGGAGCGGGTCCAGCGAAGGGCCACAAAAATGATTAAGGGACTGGAGTATCTGACATAGGAGGAGAGGCTGAGAGAGCTGTGATATTTTAGCCTGGAGAAGTGACAGAAGGAAATGAGGAAATAAATGGTAATTTATGGCTAAACCTCCTTTGTACATGTGCCTTCTAATCAATGGAGATTCCTGAGGGGAGCCAGGGGCCAGGCACTTACTGTAGTTATTCAATTCAGATATTTTCTTTTCTTCATCTTACGTTGCCAAGTGGCCTCCATTACACACACATGCCTCCCCAGCTTCAAGGACAACATAGCTGTGCTAATTGCTGCTCTCAGGTCACAAATTCAAAAAGGTTAGCTTATTTAACAAAAAACTTCCTTTCTTACTTCATTAGCATCATTTCAGCACGATTCAATCTAAATGATCATGGTCTGTAAAACAATTTACATATCTTTATCAAGAAGGAAGAGAATGGCTGAATGCTCTGAGCAGCCTGTTTGAAATAACAAAAATAAAGTATAACAAAGAATTATCTTAATAAGATAACCCAAGTTTGTGTAGGATATGCAGCTCTTCCTTTACCTAATAGTTTTATATAAGTTTTTGAACTGTGCTGCAAACCACCAGATCATCTTGCATGCAGTCTAGCTGAACAAGCTAATTACACTCATTGAGTTGAATGGACTCATTCAGAGTTGAATGCAGAAACTGGGAAAAAAAAGAGTTTAAGAGATCAAATAAACATCATGTCATCTGGAAGGATTTTAGAATGACTTGAGTCCTGCAGATATAATCCAGTAGTCTTTGTCTGCATGTAATAGCCACCACCTTCTTGGATGTGGTCCCAGTTGCACAACCCATTACTGATGCCAATTTGTGCTGGTGGCCTTGGACAGATTTGGCAGCCTCTTAGTGCCCTGAGTTTATCAGTTCTTGCAGATTCAGCAGGACTTCTAGTCTCCAGAGCTTTCTGTTCCTGGGAGACTTTCACATGCTACCTCTCAGCATGTACTTTTCCTCTCTTCAGCCTGCTGTTTTCTGGTAACTACTTCTCTATCGGTATCTATAAAGCCCATTCACACAAATTCACACAGAAAGGGCTTTTATGATACCTGCAGCTTTGTGAAGTATTTTGCCTTGATCATCTATTGTTGCTCTTCCCATTTTACAGTTCAAAATTAAATCTGAGCTGCTCATTTATCTTCAAGAAGGTAAGGAATACCTGTAGACTGTTTACGCTGTTATAAATGATACTTACATTTTTTCCTTTTTAGAATTTAAGAGTTTTAGACTTTATGAAGAGGCTCTTGGGGTTTCCATTTGTAAGTTGAAGAAAACACTTTCCTCTGGGCTGCAAGAAAAATCATCTCTGTTCAAATCTAGTTTGTCAGCTCAGCTTTCACTAAGACTAAGGTTTAGCTTTCACTTTTAAGTGCTTGTTTGAGTGAACACAAAGTGTGTAGTTATATAAAATATTTTGCATGAGGTGAAACATGAAAGGGGACCCTGCCTGGAACATCAGTGCTTCAGAGAATAAAGAGCATTTATGATGAGGCAGTTTATGCTTTTTAAGTTCTGTCCTGTGACGTCCTAAAGAATTATTTAACCATTCAGGGGTTAGCTGACATTTTGGCTTTTACTGTTAGGCTTGTAGGACAAAATTGGCAATAGCTTAAACATAGGCTGACCATACATGCCCTGCTTTTGAAAATGCCTTTGATTTACCCACCTGGAAAATGTAATTAGGGGCCATATTCTCTGCTGGTGTAAACAGTTGCCACTCCATTGATTTCAAAGATATTTCATCCACTTCCACCAGTAGAGAATTTCTTCAATAATTTCCCCATTGGAACAAGGCTACTTATGTAGAAGATATAGTATTTTTATTGGCTATGTGCTATCATTGAATATATGAGAGATGTACAAAATGAGTCTCTGAAACATAGATCTTATTTAAATAATCTGCACAACCCTAAAAGGTCATCCTGCCACAAATACACACATAGTCTGCAAACTCTCCTAACAGTCATCTGTGCTTTTTGTCTGGAAGGTAGGAAAGCCTGTGGAAACATGTCTCATGCATTCTGCAACCCTTTATTGTGGACTTACCCATGGTCATTCTTTCCCTCTCCTGGAACTGCTGGCACACTGTCTTTATTGCTGACCAGAAGCTTTCTGGGAGTGTTATAAAACAAGTAGTAAGTCAGGATAAAGTGTTGCAAGGTCACACAAATTTTTAATTTAAGGGAATGTTTATCAAAATGACTGAATCAAAAGTACTTTGTTTTCAGTATGTATGATTACTGACACATCACAGGTATCCTGAATATAAATTGTCTCAAGATTGCATAAGCAGTGTTAGCATGGGAAAAAGTCAGGAAATTATTATGGAAGAAATAAACAGACATCAAGGCTGATGTTACTGGCAAGGTTGTGTGACATGGGATGCAAAGAGAAACTGGACAGAAAAATGTAGAAAAAGTTCCTCTACATTTTTAGTTACATAAAGCTTGAAGCATGAGAGAGAGAGAGAGTGAGGCTAGTTGAGCTGTCACTATTTATTATTTGTATATGAAAAATCCTCAAACTGTTTTGGACTTTGATACTCCACATCTAAACACTATTCTTAATCTTGGTTTCTCATTTCTCATTTGTTAATAGACCAGGTGCATTTTTTGCTTTTAATTGTATAGGGTCCTTTAAAATTCTACTCAAACTGCAAGAATGGAAAAATTTCCTTTTCTGGTTTTTAAACAAAGAACTCTGTCTTACACCACAGATGTTGCCTCACAGACAGAAGTCTTGTGTAAAATAGCATTACAGTAGCTGTAGATCTATTTTATGTCAAAGTAGTTAAGAGAAAATAGGTTTGGATATCTTTTCATATGCTCTAGGGTGAAACTGTGTGCACTTCATTTTATTTTGGAATCATAGTCTAGTTCTTTCAACATCTTTGCAGAGAGAGAGCGAGAGTGGCAGTAGAATGTCATCTGCTTTTCAGAAAGCACCCCCCCCCCAGTATGCCAATGTTAATTTCTGCTCTGTACTGATTGGACCATGGACTTCTTTTCACTGCTGCAGCTGCTTTATTTTTTTATTTGCATTGTATGCTTCAGTGGAGAGGCTTTTTTTTTTTTTCCAAATCATGATTTTGATATGAGAATGCATCGTGCATGAATGATAAAATGGGAACTGTACAGAAGGCTGTTGACTCCATGCTAGTGTTGGGTTCTTCTTTGGGATATGTTTATCTACCATGTAACTGAACACTCAAAGGGCCAGTCTTTCCCAGTGCAGCTGATGCTGCCTTCCAAATGTGCGTGAGCACTTCAAACAGCACAAATAAACTCAGTATAGCTTCTGGAGCAGAAGTATTAAAACTCTGTGGTAGCAAAAAGCTATTGCAGAGAAACTCATTAAAGAAATATATCTTAATTGAATTTTTAAGTGATATTCCTGTGAATTTTTGGCTCTTCTTTTGGCAGTACCTGAAAATTCTTGGTTGATGAAAGAGTATGTCTTGGCAGCTAAACATCCCTTTTCCTCTGTGGTGGCATAGGAAGTATTTCAGCATGGTATTAGCCCAGCAGATAGACTTCTGTATATACAGGGACTTTGGCAATGTTCCATGTTATCAGAAAGTGTGACAATGGGCATTATGTAACAATTTATCTAAGTTTATAATGAGGAGACAGTTCTTTAGGTGGTTGTGTGCATAAGGATTTGTAGATTTGTTCTCTTTCAAACTTGATTTGAAATAACTGTATCTAAGGAATAAACAAAAACAAGTATATCTTTTAAGTTAGTGATTTAGTAATAGATGCATTGCCATTGCCTTTTTTTGTTATAACCAAGCCCAGAACAGCCAGGAAAGGAGATCTTTTGCATATTGGTTTACAGTTTGTTATCCGTTCTGCCTTGTTACTTAAGCAGAGAGTGAGCAGTAGAAATGAAGGGAAACACAAAATGGCATCTGAATAAGTACATTCCAAAGGAATGTAAATTCCTGTAAAATCGATGCCATTGTCATTGGAGTTGCTTTCAGGAATAGTGCTTTTTCTGAAGTGAACCTTAGAACAAAATATATTGACTCATTCTGATCTGTTTCAAAGTACATTTTTTGGTCTAAAAATCAAGTAGTATAACTCTACAATATTGTTTTTAATTGCTTTTTGGAGTAGATATCCACTGATATTTTAATAGTAAATTTTGGGAAAGTACCACATATGGAAATGAACTTATGTGTAATAGTCCTCCAGTACATATGCTCCCCTCCCCCCGCCCCGGCTGGTCTGGTTAACTCAGGAAGACATATGTTTGCATTATTTTGATTAACTCAGGGACCAACAGTGGCACAACCATTTGATTCATTCAGCTGATACATCCAGTTGATTTGCTCAACTGATATATCCATTTATCCAAAACAAAGGCCACCCTCTGGTCCCCTTTGTGTTGAGATAAGTTCAGCTTTCTTGGCAACAGCTGTGGTCAGTCACTCCTTACATTCTTCCCTGAGCTTCATGGGCACATCGCCCTTGCCTGTCTCCTCTGAGCCTTCTTCCATTGTAGGGGGTTCATTGATCTTTCACAGATGCTGAGGTGGCTGCTGCTAAACCAGTTTTGAAGAAATCAGGATAATGGTTTTAAAAATTTACAAGGATCAGACCTGAAAGGTAAGAATAGGTGATATGAAAAAGGATCATTCTACCAATCTGATCTGCAATCTTATGGAATGAATATCTGCTTCAAGACAATAGGTACAGACAAATTAAAGTAATTATCTCAGAAAGATGTCTATTCTTGATTTTGAACGATTGAGCGACATTGGAGAATTAAGCAATGTCCTTGGTAATTTGTTTCAAATGGTAAATTAAGTTTGCACCTTATTTCTAAGCCAGCTTCAATTTACATTTGTTGGCTTTTGTAATGCCATACCATCAAGGTCCTTTGATAAGCAGCTTGAGGTCACTCATTTCAAGTGGTAGGCAACTCAGCAGGACTTCTTGAATGAGTCATATCTTCCTTTTATAAGTCTGTAGATGAATTTAATGTACACTGGCATAGGAAAGCTGTTTGAACAGAGAATTACTTTGCTAAAGGTATCTGGATAAGCAGATTTACAATCTCTGTCCTGAGGACTAGAACTAGCTTGTTTACTACAGGCCTTAATCTGTCACTTCTGTCCACACCTCTCTCAGTGGGGTGAATTAAAAAATCTCAACATGCTTGTTTCCAGGATCCTAGCTTGGTAAACAAGCCTATTGCCAATGCTGGGGTTGACCTGTCCTTCACAGCTTTTATTCTGATAATGTGTTCAACTTTGCTTTCTAGCTTTAATATCCCCTCTTGATTTGATGTGTTCATAGTTCTTCATGCCTCTGCTCAGATTTTATTTTCACATGACAATTGCATTATGATCAAGTTACCTGCATAACCTTCACTTTGGATGAGCAAGACTTGTCAGCTATGAACAGAGGAGAGGCACTGGTGTCTGGTGGCACCCATCTTTAGAATTTTCTGCAATTTTCAATCTCACTTCTGGAAATGTAGATAACGTTACCACACATAAACCAGCACAAAACCAGAAGGTAAACACTGACTGTTTTATCCCTTTTCTGTGTTCAAGCACTGTGATTATGCTTACCACTCCCCACAAACAGCATTTATCTGGTTACCCACTAGACTCCTCCAAACGGCTTCAGCTATAGTATAGAAGAAACTATTCTGAGATAGTAAACATGGCCTACAGTCTTCATTTTCCTTGGGGGCTTCTCCTTACCTTTGGTTGTGCCCAGCTTACCAAGCATTACCTTTATTTTTCCTTTGTTATCCCATTTTATCTGTAGACAAGGATTTTTCAACTTAGCATGAGGAAAAGATCTAGCAAGGACAGAATCTGCATCAAATAGCCATTTCAGTATTTTGTTTACAGCTATACTGAGACCTAGTGCTGGATCTCAAGCTGTGAGATGCAACTCCTAACGAGGTTTAAAAAACCACAACCATTCTGAAAGTTGCTGTTTGGGACTTCTCTGCCTAAAGACTGAAAGATAATGATTTCATACTACACATTTTGATAAGAAACAACTAACCTTAGCTGATAAAGGTGATGGTGAAAATGTTCATCAAAAACTGTCTTGATACAATCCTTATTGCAAGTATACCTTGTGTGAAAGGGGTTTTTTTTAATGAACAGCAGGAACCCAAGCGGTGTTGCTGTTTGGTTTTAGAGATAGTTAACTGGGTACAAGACAGGAATCCAAGAAGGCAGTTCTGGTAACAAATTGGGATTAAGTGACAGTGGTCTTTACATACTATTAAATACCAAACTGTCTTAGTAGGCCTTACTAGGAATAACTAAGGCAGTCAATTTAACTTTAGTGGGGTAAGTGAATTGTGGAGATGAGCGAATGAGTTATGGGATTCCATAGACAATGTTAGCAATCAAGCTGTTTCTTTTACATGGCCACTGAACCTAGTTTTTGCCTTTAGATTGAGCCAAGAAGAGATCTTAACTATAGATACGTAAACCCCTTTTTGAAACATTTAATGGACTTGGTTATGTCAAAGAACCACTAATAGGGTGACTCTAGCTTTGAGAGAGAGCTCTTCATTCTGCAGTACACAATTATGACACAGCAAATTAAACAAGTGAAATATTCATCTGGTCCTGTGAAAGCTTAGTCTCTCTAAGACGGGACCCTGAACTCTTGTAACTTCCTATTAATGTCAGGAGGCCAGCAGTAGGTGTTCTCCATAGGAGTAACTTCAAGTACAATTGAACACTTTTTAAAAATTATGCATGTAACAGCACTGGAATTGAACCAGAAGTTTAGCACATGAGATTTGCTTTGAGTAGTAGATATCCCTATCCAAAGTCCTATGAATGACTTTTAAAATGCCATGATTAAATATTTAACAGTAAACAGTAGCTCTTCCAAACAACAGTAGCATTATAGTGACATATTAAATATGTAAATATGTTAACACAAGGTAACAGTTAAACAAATGCATGTGTTCACTTCTCATGGAGATCCAAAAACTGAACAGGAGAAAAAATGACGAACGGTGGCTTTTGCTTGTAGGTACCGAGCATTACCACAATCACAGGAAAATGTTAACTTGAAGAACAGCTTTTATTTGATTTAATATGGAAACTTATAAACAGTTTTTTCAGAAAAATAATTTTATAAGTGTCCCCTTAAGGTAGTAATGGATTTTAAAGTCAGCTCACACTAGGCTAGTAAGTTCTTATTTGGAAGGAACCATTTATTTTAGCAGTATGATAGACATTATCTGAAACCTGTATCTAAAACGCCAACTAAACAAAGTTGGGACTCAAATAGGATTTCTTTGCATCAGTTGCTGCAACTCTGATTTTTGGAGTTCCATTTGAGTTTCCAGTTGAGGAGTTGGAATGCGCTCATCTCCAGTCTTCTAGATAACTGAAATTATTGCACTTGCATTGGCTTTATTGGGCATAAAAAGCTATCATAAAGCAATAGTTTAATATTCATATACTTTAAAGCACTTAATGCTATCTGCAAATGAACTATACAAGTAAACAAAACAATTCATTTCAACTTAATAGTGAATGTTTTTAAGTTTCAGGGTTTAAATGCACTGGGAAACTGATAGACGCTGTAGCTATTATATGACAACACATTTAGTCCATGTCGGTAATCAGGTGATGTTATAAAAAATGAACTGTTTCATATAAAATAAACAATGCTGCATTTTTTGCTCTCAGATGGCACAGTACAAACAAGATGATACCTAAGTTATTACCATTACAAGCAGTTATTACATAGGGACAGCAGCTAGGAAAAGAAGTATCTTAAAAGCAATAGACATTCGGAGTCAGCTTTTCATAACATTGTATGAAAGTTACTCTTATTTAGTTACAAGCATGTCCATTATAACTGTTTAAGTATGAGCTGTTTAAGTAAAAATTAGAAGCAAGAGTACATAAGTGAATATTTACATTAAAAAAAATTCAGAAAAGAACTTACAAGTGAAATAACCTTCACCAATCACCCTAAACCAATTGTAGGAAGTGCATAGCTGATTTTAAAAAGTTAAACCACCTAGTGCCACTAATAAGTTAGTAACAATATGCCTCATCCAGAAGGATGTGCAATTCCACTTTAATTTCGCTAGTTATCTAGAAACATGCACAGTACATATCAGTATCTTCAAATATGGTACAACCATGAATATTTATAGAAGAGCATTCACAAAACCATACAGTATTTTACAGTTCTTTGATACAAAGCATCTTTTAGGCGATCAAGGAGCTGAATGCCTAGCTTCTATGTACTTTGTAATTCATAAGAAAAACAGGCAAGCTGGGAAAGATAACAATTTTCATCTCCTCTTTGTCTTTTATACTCAAACAGGCGATACTAAGAAAGAAGGTTTTCCAGAACACATTTAATGCAAAGAACTGACTAAATACTAGTTCTACCTGTCTACAGCTGCATTCATTGTCCCTCAACATTATAAAGTACCAAAGTGTAAAGCTGTTCAGCATAAAAAAAAAAACATTTTGCCTTCTTTTGCAACTGTATTAGATGAAGCAGTTTTAGTTGTACTATACTTCTCTATAGAATAAAGAATAAATTACATAAAAAGATTAAACCGCAAATGTGGAAGCATTTCTAAAAGCTGATTTACTTCCTTACACCCCTTATTCTTGAGAGAGTTGTCATCTTCCAATTAAGACACAGTGCAGTCATAACTGCCTTCTTGGAAAGAATCCTTTTCCTCTGTTGTAGACTTGTCTTCTTCATGTCTGATTACACTGCTATTAGCAGCGTCACTCTGAGGATTAGTGCAATGGCTAGACAAAGTCATGCTTTCCTCAACTCCGGGGCTTGCTTGTTCTGTAACATTAGGAGGGTTCACTGGCTGAAAAGCTTCAGGCTGCACTCGCTCTTCTGTTATCTCACTTAGTTTCTGGATCTGTGGTTTGATGATGTTTAGAAATGGCTTGTACCCAGGGCTAAGAAAATAAAGGGTATAGAACACTTTTAGAGAGTTAAAAATAGTACTTCTGTCACAACCATGAAGTAGACTATTGCTTGGGAAGTATCTACTATAAAGGAGTGTCTTCTACGACTATCATCCCTCCTGTATAAAAACAGGGTCAATATTTTAAATAAGGAAATTCTGCATAATTTAACTATATATATTTTTTTAAGTTAATACAGCCATACTCTAAATGATTGCCCTGACATTTTAGAATAAGTTAAAAAAATAGTTTTAATTATGGCTAAGGTAACTTCAGCTTGTGTTATTTATTAAGTAGAATGGAAAATGAACTATCCAAAATAACACTTACCAATCTGTGGAAGCCCATTTGTCAATAGCATGTAGGCCAGTCTTGATGTTCTGACAGATTTCTCCATCAATATCAGAAGATTGCATTATACTAAAAATCTGGTTAATTACTGAAGATTCTCTGAGAATAAAGCCTATGATAATACACCAATCTAGACATCCTGCTTCCATGAAGATATGTAGTAAATACCTGTATGAAAAAATCTACTTAGTTCATTTTTTCCACTCGAAGGACAAAATCCCAATGCTCAATTACCATAGACAGTGATTCCTTCCCCTAATGTTGCATCCTAAGAGCAGATATCAATCATTTTAAATCTTAAATGCAAAGATAATGTAACTTACTGTAGTTGGACCTGTGACTTGCGGGGCCCTTTACAAGCCAGTTCCAGAGAGAGATGTTCAAGCTCTGACTGAGTTAAACTAAGACTAGAGGAATTTTCATCCACCATGGTCCAATCACCATCCACCATAGAACTGGTTTCAGTCAGGTCTGTTGCTGAACCAATGCTACATTCATCATCTATCAAAAATATTCAGAAGTATAAGGAAAAAGGAAAAAACTTATTTTAATAAAACCCTATTTTTTGTGTTGATTCCTATATACACTGACACACTACTCAGTAATACCTTGCTGTATATCACAATTATCACTAAAAAGTTACTTTGGGCATATTGTCCATCCTAAGTCAGCATTCTGTCTCTTTTATGCAAGCAGTTACTGATATCATCACTTCCAGGACCATAACAGTTCTTGCATAAAATAAAAATAATTTTGCTGAATAAAGTGGGCAATGTTCATTTATCAACTGATATTTGTAGATGCTATTAAGAAATACTCTGGCTACAGTGAAGTGCTTTTGGACTCTTATCAGCTGTGACAGATGCCTCCTAAAGCTGTGTTGGTAAAAATAATTGTTGTAAAAGACCACAGTGAGCCTCCTATCTGCTATAATCCTACAATTAAGTCTGCAGAAAGAGCTGCAACCCTTTTAAAAGGTACTCTTCCTTAACATTAAATCACTTTGTTAAAAACTAGGGTAGAATAGCAAGCTTTTTTTCCTTCATAGAAAAACCCTAAAGACTCCTAATCTTCTATAGTGTAAAAATTTACCTGTGCTAATAAAGCAAAGGAGTAGGTAAGAGAAAAAATAAAAATATACAGAACAGATGTAGCTGGACAATTTTTGCAAAAACAGTAGCAGCCAAACTACAATCATTATGGTGATGAGTCATTAAAATCCTCCAGAAGTCTACTTATTAGCATAGATACATCTTCTCTGAAAAGGTTTAGGAAGACAGCAAGCTACTTCATAGTTTCTTGCTCAAATGTCACTAATAGATTTGTTGCTTATAGAATTATTATTAGAATTCAGCCAGCACTGTTTTAAAGACTATAATAAAACAATCTATTTACATTTTTAAAATAAATTAGTTCAGAATGTATATTAAAGTGTTAAAATAAATTAGTTCAGAATGTATATTAAAGTGTCATTAAACTCAAAGGCCTTAATTCTATTTAGAAAAATCATATATCCATCTGCAGAAACTTCAGTAACAGCAACTTGTAGTAGAGAAATGAAAAGATAAATATTCTTTTCAGATCCATAAACTGCTTTTTGAAGGACTGTATAACAAAAGTATTTAAACTCTCCTTGCATTCTTGCAGTCTCAATAGGTAATAAACAAAAGAAATAAATAGAAGTGAAAAATACAGGAAGGCAGTGCTTGAAGAGAAAGACAGAACCTGACTCTTCCTTCATTTTTTTTTCCAAAACTGTTAACCTAGTGAATAGTAGCCCCAAGTGCTGTGATACTCAGGAGCACACCATCTGGAGGAGAGTGTACTTTATGCAAAAGATACTTGAGTGTAAAGGAACGTGTAACATTTCAACGGGATCTCACATCAGGTATTTTCTGCTTTAGTAGGCAAAAGACTTGAGGACAGTAGTTAAAAAAAAAAAAAAGTAGGCAGACTAAAAAATTTGTCTACTCTGTATCCTGTCTCTGTCTGTGGCCAGAGAAGATGCACAGAGAATAAGATAAGATTTCTCTCTGTATCTTCTGTAAGCTGGTCATATATTAGTGTTTTTAAAAATGCAATTAGAAAAGGTCATGGAATAGGGAAGAAAAAGTTCCTTTGTAAAGGATTCAAAGAACAGAGTTTATGCATTAAAATACTGTTGAAGACAGATGATAACAGCTACAGTTTTTATCTGATCAGCTCTGTACTTAGTGCCTAATACTTCTGTTATAAACACTTACCAGTCAAATAAAAATTAACCTAAAAAATTGTTTCTTCACCTCTTATTGTACTATAGTAACTAGACAGTTTACCCCACAGATCAATTGCTAGAGACGGGAAAGTGTCCATGCAGCTTAGTGGAAGTACACACACAAGTAAAGGCTAAAGAGAATTCCTTTACACTGTTTGCAATGGTGAGTTATAGAACCTTGCAATACACAAAGATAAGCTTAAGAGTTCTATTTCCCAAGTTTAACTGAAAAAAATATTAAGTTTCAAGTTACCAACACCGATGAAGAATTTAAGAAAATATGAATTTCATCTTTTACCTTTAAAGTAATTATAGCTGTATGACAGGCATATATTTCTGTTTGTAAAAATTTCAGCATGCTTTTCATAGAGTCCTCATTTTTTCTGGCTTTTAGCATCAGCAGTTGAGAAACATAGCAATACAGCAGTGACATGCAAATATCAGAATATTAATGTTCACTTCAATCAAGAAAGAAAAGTGACCAACCTTTATTTAACAAAGGAGAAAGGACTGCATCTTGCATGGGGGGTCCATAGAATGAAATTGTGTCAATCTCTCTCTGAGAGGAGCTAATAGTGCCAAGCCAGCTATGACTCCGAGGTATGTTTGGAACCCCTGTGTCCATTTCCACATTTAGAAAGGTGCCTACAGAATGAGATTTTAGGAGATGCTTCCCCACACCTTTAAAATCCCCCCCAAAATAAAAGCACCCTGAGTTAACATTCAAATAATTTACTTGCTGACCAAAAGCACCACCAAAAGCAAGTATAGCCATTTCAAGAACTTTGATCAGCTAGCATAAAAGAAATATTCATCTAATAAGCTGCTAGCATCACCACACTCAAATGAAGGTACTACTACTACCATCAAAAAGGGGAGGGAAAAATCAGTAGCTAGTGTTAACTATGCTCTCTTCCATCCTCATTATCACATAGTTAGCAAGTTTTAAACATGAAAAACTCATTCATCTTTGAATATGAAAGAGTTGATCAAATCCATAGCTAAAAAACATATAATAATGTTGATTTTAGTCAGTTTCTGTAGCTGAATTTACATTGAAGAGCAATATCCACATTCAATTAGATGTCTGCATATGAGTGGTATCCAACTTAATACACCTGAGAAAGCAAAAAAATCTCAGAGACAACAGCATAACAGGACTAAAGGAAGAAATTAGGTCTATGCCAAACAGTCCCTTCAGAAAACACATCCAACATAAGAAGGCTATGAAGGTGATAAGCCTCAGCCTGTTCTTTGCTTGGCTGAACAGAGGAAGGAGAGATTCAAACTGATAGGTGCAGGCTTGCAGAAAAGAAACCTAATCCAAATCAACTCAGATATTACAGCACCTGTCCTGTACATTCCAGTCTTGAAGGGTGAATTAATAGAGGAAGCTGGTATGACTGGAAATGGCCAGAGGAAATCCTCATGTAATTTTTTCAAAGCAATCACAAAATCCTCCACACAGGCAGCTCTGGTTCGCTCCTTACGCAACCAGCCAATCAGCTCAAAGCTTAACTGTGCAGCAAAGCAGCCAAGGTCTTTGAGTTTGATTTCTTCTAGCAGATGCCGAGCATGTCGCCAAAGCATCATATCAATGTACATGTTCTCAGCACAGTCACAGTCTGTAATCCACCTATGAACAAACCAGAAAAAAGGAATATTAAGATTTATAAGATTGAGTAGTAAGGACTGTTGGCCACAAACATGGCATGCAAATCTGCCAGAGTAACAGTGAAAGCCACATCTATACCAACAGAATCCAGCTTCAGTGTTATTTGGTACTTACTTTCTCTAAAAGTCTCCAGTGCCACAATGGGCAAGTGAAACAAAGGAAAAAAGCTATGCGGGCAACACTATCTGTAGAGCATCAGCAATAAGGGCAGAGGAAAGAAAAAAAAGAAAAAAATGGGGGGGAAAAAAAGTGCCCACTGCAAAGATCTCCAAGAAATTGGAAAAGTTTAGAGAATAAGACAAGCATTAGTCTGAGACTTTCTTTTAAAGTTGCTAAAATATATTTTTAATGGGAAATCACTGAAGAAAAGCATTTAATTTGTGCTAAGATTATTTTGAAAATAATATATGGGACAAAAGCAAACCAAGACACTATTAAATTCCTTCCTCATTGATCAATATTAATGCTCAAATGTAGACAATGTGAATTTAGTATCCAGCAGGTGGAGATGGGTCTACCCAAAGACATAAATGGCCATATTTATAGTGGCTTGATATATCAATATGTGCACAGCATCATAGTGCAATATATGTTATGATGCTGCAATATCATGAGTCTGTCAGGACAACCAGCCATTCAGCAAGCCAGAATCTTCAGATATGAGGCACATTGTGGTCTGACTAGCTATTTAAGTTACTACACATGTATTCAGTGGACTCAGAATAGAGGCTTTTGGTCAACAGTACCCATTAGGGTAATGTATGTACCATCAATAGCCACATGCCTACTGTCAAGAACATAAAAAAAGATATACATGGACATTACAAGATTCTGTAACAAATGCAACAGGGACAGGATGGGGGGAGGAAGGGGAACGTGCATGTCCAAGGACAATTACCTTCTGAACACCAGAAAATTCTATTGTGGCTTGAACTTAAGCTATTCTTCATTTCAGGAGAAGAAGAGGCTCTACTTACAAGCAAATAGTGACTGTGACATATATTATATAATATTTTTCTATAATTGGGAGAGCCAATACAGTAACTAACAGTGGAGGGAAGGAGAGGACATTACTATCAATTATTACCTTTTCCCAGATGGGCCAGAGATCATACTCAGTGTTTTCTGTAGGTTGAATTTGCTATGGAGATTCTCTGCTGATTGGGATAAACTAATGCTGCGATGTCTGAAGAATTCAAAGCCACCACTTAAACTGGGTTCCTAAAACCAAAAACCCCCAAGCATATGATCAACTGAAGTAAATATGCTACATAGTGGTTATAGGCAAGATAAATTGCACAAGGGCTGATGCACAGTATTTACTACTTTCTTCGCAAACCTGAAGTGTTGGTGTAGCTGGAGGTGTCTCCAATTCTCTAGAGCCAATGGCTTTAAGAAATCTGATCAAATGACGACAAAGGTCCCACTTTTCCCGCTCTAAGGCAGTGTTAAATAGGAGAGTAGCATGCTGTCTACTAACTGTTGGAGCTTCCATATTCTGCAAGTAACAAAGCATAAATCTGAAATCATTTGCTTTCTGCATCCAGCAACAAAAATATTTTTATAAAATTAAGCCTCTTCATGGTAGACTCAACAATACGAGATATCTGTAAAGTCAGATTTCATGCTGTAATTTTCCATTTTATTATAGGAAACGATCCATACTGTTCTATACCTCCCCTTCCACAGCTGGGCATAATTTCAACAAAAACTGAAACATAAGTTTAGTATGACAATCATTTTTAAACAATACAACATTGTTAACTGGTAAACATTACCACTGTTAATGGTAAATATCACCTCCCTTTTGCAAGATTCAGGATACCATTACCTGTAGGATAATAAGATAAGAGGCAGCTGTGTCTAAATCCTGGGCCATTAAGCACTCCTCAAATAAGTCCTTTGGGTTTCCAACAGCAGCAAAAAGGTAATTCCACAGGGCATATTCTGTCTTCCTAGCACAATGAACAACTGTCTGCAGGAAAAGGGGGAATTCTGTAATGAACTTCGCCACAGTGGGAAGCAGAGGGTCAGGAATGGGTTCCCGTGAGGTAGCTTCTTCTTCCAGCACTTCATGAAGCATCAGTTCTAGTACATGAGGAAAGTATGGTAACGTGGCACAGGAGTGGGCCAAAAGTAAGGCTTGTTCACCGAGGTTCCTAACCAAAAGCTGGCGTAAAATGTGATGGAGGTAGATCTGAGAGGTTCTCTCAACAATGCAGAAAGGAAAGAGGACCTCTAAGTGTTCTCTAGTGCTGGTTTGAGTGTATAAACAGTCATAGAGCACAGTGTCATTAACAGCACCAAGAAACAAGGCATCTTCAAACAAGACAGCCAATGGGTATATGTTGATGTGGAAAGGCAGCATGATCCGCCTTGACAGAAAGGAATGTGGTTTTCGATGGTCTCTAGGAAATAGAGGAAGCCAGACTTTCATACCTGCCCCACCACAGCTGAGCCAGAGAGCCTCCAGTAAGTGGTGTTTCTGTTTCTCAAGCCTGCAAGTAGTCCAGACATTTTCAACAGACTGGGCTAGTACAACTGGAGCACAAAAAGGCAGCTATGGAAGAAAAAGAAAAAAAATTTTTTTTTAAAGTTTTCCCTCACAAGAACACTTCCATCAGCTGAGCTAAGAATATCCTTTCTCTGCAAAGCATACTTTATGCTTTTAACAAAGAAGAAAAACTTCAGAGATTAACAGATTTGTAACTGCTCCCTAGCACCAGGAAAAGCACCAATAATTACCAATATTAACTGAAAAGATATTTCTTTCATTTTTCACTTGATACTAGTCAGAAAGCCAGAGGGGTTGAGGATAATATAGAAGAAAATAAAAAAAGCACACCTCTGCTTTTCCATTTTGCACAAGAATTCAACCTAGAGCTGATGAAAGTACTATAACCTCCCCATATTTGATAATATTTGCTTGAATCCCAAATAACTGTTCTTCAGTCTAATCTTGCTCAATTTCATTCTCTCAAACATGTGGTATTGCTTGTTTTCATATAGCAGGAGTTATGTTTCTCATCAGCATAGAAAAAGTTATACGTTATTAATTTTGATTGTTATTTTTTGGAACTCTGCAAGTATATTGCGTGAAGATGATAATGTAAGGGTATGTGGCATATGAGAGCATCTGGTTCATTGAAGTTATCAGGTTAAGAACCTTTTAAATAACAAGTAACAAGGAAAGTGATAAATTAAACACACAGATGCACAAACCTGAGGAGCAGGCCATAATGGAGACAATAACAAAGACCAGAACTCTTCAGCCACTGATTGATGGGCCATTAAGAAACTACTCAGGCATAGCTGTGAAGAGGGCCAACCTGAACTTTGTAAGTGATAAGAAGAGGGAAAACAAGACTAAAATGAGTATTATGGGATATTTGAGGGGGGCCTGTGGGATTGTGCAAAACTTATTATGGGATACCAGAAGGGGCTTGTGGGACTGTGCAAAATGTATTATGGGATGCTTAGGGTAAGGGCTAAAGGCAAGGGAAAAGGAGGGAGGGAAATCAGGGTGCATTGGAGAGGAACAAGCGTGGGAAAAGGAAGGGGGATAAAGGGGCCAGTCACTTGTAAGCGGGGGCTGGTCAGTAAGCTTGTCTGACTGAGCCCTGCACCTGATCACTGCAGTCTATCCTATCTTCTTCTTAAATCCTTTCTTAACTATCTTTCTGTGTAATTTCACTGTCCCACCTGTGGGTGCTGCAAGGTCCATGTGCCAGGAACTGGAGAGACCAGAGTGAGTAAATCAAGTGCCAGCCACTGGAGTCAGACCACAGGTCATAGGGTCCATGTGTCTGGGGTGCCAGCAACTGGAGGGACTGAGGTGCAAGAGAGGTCTGGGTGCCAGCAGCAACTGGAGGGACCTCAGTGTGCTTCCCCTAATGAATTTAACTCGATGTGCGGGGGTATGTGTGTGTAATTCAGTAGCAAATTTCAAGCTGGACTAGCCAGAGAGTAGTAGGAAAACTTGTATCTGGAAAGACTCAAAGTCTGAGCCAGAGATGGGTAAGAAAGCCCAGGGTCCGAGCATGGATATTAGGCAGACTGAGAGCCTGTGCTGATATTCGAGGGATCTGCAAGTGTGGGGGTGCTTGTGAGATGAGTGTGCGAGTGCATGCATCTGTTTGCTAGTGAGCATCAAGCTGGACTAGCCAGTGAATAGGAGGAGACCTGCCTACTGTGTAAGAGGGCCCAAGGTCTGGGCATGGATATTAGATGGGCTGAGGGTCTGTGATAATATTCAAGGGATCCATGAATGCAAGTATGCTTGTGAATCTGGAGAGTGAGGGCACGTGTGTTTTCACTAGTGAACTTCAATCCCAATCAGCCAGAGAGGAGGAACATAACTTGGCTATTTGTACTTATGTTTTATGTCAGTTCTGATAGTGTTATATGTGAGCGCTGCTAAAGGCAGTGCTCTGTCTATGTGGTTGGCTGTGTTAGTGTCTTCTGTGCATGCGTGCACCTCTCTAGGATACATGCTCAGCCTTGCTACTGGCTGAAGCTGCAAACAGGAAAGGAGCAGCTGCATCCATCGGCCTAGGATGGAGAGACATCTGGGTCTCAGGGTGCCGTGGACTGGGCTCCAGTGGCTGGTAAGAAGGAATCCCCGGGTCTCGGAGGCAGCAGCTTTCCAACATCCCTTAACAGATAATATTCCATAAACATATAAAACAGTTTAAGCCATCAGCTGAAGATTTTTCTACCTAAACTGTGCATAAGTTTTGTGCAGCAGGACCTTGATATTTAAAATCCTAGCTTTCACTGCAATACAAGTGCTAAATAATTCTTGTTAGACATTTGCACAATTAAGGAGCAACTTCAGAGATTCTTAGAAGAATCATAGAAGGGATAACTTACTTCCAACTAACAATTCAGCCTATTAGTGCAAACATTGCAGAAAGACATAGGCCTCCCTTATGTTTGGACCACTCCTTTTCACAACTTGCCTAGTCCTCTGACATCTTTGAAGCCTTATACAATATCCCAGATATATTTACTCACAAACTTCCTTTGGTTAGGGTTATTATCCTTCTCTCGTATTTGGAGGCCAGATCGATCCCTTTGCAACATGATGAGTTGTCCTGCTAAGTTTAACATAATACTTTCAGCCTCACAGGCCTAAGGATAAAACAAACAAAACAAAAGAGTGTTATTTAAGCTTTTTGAATGCATCATTATACCCTTAAGTACAATACAAACCCAGAGTAAATTCACTGCACTGCCTCTGCACAGAGGGTTCATAATTGGTATCGAAAATTTAGAAGCTACTGTCTATTTACTTATCTTCCAAGACAGATTCTGTTTACAGGGGAGACCAATACAGAGGACTCCACTTCTGCTTCTCAGACAAGAAACTACCCAATGGGTTCCCTAACAAACAGCTTTATTTGGCAAAAGTAGTATGCATAAACAGGGCACATCTATGATAACTCCAGGCCTTGTTTTCCTTCACTGTTTTACTGGAAGAGCTGACAAAATTACAGCATGATAAGCTGCACTGTGACCTTGCAACACATTAGCTACTCAACAGTAACTACATTAAAAGCCAACATCCACCTCCTTGTAAGTGCACTGTAGCTTCAAGCTTTGTTCATATATGTAGACATTTAATTGTAACAGATATTTCATTAAGTAGATATATGCTTTCCCAAACAGTCCTAAACCTAAATTGGATAATGCCATGGTTTTAAAAGTGATTTATATAAACTTGAAACAGCTGATTATAT
This sequence comes from Struthio camelus, assembly GCF_040807025.1. NCBI lineage: Eukaryota > Metazoa > Chordata > Aves > Struthioniformes > Struthionidae > Struthio > Struthio camelus. The sequence continues at coordinate 15,635,623 of NC_090981.1, read as the reverse complement.
ACATACAAAAAAGATTCCTACTGGCCTCTACACAATCATCAATTGAGAGACTGGATTTACAATGGTTGCTGCATCATCTGTAGCTGCTGAATATGCTCCAAAAAGCTTAAGTGTCTTTAAGTTTGAGTATGGTTAAGTGTCTTTAAGTTTGAGTATGGAATAAGAGCAGAGAAGTTACCACAAGCTTTAATCAAGTGTTTTTAATTCTTAAAATATTTTCATTCCTTTATTTTATTCCTGCATCTTAAAGCATATCTGTATATACACATCCTTTCAAAGTATTATTCTTTTATTCAAATAGTCTTTCTGCCAATGTGAATTCATTACCTTTCCAATCCATATAGAGAAGCCTCTTAGAAAACAATTTAGTGCAGGACTCAAAAGAAACAGTAGAACTGAATATCTATAGATGGCTACAATTGTGTAGTTCTTGCACAAAGCAATTATAAGAATAGTACTTCTTCATTTGCTAGACTCATATCACATGTTTACCTGATTTTTTTTTTAATAATTGAAAAAAGTTTTTCCCCTCACTTCTGTTAGCATTAGCAAAGCCACCAATATTTTCAGAAGTTAAAGCTCTGCATTGGCACAGATATCATCATTATAGACATGCTAATAGCTGGTTGCAGAGACTAGCACTGATACAAGAGCCAAAAAGAGCTTAGCTACACTTTCACACAGTATTTTGAGCTTTTAGAAGCTGCAGTTAGATAAAAATCCTTTTACTTGGGAATATCAAGCAAGCACATATAGCTTAAACCAAAAAAACCCTCTATTTTAGAACTGTTTACTGTTAAATTTAAACCAAGTTACCCGAGTTAATATTATAAAGTGCATGAAGTTCAATTTTAATAGGTAAGGCTAGAGGGCCTGTACAGTAAATTCTCAGCATCAGGGACTGAAAACAGCTTATTGGCCCTTTTCCTTATTATTATTATTCCTTTACTATTAAGAACAGCAAGCATCTCCTGCAACATCAGCATGTATACAATGATACAATGCAAGAGGCATTTAAGAACAATCTAGCAAGTGTACCAGTAAGACAAAGTATCTACTGCATCAGTTATACCTGTTATTTTCTCAGGCAAATGACAACTTTTTGGAGAAAAAAAAATAGTATGTCAAACAACTCAGAGAAAAGATTGTTTAGATAGATCAAGAAATCTCAGTTCCCCATCTGTAAAATGATAATAGAGGAAGTTTGCTAATGGGTTACAGCATTGAACAATTAAGATGATGTGTCCAACTTAAAGCAGAATGTCTCAACATTTTCAAAGTCTTAATGCATCCAGTGCTTTCAGTGGTTCCTGTGCAGTGTCAGAATCAGTGCTGACATCAGTGCTCCTGTTTTATTTAGTACCAACTTCTTAGCACATACTTAAGCAAGTAATGCCCAAGACTTGTGCTATAAATGCTGGCTTGACCAACATTGCTATTTGGGAGCCTGGATCTTCTAAGTCTGATAACACTTGACCATTCTATGAGATAAAGCTTTGGTCTTACCAGGACTTATCAGGCAACAGGTAAAAGATAAATCAAGCACTAATTTAGCATGTGGATCCACCCAGACTGAACAAGCACCTGCTACATCTATCTAACAGGGAAGCAGTAAGTTGCAAGACTTGCAATGTTTGAAGACTATGGGCTTTAAGCAGCTATTCAAATGGCTAAACTTACAGAAATAAGTTGCCTCCCCCCCTTAGCTCATATATAAAATGTCTCCTTAATAATTACTAGAGAAAACATCTTCTGCATGCTACCACATAGAAGAACCACTACTTTATAGCATCAGTCACGCAGCCTTTGAGAACTAGAGTTGCCAAATCCAGGACTAATATTTTGAACATTTTAGAGCTTGTACCTGCTGAGGCATTTTTAAGCTGATGCTAGTCTCTGTCCTCACTGATGTCAAAGTAACGGACACTACAAGAAAAGGATGAGGAATGTATCGAGACATAGATACTTCTTGAAGAACTTGGACACTGGCAGTAGGGTTAAGACTGCAAGGGAAAATATAATTATGTTTAGCAATTGTTTAATTGTGTTTCACAGAAAATTAGTTTCTGAAAGTGAATGTAATGACAATAACCAGCTTAATTTTAGTAAACAACTCACACCAAACATCAAAATGACTTCCCTTTAACCAGAAATCATGCAGGCCCACATATCTATGCTACATACAGTTATTGAATAAACTTATTACTCTGAGTTACTGTACCTTAATAATTTAAGAGGATAGTTATGAGTGGATAGAAGAGAACACAAGATACTCAAGAACATCTCTAGAGACACAAACTAAAACTGTCCTTATTGAAGGGTATTTTTAAAAGATGTTGAAAATATTTTCTTCCCAAGTTAATCAACAGGTTTTATTCTGCTAAAGAAGGTTCCTTCTTGTTGAAGTCAAGCTACAATACTGAGGAAAACTTTATCTGCTTAAGAATCTCAAAAACTATACAGGAATCTTTATCTCTTTCTTAACATCACTAGTTTTAAGTCTGTAACTAGCTGTTTTTTGTGACGGTATTTCTTTTGTCTCAAGACAGTGTGCCCCCCCTTTATTTTTAATCACTTCATCTTCCCTCCCCCCAACATTTCCTACTTTTAATCTTGGCAACACTTCTTTTCTAAACAATATCCAAATATACAGGTATCTTTCAATGCCTTTTTCTTCAGTCTATATTCAGTATGATGCAAGTCTTCAAGTTCCTATCAGCTAGAACAAGCCAAGTTTTCCAAAGCACCTCAATTCTGACTCAACTTACACAAATACAGTTTGGAATGTGAATTTCTCAGTCATTATCTCTATACTTGCATACATGCATGTATGCACATATGTAGGTGGCAACACTCAAGAAATGTCACTAGTACATACAGGTGACATTTGCTACTCACTGATATGATATTTTAAAAATTGGACTCAAGAGATTATCAAAGAATCTGATGTTATCAAAATAATTTATTCAGATTGAAGAGAGATTTCAAAATACATTACTGCAAAAGCATTAAAAATAACTGTATAAACCTGTTTCACTGGTACTCACCCATCAGGCCTTCTCTCAATACTGTAAAGGCAAATAGAACAATCTGCTCTGAACAATATTACGATGTCCCGGAAGACACTGAGAAGTAACGTAGCTGCTTGTACTTTAGTGATGTATGCAAATGTATTATCAAGATTAGATGTTTGCAGGTACGTTCTCAGCTGCAAGGAAAATTAATAGTTTTAATATAGGTTTCTTTTGACTGATTCTTGATTCCATATTTGTGAAATGACTGTCAAGGATTTCTAGCAAGATACATCAGTAAGTGCTTGATTAACAAATGCTACTTGCAACCAAAGTGGTTAAAGTGTAGTACAGCCTATACACACACACACACACACATATATATATATATTTTAAGTTCTTATGCCCACCTTATTTGAAAACCTTATAAAATTCTCCCAAAATACTCTAACTGGAAACCTCAAAGTAACCTGTGTGCTAGCACTCAAAAAATATCACAATTTTAGGAACAATGAGGAGATTCATGGTAAACAGCATAAAATAGCTTTTAGTATCAATAATGACCTTTTCTTCAAAGGACTAGTTACATAGCAAACAAACACCCCACCACCACCAAACCAATCCCCCCCCCAAAAAAAAATCACGCACACTTTTTTGCAGGTGACCAAGAATCATCTATGCATTGAGTTTTTCACATTTAAAATATTATTTTAGAACACATCTGATGATTAACATTATGAACCACTTACTCTGAGGAAAAATACCTCACCTCTTCCTGATGGTCGTTTAAATTATAACATGCAAGAACAATAAAATCATTCCACCAAGCTAAGCCACCTGTTACCATCATATTTTGCTCCTTAAAATAAAAGGAAAGGAAAGAAAGGCAAATCAGCAAGCTTCTAGGTTTCCACAAATCGCTCAAACTATATATATATATATATATATATATATATATATATATATATGCATTTAGTAAGTAATTACCAACAGTCAGACATGAGCTATATAAGATTTCATGTACATAGATTAGGCTGTTTTGCCACTTAATATTCAGTTGTTATTACTTAAAAATGACAGAGTGCTGCAGAATAGTAGATGAAGAAGACAAAACAAAACACCCACCATAGCTCTATAGTTCAGAGGAACCTCAACAGGCTGGAGAAATGGGCAAACAGGAACCTGCAGTTCAAAGGGAAAAGGCAAGTCCTGCCCCTGGGGAGAAATAATCCCATGCACCAGTATAGGCTGGGGGCTGACCAGCTGGAAAGCAGCTTTGCAGAGAAGGACCTGGGAGTCCTGGCGAACAAGAAGTTGGACATGGGCCAGCATCATACCCTCATGGCAAAGAAGGCCAACAGGGCCACGAAGATGATTAAGGGACTGGAGCATCTTTCATAGGAGGAGAGGCTGCGAGAGCTAGGACTGTTTAGCCTGGAGAAGAGAAGGCTCAGGGGGGATCTTATCAATGTATACAAATATCTGATGGGGAGGAGTAAAGAAGACAGGGCCAGACTCTTTTCAGTGGTGCCCAGTGACAGGACAAGAGGCAATGGGCACAAATTGAAATACAAGAAGTTCCATTCAAACATAAGAAAAAGCTTTTTTACTGTGAGGGTGGTTGAGCATTGGAACAGGTTGCCCAAAGAGGTTGCACAGTCTCTATCCTTGGAGATATTTGAAACTCAACTGGACAGTGTCCTGGGCAGCCTGCTCTAGCTGACCTGCTTTGAGCAAGGGGGTTGGAGTAGATGATCTCCAGACGTCCCTTCCAACCTCAGCAATTCCATGATTCTGTTCATCAATCTACTGGCATCACTGACCTAATCTGCCTCTATTTTTTTCTGCTACTGTCCAGAATTTGCAAGCTTGGGTGTCCAAAGCCAAATTGTATATGTAGTTTCTTAAATAAGACATAAGGGAGTAGGAGTCTGACCATAGGTACTCAGATTTGGAAACTGTTAATAATCAGGTAGAATTATTGAGCCAAAGACAGAAGATATTTTTCAAGTGTTTTATGAAAAGACATTGAAAATCCAGCATCCATAATCCCCTAGTCTGTCTTCAAGCAGTTTATTTGAAAAAGATACTTTTTGCTTTTTTCTGAAATCACATGTTCCAACAAATATAATCTCCCCAGTATACCTGGACAATGTTTCCAAACAGCTTCCACTTTTCTGTGAGTAAAGAATAATGCGCAAAGCCAAACTTGCCAACCACAGCTACATTCTGCCCCAGCTTGTCAATGGCTGAAAACTGAAGGAAGAGAAAGGGGGGGAGGGAAAGAGAGAGAACCTCAGAAATTATTTAATATATAATATATATATATTATACTTATATATTTAAATTCTATATTCTGTCCAAGTAGGTTACTATAAGCAATAGAGTTGAAAGAGTTGAAGCTAGTTACTAGCTTCTTAATCTTAATGTTTTCTACTATTCTCTCCAACATATATTTTTCTTTTAGAACTAATTTAGTACAATTATCTCACCTGCTAGAGCTCATCCAACGCTAACAGTCAGTTATAGGAACCTAATACTTTTATTGAAGCAACAAAATATTAAAGAAATAACTCACCCTTATAGGCCAGTTGCTCTCTAGATATGTACTATGAATCTAAAAATAAAAATTAAATTTAAAGTTATGATAAAATATAATGTTCAAGAGGAACTTCTATGGCATCAAGTTTTTTCAAAGCATTTCAATTTCTAGTTTTGTGATTTATTTTAAACACAATTTTCAAGAACACTATAGAACCATAAGTGTTTGGCTGGTTTTGAATACAAGGAATGTAGCAATGCATTAATAACACGTAATAGCTAATACTACCCTATGGATTATTAGTCAAATTTCTACATGCTTTTCTTCCACACAGAAACTCCTGATCCAACAAAAGTGGAACTTTTCATAGGAATGTACCAGTTTTGACCAAACCCTGCAGTTGGAAAGGATTTTTCAGTTAGGATAGAATTTCTCTAAGCAGAAACACATGCCAGGATGGCCAACAGCCGCCTTGTGGTAAAGACACTTGCCTGTTATGTGTTGGATTAAATCTTGATCCTGGATTTACCATGTCACTTGAGATAATATAAAATCCAGGATCAAGATCCAGTCCTCAATCTGATATAATTCGGGTGAGCATCCTCATCACCAAACCATTAGCTCTTCTGTTGGGTATGTTTTTTCTCACATAAGATTCAATTGTGTTTGTTTTGTCCCTACATAGACTGAAAATCTCACCCTCCCCCCCCTCCATTTCAGGGGACAAGAAAACCACCAGGCCAGTTAGAGTAGAGACTAGACAGCATTCAGAACTTGATACAAATGCCTAGCGTCAAATGCAACACAACAGTATTGATTCATGTGAAAATCTCAATCCTGGTGTACATTTTTCTGAATGGAAATTCAAGGTTTTAACAATTTTTTTTAAAACATAATTTTTTTAAAAACAAACAGTGTGGAAGTAGAAGATAGACTAGATTTATGGATTAAAACTTATTTAATTTGTTCATACTGCTTGAAAAACAGAACCTGCTCTTGGTAATAGCTTCTTTTTCCCCAAGCTTGATATTTTAAAGTTTCAATTATTTATTTTTAAAACATGTCATTTTAGAGTGATTGAAAATACAAGAAAAAACCTAAAGCTGTATTTCAGCAGTTGAAAGTGCTTAAAGCAATGTGTATAAACATAATAAACCTAATCCCTAGAGTATTTCTTGTACCTATCCTCCCCTTCAAAGCATGGGAAGGGAATTTAACTTCTTTTTCCTAAGATCAGAAAGTGTAACCATGTATCCCTGTAATATGGTATTGCCATTGCTAGTAACAGGCCATAAGCTTTGTACTGAGTTTGCAAGGCCTCAGAACTGAGGCTTGTCAGGCCTGCGCTGTCTGAAGTTTTCTTGACCTGCCTGTAGCTTTGTTTTACTTGGCTTAGCTGTGATAGCAATTTCTAATTAACCAGGTGTCTATGGCTAATTTGTTCTACTTTTGCTTATCTTTGTGTGGTACAACCATAGTTTTATATAAATAGCAGTAACAAGTAGTTGTTCTAGGTAGAATGAGCTATTTATGACTCTAACACAATGACATAGTGCACAGAAATACAGGCCTGGTACGAAAGCAGAGGCCTTGAGAAGGGGAGACACAGGATGCAGCGTAGAGGAGTACAGGCATGGGATGGTGATAAGAGATGGGGCACAGGCTTGGCACTGGCGACCCCCATGGCTATAAACAACTCACTAATGGTCAGTTAAAAAAATGCAGACCTGGAGCTGGACAAAACTGGCTTTAGGGGCAACAAAGAGAACAAAGAAATAGCATCTAACATGTAAAGGGCACCATATATAGTAAACTTGGCTGTAACCTGGAGCTGCAAACTAATGGAAGAAAGAGAAAGGTGTAAAAGCATGTTAGCAAACGTGTAAAAGTGAATCCTGGGAGGAGGAAGACGAAACCAGCAACCTCAACATCACATTCCTCCTGGAGAAGGACTCCAGAGGCTGATGACTTATGGTGTTATCCTCTCCAACAGTCTGAAGCTACTGACTTTAAGAAACAGAGGAGCAATAGAAGAGCAAGCATGACTTCAAGAGAAGGGATAGAAACCAAGATGTTTGTGTGTGTGTTTCAAATAAAATTGTATTATTACTATTATTGTGACTTTTTCCAGTATATAAGTACTCTAATTGCATTATTATTTCTTTTTCCTGTAATAAATAGATCCAGACTAACAATAATTCTTGATTTACACTGTTAAGAGTTCTGTTACACTAAATTCTTGGCTTTACATATATAAAGTGTGCTTCCTCTTCACCTGTAAAGATTTTGAGCATAAGAAAAGACATTTTAATTGTTTTATTGGCTAGGATTTAAATCCACAACTGGAAGGCCAGGATGGCCAACATTACTTTACCATTAGGCAATAAGAAGAAGCTGTACTAGGGAAAAGCAAGAGAAAATAAGCAAGCAAACATCCCATACAAAAAGGGTACATTAAAGAGTGATAATAAGAACAGATTCATTTCCCAACCCCATGAACGCTAGCAAGCATAGAATACTTATATGAGTGACCAATGAAAGTTACCTGTACAACATGCCAATGCCTGTGTCCTAATAAAGTGCTTAGACCTCGAGAATCTAAACCACCATCTGAAAATGGGCTTCTTCCCCTGGCAGGCTTATGTTCAGAGTGCAGTGAAGTATTTCTGGGACTCTGGACCCGTTTGGCATCTCCACAGTTCAAGTACAAGCGATCTTCTCCTTGAAGAAGGACTTGTTCCTGGTTACTCTACAAAACAAACCAACCAACCAACCCCTTTAACTTCATGTATAGAAAATGAGAAGTAAAACACAAATTCACTTTATTAACAAACTCAACTTAAACAACATGAAAAATAGAAATTAAAGCAGTTTAACTTTTGCATCACCATATATGATGCATCAAATTATGGGGTTTGTTATAGCAATACACAGCAATATTTTCCAAGTGCCATTTTAAAGGCTTTTATTATAAAGAGATGTGCTTTTTAAAAAGAAACAGGCTAATTGAATTGTTGGAAAAGAGCCTGAAAATCTGATAAGGGAATAACTCAAAGGTCATCCGAAAACTGAGAACATACTCTAAAATAAGGATACTTATCAATAAATACTTACCATACAAGGATTAACAGTGAGTACACTCTTGATGAATTGAAATTGCAAAATACTAAATTGGTGAGCTTCATTCTTTGCGTCTCTTTTACACTTTGTATTTTGAGAAAAATTCCCATCAATCACCCAGAGGTGATATCCTTCTGAACCCCAACTCTGAACATATGCAAAAAGTAAAAATAAATATTACTTTAGACTCTCAGCAAGACTTACAGGAATGTACTGTGATTGATCTTAGGCTATACACACGACTAGCAGAAAACTGCCAGTTTGCCATTCTGAAAACAGAAAGCATCATATAGGAACCTCTGGCAGTAAAACCCAGAGGGAACATTAAGCATATAGCTTAAGTTCTTTCCTTTTATATATAAAAGTTTGTTAAATGTATGAACTCCATATAAGTTATGCAGATAGTAGCTTAAGCCTGCAAGCTAAAGAGTCTAACCAAAAGGCCACAAAAATAATAAGAGGCATACAATTCTTCATCCCAATAAAGTCAATGGTTGTTGATCATTAACATCAGTGATATCAAAATTTCAACCTCACTTAAAAACAAAACAAAACAAAAAAAAACACATAAAAAGCAAGAACAGGTATATTGTATTATCCATCCAAATATATATTCCCACTTTTTATGCATGTTTAAAAAGCGTGTATCTTGATAGTGATAGGACTATATGCAAATAAAATTCAAAACTTGAGAATAATTGTACAATTTATACCATGGTTTGTGAAATAGATAACGTTTTATATTTACCAACATCTACTTATTTGACAGACTAGCAGGATTCACACTAATTTGTTTCATGAGTCCATATTGTGAATTAAACTACTTCAACAGACAAGGCTAGATTAGTTAATAATTTTAGTAAAAAAAAAATAAGTTTCCTGTCTCGTGATACTCTGAAATATATAAGATAATAAAGGAGACTATTAAAGAAGTCAAGCTAAAAAAATGTTCATTCTTAAAAAAAGCAAAGACAAGAAAAGGCTTGGTACGCATACCTCACAATCAGGAATATAAATGAAAAAGAACAATCAACTCTCCCCTTCTCCCTCTCCCCTCAGTACAGCTACTTGTGTTAGAAAGTATAGTATCTTGTTTATTAAATATAATACTGTTGAAGAAAGCCAGTTTATTATTTTGTAAAATATTTGTAATAGAACAGATTTGGGGGGGAGGGAACCAAACAGCCGTCCCATTACAGTATTTTTACAATCATATTTACCATAGAAGTGATCTTTAAAGGGTCCTTTTTAGTACCATCAGAACGATACCTTAAAAACCAGAACAGGACAAATTTGAGTCTGGAATAACTGTATCAAAATAAGAAAACATCTTCCTATTGCAGTATTGTCATAGCATTTTGGTTTTATCCTCTGCTCAAGCTATAAGGCCTGTGTGAGGCACACTACTACTTAAAGGCAAAGCAACTTCATATTGTCTGTAATGTAATGTAAACATTCTAAATTATGCTTTCTGGATGCCATCAATGCTAATACATTTTCAGCACATATACTATTAGTAGTAAGAGAATTTTAATACTATTTGACTATTAAGTCTTCCTTCAGAATCATTTGCTTTGCTAGAGAAGGAGACCATTACAAAAAATGTATAGGATTATTCATTTTCACATGATCCTCTCCTGTTTAGTCATTTAGTGATTTTGATGTTTACAGAAATAAAATTGAAACAACATCAAACAATCAAATCTACAATTCAGTTAATTAAAAGTATTTTCTAATAAGTTTTATGGTTTTCATAGTGAAAGATACTCACACAAAATCTCCTCCCAGAGTACAAATAAGCTGGGCACCAAAAACACTCCATAAGGACATGCCTCCAAATTCCCAGGTCACCATAACAGCACAACCATCAGGAGACCACTTGATCAGTTTAACTGGTCCCGTTTTATTCCAAATATCTGTTTTAAAATAGATAGCAAAATTAGTATGTGAAAAACGTTAGTTACTTTTCAACTGCTTTTGTCATAAGAAAAAAAATTATACATATACTTTTGATTGTCCAGTTAACTTCTTTGCTGCATTTAATATCACAAAAAACAAAACAAACAAACAAAAAAAAATTATGCTTGTGTTCAAGCAACATTGCAGTTTGGGCTAAAGGGGATCACTGAATTCCTAATACAATTTTTATTGAAATTGGTGGGACTCTACAGGATTTTTTTTTAAATAAACCTACAGAAAACATGACAATTGTTTCAAGTTCACTGCACAAATTCCTACCACTAACATACTCCTTACCAATTCTCCCTGTCATTTTCTCAGATGAATAATGCAAAAGTGATGTTGCTTTCTGTTAATAATCAAAGGAGAAAGGAAAGGAAGAAAGTAGAGAAATTGAATGTTGATAACCAAAATAAAGATCAAATACATTTGTCAAACCATGTCCATCCAGTGTTTGGTATTGTTCAAAGTGCATACAATGAATTCATCTTTACTACGTTACAGAAAACCCGTAGGAGGAATATTCAGTCTAAAACCAGATATGTTTTTATTATGTTTCAATGTTATTTCTTACTTGGCCAGTAGAGGGATTTAAAATCTTAAGATTAATTGTGCAGGATACTAAAACCTGCAACATTTAAAAGAAAACCAGTAAAGAAGCACTACCTGTCAACTACTTGAATTCAAATTTTATCCAAAACAGCAAAGATTCACATATGAATCACATCACTAGTAATAATGCAAACAGTGAACAGTACTTTATTAACCAGGATAAAAATATTCTTTAATACCTGGGGAAAGAAAAAAGCAAAATACTTAATTTCAACTCATGAGACTTGAATGCTCAACTTTGTATTGTACTTTACAAGAACAACTGGAAAAATCTAGCAATAAAATTAACATGGCAGAACTCACCAGGATATTGTTTTGGTGTCAGCTCCAATTTATGAGAAAATTGCATGACTCCAGTAGTGATATCCATTGTATAAACTTGCACAGAGCCGCTGGAAGAGATTACAAACACCGCAGCCTATAGAGCACTTGGATTTCTAAACTTCAACAAGTTGTTAATATATTGTTTAAAAATGGTTTCCCATTCTCAGATATACTCCACTTACAGTTAACACACAGAAATTTATTAAATAAAAGTTTAAAAAGAAAACCTGCCCATATTATATAACTTTTGGGCTATGTTCTGATCAAAGCCAAACATGAAGATACTTTTATAACTATCTATCTACTTTCACTTCTAAAAAATAGAAAACACGCACCTCGCTATTAGTGTCTGCTACTATCTAGATAAACTAAACTTTTTTTAGTCTAGAACAGATGCATTGTGTCAAGTAACATGTTTACAAGAAGCTTTGCAGAATGCAGTAGAGAACCCAACAGAACAGGCTTATAAAACCATCAATGCAGTGAGTACTATTTGGTTCTATGAAAACAAATTTATACAGTTCAAGCTTTTACATGGATCCAAACTCCATAGCAATCCCTATAAATACTTTTAAATTGGATGCGGTTTACTGGGTGATAAAGTTTCATTTGAAGTGCGCTAGTGCATATTAAGATTGCAAAAAAACAAAAACAAAAACCCCCCAAAGTATAACCCAAAGTGACTGGAACTAAAATACAATTATATTGCTACAACTGGGAATACAATTCCCAAAGAAGGCAATTGAAGACTAAACCACATAGATGACCAAGTTCTTATGAAGCTGACTCTGAAAAAAGCTACACTATAGGAGTTACAAAACAAACAAAATTATATAAAAGGAACCATCTTCGAAGGAACAAAGCAAACAGCAGAAATAAGAGTGCCTTTCACTTAAAAGACATTCCCAGTTATTCAGCAAATAGGCAATATTTTTCCCTACCAAATCTAGACTCTACAGAGCAGAGTTCTGTCAGTCAGGTGCAAAAAGTCAATATTTCTAGCCTAATATTAGCAATATTAACTTTTTGACATCAACTTCATTTCAAAACAACCCTGCTTTGAGATTAACTGGGGTAGTGGCAGGTTTCCAAGCCTCACTACTGCTCTAGTTACTTTTATTCTTCCAGTCTGAAAAATAAATGATATTTGACTCATTCACCTGAAATGATTCCCTTCCCTTCTACCTTCTGGTCAAAGCAGGTAATTCCACCTTTAATAGGACTGGTAATTTATATCTTTAAAGCTTTTACAACATAACTTTGTAATAAAGAAACTAATACTTGTGCTTCATAAGAAACCTCCAAATCTTTCCCAATCAACTTGTCAGAATAGTCTTACAAAACTTACTTGGCACATCCAAATGCCATTAGCCTGTATTTGTTATTTACTGCCACACAAGTTCCATCAACCACATCTTGTGAGCAAACACCATAGAGCTGCTGTAAAGAAGTCACAAAAGATTTTTGTTAAACAATACTTTTATTCATGATACTCAATCAGCTTCTACACGTTTTCCATATAATTCAATAATCACTCAACTAAAGTTCACAGCTGTTTTGGAAGTGGAGCTTTACAGTATCAAGCACAGAGAAATTAAAACCTGTGCCCTCCTCCCTAACCCCCCGTTAGACTAAAGTAGTTAAAAAAGAGAAGTGTTTGCAGAGTGGCCCAACATGTCTACATTGTAGTCCAGCTGCCTATTTGGGGAAAACAATCAAAAACTGTACATAACCATGACAGCAAATCTTTTCTCCCATGAACGTGGTAGCAGTTCATTAGACAGGTCTGTGCATGCACTGCGGGTGTTCAGCTACAGTTACAAAGGCAATTAGCAATAATCCCATTCTCTGGGTCTGCCAGTTGACCTACATCATGTAGATGTTTTTCTTTTCAATATATATATATCTATAGTAGGAATTTAAGTACATCTGTTTTTAAATACCAAAAACCAATGTATATAATGCTTTCACAACACAATTTTCCTGATATTTACAACATTACAGAGATGTTTAAATAGCAAAGCATATTAATACAGTAATCTCAAATCAAATTTTATATATTTTTTCAATAATAAAGTATATTGTATTTCTATTTGAAAAGTTTATTTCAATTGCAGATTTCAAGATTAACTGATATAATTCAGATGAATAGTCTACCTACAAATTGACGTCATCAGGAGTAACAAAGTTATATAGGCATCAGGTTTTGTTTATCAAAGCTCTGAATAACCAAGGTAAGACAACAGCTATAAGGCACATAATACTACTAACACCACATAAAATAAGTCGAAGGTATGAAGGATGGAGTCAGAACACAAAACAGGAAAAATACCCTTCTGCAACTGCTGAATCTACAAATATTAAAGTGGGGGGGGGAGGGAGAAGGGTTCAAAATCCTTTTACCAAATTAGGAGTTTTGGACTAACTACACATAGCTTTCTGGATTTTCTGTAATTAAAATAAAGCAATAATATCAAGTGAGAAAAATCACTACAGTTTGTAGATCAAGTTATAGGTGAGAACTTGTAGCTTGGAAAAGATTCCTTTAAAATAAATTCTGAAATATGCCTATCACTGTTAGAACAGTTAGACTTGCAGCTAAGGCTGAGAGCTAGGAATAGTACCTGTGAGATACTTTACAGCTGGAGAAACTCTCTCTTATCACCCCACTTATAATTAGTAACAGGAAGTCTGTTTCAGACACAGGAATAAGACCTCAGAACTGTAAACAGGCTCTGGAATGATGAAAGATCAAAGATCAACTCTACTTCAAACCAACTGTGACAGTGCACAATAGCTCAAGATTTGGCCTAAAGCTCTTTCTACTATATGCTCTCCCATAAAGTCACCTTATTAGTTTAGTTTCAATCTATGGTATGAAACATCATACTGTTCTCAAGTTGCCTCTTAAATAGCTTGTCATTTTTTAATTTGTGGGTGAATTGAAGCGAAAGCTATAAGTTAACTGAAATATGGGGGGCACACGGAAAGAAAAACATTCAGTTATTTTCTACAACTAATACAAAGACAAAGTAACATATCCTAGAAGTATTAAATGTTATACCTCAGCAGTGAATCTACTTGAGATTGATGTAATGAAACCAATCCTGCCATCATTAAAAACAACAGCAAACCCATTAAGCGTGGCACAGTATTCCATATCTCTGATGTGAACATCTTCAAAGCCCAAAAAAGAACCTGCTGAGAAAACATGAGCAATTTTAAAAGATGTCAACGCAGTGCTACTGCTAGCCAGAGTTTACAGTTCTTTGCTTATTATCTCACAGCAATAATAACTCATGTCAACAGGCTACTTTGTCCATATTTACAAAACAGGGATTTTTCACTCCTCTAGTTGAAAGCAGAAAATATTGTGCTTTTATTTTAGAGGGTATTTCTCCATTATTTATCTATCACAAATAAAATTACCTCTAGAAGACTGCAGGTCTACTGAAAATGGTACTGTACATAGGTTGATGACCTTCCTTCCATTGGTCATGCCATCCCAGTGAATAAGATGGAGAAATCCATCAGCAGTAGCAACAAGTAGATCCTCTACCATACACTGCAAACTAATAAATGCATTTGTCATTCTTTAAAAATCTGCAGCCTAAGCCAACATCATAGAAAAATCAATTAATGTAACAACCGCTACACTACAACACTTTGAGTAAGCAAGTGTTCAAGGAAATTATGTTAAATTAGTTATAAATTTACTGCATAAGCCCTCTAAAAAGTAAAGGTACCAAGCTGCTAAAATATGGTATATGGTTAGGTTATGTGATAAAAAGCTTGTCTCCGCACACACAAAGGAGCACAGAGGAACAATGGCAGGTGGAGGAACTTGAATAATACCCTGTCCTGAAAGGGACACCCTGCCCCAACTCCTCCCAGGGCTGTCATAGGAGGGTGTCAGCCCCATTGTCATTGTTCAAGGGTGACACCCATCATGACGAATCAATGGGAGAGGTTCTCCGGATAACCTCACAGATTATGGGGGGTTACTGCCTAGGGGGTATGGGACACATTATGAGATGCAGGGGAAGAGCATTTGGGGATTGCACAAGACTTATGGGATGTTTAGGGGAGGAAGCAAAGGCAGGGAAAGAGGGATCAAGGTAGATTGGGGAGGAACAAGTGTGGGACAGCTCTCTCTCTCTCTCTCTCTTTGGGAGGCAACTGGGGAGAGTGAGGATCCAGGGCCAGCTACTAGACAGACTGAGTGTCTAAGCCCAGCTACTGAGGGTATCCACATTGTATATATGTATATATTTCCCACTAAAGGACCTTCATGCTGTTCAGCCAGAGAGGGGAACAGGATGAGGCCATTGGTGCTGTTTGTGTTTGTGTGAATGCTCAGTGTGACTGTCTGTGTTGATCTGCGTTGCCAGCTGTGTATATGTGTGTATTGTATACATGTGTTTGTGTGCCTACTGGAGATACATGCTCAGCCTCACTATTGGTTGGACATGGGGACATGGAGCTATGGCAGCCCCATCTCTAATGGGCTACTGGATTCAGCAACTCCCTAAAAGTATATGTTTCTGTTCTTTCTCCAGGAATTTAGAGTTTATTACTGTAACAATACAGCCTTTATTAATTACTTAACTCATATGTAAACTGCTGAAGGCCATATGCAGTACTTTGACTAAACAGGATGCATTGCTGCCAACAATCTGCCATTGAACAGTCATAGCAGATGACCAATACTGTCTAGACTTTCTAAATAATTCATGACATTTCAGCCTGATCTTAGATCACAGGTCAGAAAATGAGATTTCTCCTAAAGTTCTTGCAAAAGTTCTCTAAAATTTCTATTTTCAGTACTTATCTCATTTCTTCCAACATCTGTTTCCTCTCATGTAGCCTGTTCCCAAACTGCATTTTGTCCTCTTCCTATCCCCCACCTCAGTCCTGTATAGTTTTCCCAATTTTTCGCTCATACTTACTACGCATGTTAAATGTCTATTTATAGAGACTGAATTAGCCACAAAAAATTCAAACAAAAGAAAGCCACTCTAAAACAAATTGGCTACCCACTACAGATGGGAAGTGAGGCACTGAAATTCTGTCTAAAATTTTTCCCTGATGCACCTACATATCTGCAAAACCCCTAACCCACATAGAGAGATCCAGATCAAACACTTTTATGGTAGTATAGCACATCTATGTTCATTGTGGAGACACAATGGGATAGCTCCCCTGATTGGAGTGCTGCAATGGAGGGATACAGGCTCTACAGGAAAGATAGAGTGGGTGGGTGAGGAGGAGGAGGAGGAGGAGGGGTTGTGTTCTATGCAAAGGAGTGGCTTGAATGCATGGAGCTTTGCCTTAGGGCAGTTGATGAGCCAGTAGAGAGCTTGTGGGTAAAGATTAGAGGGCAGACCAGCACAGGTGGTGTTGTAGTAGGTGTCTGCTACAGACCTCCTGATCAAGTGGAGGAGGTAGATGAAGCCTTCTTTAGGCAGCTGGAGAAAGCCTCACAGTCACAGGTCCTGGTACTCATGGAGGGGCTTTAACCACCCCAATATCTGCTGGAAGGGCAGTAGGGCTGAGTGTAACCAATCCAGGAGACTTCTGGGATGTATAGAAGACAATTTCTTGATGCAGGTGCCTGATGAAATGACTATGGGAGATGCTCTGTTGGACCTGCTAGTCACAAACAAGGAAGAACTGTTGGATGATGTAAAGGTTAAGTCACTGCCAAGGCTGCCCAATTAGACTTGTGGAGTTTAAGGTCCTGAGAGGAGTGAGCAAGACAAACAGCAGAATTACAATCCTGGACTTCAGAAGAGCAGATTTTGGCCTGTTCAGGGATCAGCTTGGCAGGATCCCGTGAGAAACTGCCCTGGAGGGCAAGGGTGCCCAGGAGAGCTGGCTAATCTTCAAGAAGTTATCCTTGTAGGAGCTGTCCTCCTCAGAGCACAAGAACAGTCCATTGCAATGTACAGGAAGTCAAGCAAGTGTGGCAGAAGGCCAGCATGGATGAACAGCGCTGACTGCACTCAAACACAAAAAGGAAGTACACAAAAGGTGGAAGCAGGGACAGACTACTTAGGAGGGATACAAAGACATTGCGCATGCAAGTAGTCAGAAAAATCAAAGCTCAGCTGGAGTTAAACCTAGCAAGGGAGGTGAAGGGCAACAAGAAAGGTTTCTCCAAGTACATTGGTAGCAAAAAGAAGGTTAAGGAGAGTGTGAGCTCATTGCTCAGTGGGGCAGGGGACCTAGTGACAAGCGGCAGGGAAAAGGCTGAGGTACTCAGTGCCGCCTTTGCCTCAGTTTTCACTGGTAAGGTCTGCCCTAAGACTTCCCAGGTCCCTGAGCCTCCTAGCAGAGCCTGTGAGAGCGAAGCAATACCCACAACAGAGGAAGAAAGAGTTAGGGGCCACTTAACCCACTGGACATACACAAGTCCATGGGACTAGATAGGATGCATCCAAGGGTGTTGAATAAACAGGAGGAATTAGAGATCTTTGTGCAGTTTCAGGGCTATAATCTCATTGTGATTATGGAGACATGGTGGGATAGCTCGCATGACTAGAACACTGCAATGGATGGACAAAGGCTCTTTAGGAAGGACAGGCCAGGAAGGCGAGGAGGGGGAGTCACCCTTTATGTGAGAGAGCAGCTGGCATGCATGGAGCTCTACCTAGGGGTGGACGATGGACTGGGTGAGAGCTAATGGGTCAGGATTAAGGGGCAGACTAATATGGGTGACACTGTTGTGGGTGTTTGCTCTAGGCTACCTGATCAGGAAGAAGTAGTAGATGAGGCCTTCTTCAGACAATTGGAAGAAGCCTCATGTTCGCAGGCCCTGGTCCTCATGGGGGACTTGAACCACCCCGATATCTGCTGGAGGGACAACACAGCAGGGCACAAGCAATCCAGGAGGTTCCTGGAGAACATCAATGACTTCCTGATACAGGTATTAGAGGAGCCAACAAGGAGAGGTGCTCTGCTGGACCTCATACTTACAAACAAGAAAGGACTGGTTGGAGATGTGAAGGTCAGGGACAGCCTTGGCTGCAGTGACCATGAGATGGTGGAGCTGAGGATCCTGAGAGGAGGGAGCAGGGCAAAGAGCAGGATCACAACCCTGGACTTGAGGAGAGCAGACTTTGGCCTCTTCAGGGACCTGTTTGGAAGAATTTCATGGGATAGGGCCCTAGAAGGAAGAGGGGTCCAAGAGAGCTGGTTGATATTCAAGGATCACCTCCTCCAGGTTCAAGAATGGTGCATCCCAATGAGCAAGAAGTCAAGCAAGGGGGGCAGGAGGCTGGTCAGCCTCACCTCAATCCCTGGAAAGGTGATGGAGCAGAGCTAATCCTGGATACCATTTCCAAGCAGATGAAGGACAAGGTGATCAGGAATAGTCAGCATGGAGTCACAAAGTCATGCTTAACCAAACTTATAGCCTTCTATGGCTGTGTAAATGACGGGAGAGCAGTGGATGTTGTCTACCTTGACTTCAGCAAGGCCTTTGACATCATCTCCCATAACAGCCTCATAGGCAAGTTAATGAAGTACAGACCAGATAAATGGACTGTGAGGTGGATTGAAAACTGGCTGAACTGCTGGGCTCAAGGAGTTGTGAACAGTGGCACAAAGCCTAGTTGGAGGCCAGTACCTAGCAGTGTACCCCGGGGGTCAGTACTGGGTCCAATCCTGTTCAACTTATTCATCAATGACCTGGATGATGGGACAGAGTGCACTCTCAACAAGTCTGCTGATGATACTAAACTGGGAGGAGTGGCTGACACACCAGAAGACTGTGCTGCCATTCAGAGGGACCTGGACAGGCTGGAGAGTTGGGCGGAGAGGAACCTCATGAAGTTCAACAAAGGCAAGTGCAAGGTCCTGCACCTAGGGAGGAATAATCCCATGCACCAGTACAAGCTGGGGGCTGACCTGCTGGAAAGCAGCTCTGCAGAGAAGGACCTGGGAGTCCTGGTGGACAACAAGTTAAACATGAGGCAGCAGTGTGCCCTTGTGGCCAAGAAGGCCAATGGTATCCTGGGGTGCATTAGGCAGAGTGTGGCCAGCAGGTGGAGGGAGGTGATCCTCCCCCTCTACTCAGCCCTGGGGAGGCCACATCTGGAGTCCTGTGCCCAGTGCTGGGCTCCCCAGTACAAGAGAGACATGGCACTACTGGAGAGAGTCCAGCGGAGGGCTACAAAGATGATGAGGGGACTGGAGCATCTCTCCTATGAAGAAAGACTGCGAGAGCTGGGCCTGTTCAGCCTGGAGAAGAGAAGACTGAGGGAGGATATAATCAATGTGTACAAGTATCTGAAGGGAGGGTGTCAAGAGGATGGGCCAGTCTCTTCTCTGTGGTGCCCAGTGACAGGACGAGAGGCAACGGGCACAAACTGAACCACAGGAAGTTCCATCTGAACCTGAGAAAAAACTTCTTCACTGTGAGGGTGACAGAGCCCTGGAACAGGCTGCCCAGAGAGGTTGTGGAGTCTCCTTCCCTGGAGATATTCAAAACCCGTCTGGATGTGATCCTGGGCAATATGCTCTAGAGGACCCTGCTTGAGCAGGGAGGTTGGACTAGATGATCTCCAGAGGTCCCTTCCAACCTCAACCATTCTGTGATTTTGTGAAGCCTATGTCATTGTGAGGCTGCTCTCTATCATCTTTGAAAGGTCATGGCAATTGGAGGAGGTGCCTGATGACTGGAAAAATGCAAACATCACACCCATCTTCAAGGAGGGCAAGAAGGAGGAACCGAGGAACTACAGGTCGGTAAACGTCACCTTAGTCCCTGAGAAGGTTAGGGAGAAAATCCCCCGGAAGCCATGTCCAGGCACATGAAGGACAAGAAGGTAATTGGGAAAAACCAACATGGATTTGCCAAAGGCAAATCATGCCTGACCAACCTCACTGGTGCTGTGGACAAGGGGAGGGCAGCGGATGTTGTATACCTTGATTTTAGCAAGGTCTTTGATATACTTTCCCATAGTCTCCTTATCACCAAATTGGTGAGATATGGGCTAGATAAGTGGACGATAAAGTGGGTGTAAAATTGGCAGGGCTGCTGGGCTCAAAGAGTTGTGATCAGTGGTGCAAAGTCTATCTGGTGGCCAGTAACTAGTGATGTCTCTCAGGGATCACTACTGGGACCACTACTGTTTAATGTCTTCATAAAACATGGAGTACACTCTCGGCAAGTTTGCAGATGACAACAAATTGGTGGGGGGGGGGCAGGGGGGCATGTTAATACACTGTTAATACAGGACTTCTATTTAGAGGGACCTGGACAGATTGGAGGAATGGGCTGACTGTAACCTCATGATATTCAACAAAAACGTGTGCAAGGTCTTTCATCTTGGCTGGAATAGCCCCATGGAACAGCACAGGCTGGGGGCTGACTGTCTAGGAAGAAGCTCTGCAGAAAAGGACCTGGGGGTCCTGGTGGATAACAAGTTGAACGTGTGACAGCAGTGTGGCCTTGCAGCAAAGGAGGCCACCAGCATCCTGGGCTGTATTAGCAAGAGTTCAGGCGAGAGCAAGAGGTTCCGCTGGAACACTAGGCTTCAAAACTAGCTAAGGCCTCTGATGGGAACCAGGAGTGTGATGAAAACTAATCAAGGGCAGAGACACAGTGTGAGCAAAAAATGAGTTATATTTTTTCTCTGGTATGCAAGCTGTCTGGGCATAAGATGAGAAATTGCTTGTGCTTAATTAGAATTAGGTAGGGGATTCAAGGCTAAAGTAAGATAATTCTGTCCAAAAAGCATATAATGGAAATGAAATGTAACCAGCATGAACTATAGGGTCAGAAGTGAGTCTTGGGATGCAAGGCCACCCTTATCTAGATAACTCTGTCAGTAATATCATATTGGGCTGAAAATGCCTAGGTAACAGTGTTGGAAACATTGAATTTGGGTACGAATGTAACAGAAATGGGACCAATGAGGAAAAAGTAATTAGGGGCAGGTTGTTTATTTGGGAGGAGTTTGGGTGCAGAAAAGGAGGTGCAGGGATAGTGAAAAGGTGGGTTCAGGAAAAGAAAAAAAATGGGGAATAAGGCATAAAATAAGGTGGAAAACAAAGAAGAGGAGGATCTTCTGACAGCAGGAGTGTGGACACCTACAGATGATGGTGAAGCTGACCTACAGACCCAAGCCCCCAGGACACTGAAGGGAACCCCCTTGGATAACCCGTCAGAGTCTCTACTAGGTCTATGTCTGAAAGACTTGGTGTGGGAGGGTGGAGTAAGAAGGGATAAACTTGTAAGGAGGGATAGACTTTTACCTTAATACTAAGTGCAGGAGGAAAGGCAATAGAATTGCAACTTAATAGTGCTCATGTGTGTGAGTTATGAGATTTCTTTATAGTAATATAATCGTGTATCAATACTAATACTAATAAAAAGCAATAGAATTGTAACTGTATTACTTGCAGTGATATAATTGTGCATTAATAATACTAACAACAGTGGTATGTTTATTAGCCAATTAAAGTATTATTAGTTTCTTAAAGGTGTGTTGCTTAATCAATAAACATCACAAACATCTTGATCAGTTACATCTCAAGTCTCCAATCTAAAGGGGGAGAGTTGGACTTAGGGAGTATCAGTATCCAGCAGGTCGAGGGAGGTGATGCTTCCCCTCTGGTGAAGCCACATCTGGAGTATTATGTCCAGTTCTGGGCTTCCCATTACAAGAAGAACATTGACATACTGGAATAAGTCCAGCGGAGGGCCACTAAGCTGGTCAGGAGGCTGGTACACTTGACGTACAAGGAGAGGCTGAGAGAACTGGGTTTGTTCACCCTGGAGAAGGGAAGGCTCAGGAGAGACCTTATTGTTGCCTGATCATAGGATACAGAGAAGACAGATCCAGACTCTTCTTGGAGGTGCACAGCAGTAGGACAAGAGGCAACAGACACATGTTGGAACATGGGAAATTCCAATTAGATATTCAGAAAAAAAAATTATCATGAGAGTGGTTAAATACTGGAACACATTGCCCAGAGTGCTTGTGGAATCTGTCCTTGGAGGCGTTCAAGATTCGAGTGGACAAGGCCCTGAGCAACCTGATCTAATTAGACTTGTTTTGAGCAGGGGATTGGACTAGATGACCTCTGGAGGTCCCTTCTAACCTAGATTATGATTCTATGTTTCTAATGTTTAATTATATACCTCTACAAACCAAAAAATGCCAGTATAAACAAGCCCAGAAAGAAAGTGTCTGCTTCCCATGTACAAATTCCTAAATAACAATTTACATGTTACCTTCTAAGACTTACTAGAAGTTTTTTTTAATTCAGTTTTTCCCTTCCCTTTTTGTTTTAACAACAAGCTGTAATAGAGAAAAATTCTTAATATGATCACTGATCATACCTTGATATAGATGCTTGCAAGTCCAGCACTTTCTTCATGTGTAGATTTAATGAAGGAACACATTGTTCTTCCTTATAATGCAGGGTCCCCTTCACATGAGAGCTTCCTCTATAAAAAAAGTCAAATATTAAATTGAAACAAGCTGTGCCTCAAAGAGGTAACAGTTATTCAGATTCACATTTCTTACTCAGTTTTGTTTTGTACATACACCAGACATTCACCTAAAATTTGCCACAAGTAAAACTAGCCATTTGGAATACAATTTTAGTACATTCATAACAGGTTTAGTCATATGATCCTAAAACTATAACTATATATATATATATGCATATCATATATGCTTATAAAAAGAATGTAAGCAAAATAAGATAATGAACAGCATTATAATAACTGTCAGTGTATTTTGCAATATTTTTATTTTAGGATATGTACGCTAAAGCAATGAAAAGCATATTCAATGAAATAGTATATGAATGGTTCCATTAATTACAAGTTCAACACATACTTAGACAATCTTAAAAATGTGAAGATTCTATTTCTCAAGCAGATAATGAAACATAGAGCCTCTCCATTCTTTGCCAAACCACA
The DNA here is from genome assembly GCF_040807025.1 of Struthio camelus. Classification (NCBI taxonomy): domain Eukaryota; kingdom Metazoa; phylum Chordata; class Aves; order Struthioniformes; family Struthionidae; genus Struthio; species Struthio camelus. The sequence goes on along the minus strand of NC_090981.1, from coordinate 15,612,114 downwards.
TTATAGATATTTTAGGTAGAAAGATGCTTATGTTTCTTCAGTGCTTTTTGTAGGATCAATGTTTATACTATTAATTATGTACCACATATCCCAAGAGATAGGTGTGACTTACAGTAATTCATAAAAGAAGTAAAAGAATAGATTTCCCATAGCAAAATAACAATAAAAGAAGAACTAGTAAAAAAAGCAGATCACAGATCCTCCTCCTCTAAACAGACCATCACATTTAGCATCTTTAAGTTGCAGAAAGCTTCCAATTTAACTTTTTCTCATTTGAAATTTCACATATCTTTATAAAATGCAATTATTTTAAACTTCAATACAGCCTTATCAAAATATTCCCTAGGTTTCTTGGCAATTAGAGGTGTCAATATTTTGGTTAATGACAATACTTTTGTAGAAAAGGGACCTATGATCACCAGCATTGTAAAATCATGTTAATCTGGTGCTGAATACAGCAATATACTAAACTAATAAGCAAAGCAAAACCAGACAATTTGACAGACAATTTGAGTTAAAAGCTAAGCCTAACCTCACTACTCAGAAACAATGTACATAAATCAAAGTCATTTTTATCTGGACTCTAACTGCCAAAGCATTTCTTTGTTTTTACAGCAGAGTAGTCAATGCAACTGCTTAAGACATAGTTAAGATGAAAAATCAAAATTACCTTTGATATGTTAGATTTAGTAGAAGGAACTAATAAGATCTTTCCAGAACAAAACCATGGTGGCTATGAAGGATTTTAGCAAAAATGAGAACAATTACTGTAAAGACAAGTAATGTATTACTCACAGATTGTACACCTGATTAAAATGTTTAGTTTGCACTTCAAAAGAAAACTACAAAGTACAGCTGACTAGGGAGTTGGGAGTGACAGAAGACCTGAGATTAAAAAAGGCTGACTAGTTAACACTAGGGTTTGTTTGTTTCTTTGTTTGCTTTTTTGTTAAATTTTAAAGGAGATTACATTTCTTTAAGTCAATAAAGCCAAATCCACTTGATTGGTCCTGGCACCTTTTCAAGCCAAGGACTTCCTACAGAACCAAAAGAAATGCCATACAAGATTAATTCCTTCAAAAGTTACAAGGTTTCAATGTCATTATCTGCAATGCATTATCCTGAGGGGAGGGAAAGGGGACAACAAAAAATTACAAAAAAACCCCAGGTGTTTGGAGACTTGTACCTTTCAAGGCATGAGGACACAAGAGGTTCTTCTCTGGTCCAATGGCACATGAAGAGCTTAAAGGGCCAAGGAGGTGAAATGAAATGGAAGATATAGATGACAATATATTCCTAAACAAAATTAAATGACTGTGAGTTACCAAGCTTGGGACCAAAACATGGACATTTCCATTTAACTGAATCAACTACATCAAGGGAAACTGAAGAAAAAGGCTTGTATAAATACTACTGTTCCATATTTATAACACAGCTTATAAGGTGACTCTTGTTACCAAGTAAAAATGTAATGTTTCTGCAGAACATAAACTGTAAGGGCAGAACAGGAACAGCACAGATTAAAAGGCAACACTACTTATTGAAAGAGGAACAGCAAATCTTCATTTCTGGGGACATTTTTTTTAAAATACCTTTGATAAAATGGGATCATAAGAATCATTTTCAACTGCATATGCTAATTTCAGCTAATTAAATTGTGGGGTTCTTTTTCACAGAGGCATTATTGTCATGACTGAAATTCAAAAATATTAGTATTTTCATATCTTTGCTTTAATTCATTCATAGTTTGATTCATTTCCTAGTTACTCTATATCAAATTTACCAATTCAAAACAAACTTACTACAGGGGGTGCAATCAAAAAGTATACTATGTTCACAAGTGGTCCACATTTTCGTTAATCACTTTTATTATTTAAGTTGCTTTGAACCTTAAGCCAAGGTGTACTGCCGGCAAAAGCAGGAACGAATGTTTGCTCATGTGTCAGCAATGACCATCTGCTACATTTCTATTCAAATTTTAAGCAACTCAATTTTGCACAACAATTCAGAGGAATGACCACATTCCGCAATGACAAAAAAAAGTGCATCTGAAACAAATATTTTTAGTTCAATTGTATTTGCATTACTATATACATGTAAAAATACTTTCATGAAGTGAGTGACTTTGTGCTGGGAGGGGGATCATATAAGTCAAAGATTCAGAGACTTTGTTTGTACTTTACTTCCTGATTTTAGGCCTTAACTACCTTATATAATTGAAGGCCTGTCAGCAGCAAAACTCAATTTTAAGATAACTTATTTTATTAATTGATTTTAAAGATTTTGTCCTTATCCATTAACATAATTAAAAGTTGGAATAACTCTCTCTACACTTAGAACTGAGGAAAAGCTCCCATTACATGTGTGATGCAAAAAAAAACCCTGAGGAAGAAACTTTTTTTTAAAATATGGTAAAATATAAGCTTTTTATGGGAAAGGGTTCAGATGTTTTATAAATTCCCTATTCCATGCATCACAGATGACATGTCTATTCACAATAAACAAAGTACTATATGGTTATTTAATAGAAGTGTCTTCCAGATTTTGAAAGCTTAAGTAACTGAATCGCGTGTCATCTTTTAAATGAGAACAAAGAGGAATGGTAAATATAATTCCATCTTAAGTGCTGCCCTCCTCTCCGAAACTCTGATCCTCTAAGCTTTCCCACGTCGACCCTTTCTTGCTGTTTAGTTTTGACCCTATTTCCTCAAAGTGAAAGAGTCTATAAATGAATTAAGTTGCCAGCATTAAGTCATAATTTGTTGCATTAATTACAGAACTGATTCTTCTCCATATAAGAAAAAGATCAAATGAATTATTTGATTCTGTTAAAAGAAAGAACTTAGGCCAAACTAGGGTGCAAAACACAAGGATGAAAAAATGGAGAGCCACATGTCTTTAAAACATAAGTATTCTTAACTGTAATCAAAAGGGGTGGCACTGAGCAAAACACATTCAGTTAGCCTTCCCTGGATTGGAGGCGGAGGAAGGAGAGTTTTTTGCTTTTTGTTGGGGTGGGCCTTTTATGCAGGAAGGAACCAGCACGCAAGTATGCTGAGTGGTCTAGCAATACGGTACTGTTATTATTCTTTGGTTCAAGTGGAAGATGAAACATTTCTAAGTCCATTTAAATACCTGGATCATAATGTATCATTTAGCAAAGAGAAAACTTACTCAGAAGTATCATTACCAGACTTATTCACTTCTAGGATAAGCAATTAAGGAATATTTAGAAAGGAGGTTAATTCCAGCAGAAGCAGAAAGAGCATCCCATCCTTCCTTTCAATTTGTTAATGCCTAAGACATTTATAAATGGTTCTCTGCAGTGCCCTTCAGCATAACATGCATAAAATATTTTAAATAATACATCAAGATGCAGACACCAACACATGGGCACCTTTTCTATTATGATGAGGTATATAATGTGCATCATACACATTAGAAACTTCATGCTCTCTCTAAATTCCTTATCCCATTCTTCCTAAAGAAATATAGTCATTTTCCCAAACCTAATCAGGTTTGGGATTTTCACTCTAAGAGAAGAGTTTATGTTTCTCTAAAAAGGCAAAAATGAAGAGTCAAAATTTTATGCTTACATATTATCAAACAGTAAACTGCTATTAGCAAACAAATCAGCGCAAAGCATTGTGCTAGGGAAAGGCAGAAAGGGTTATAACCTCTCACTGGGAGAGTCAGACAATGTTCCTTTAAAAGCTGATCTGCAAAGCATTTTTTTAAAGAACATACATACTTTTCTTCTTTATAATTTGTGAGTAAGAACAACAAATCCTTTTTAGTTTTAACACTGACAGTTCTAAAGAAGTTTCCTGTTCCTACTCTTTTTGTCTTCAAAATAATGTCAAATTTTCTCTGCTTTTTACTGAAGAATTTTATTTTGGAGGTAGCAATAGTATTAGATAAGGTTTTTAAGTTTTAAGTTACCATCTACAGTAATCAGAATAATAGATGTTAAATTGTTTAATGGTTTTGTTCAACTATCCAATGTCTCTAAAAACTGCCAGATTCTTCTGATGTCATTTCATGGCTTTACCATTGTAATGCCCCAGACATAACAGACTAATTTCTATCATAAAAACATAAAAGCAGAAAGATATTTGATGCATAGATCCATCTGTCTTCAGGTGTTAAAGCAACAGAGAAGTCAAACGTAGTTCCTCCTTGAAAAACAGAAACAGGACCTTAAGTATGTTGGATTACACTGGTCCTTATACCAAACACTTCATCATTTTCTGTGCTGATAAGTTTCTGTAGGAAAAAACCTACAGCTAATTACTACAGATTATAACATCTACATCATGAAGGCTGAACAAAGGGCAGTATATAAAAACTACCAGTGAAGGGATCATATGCAAAAGAAACCATTATAATATTTCTATATTGCATAATTTTAAAATTGGGTCTAAAGTTATGGCTGGATAATGGTTTAGAAAAGTTCAAAGATGTGCTCATGGTCAACAAATGCTAAGCTTCCAAAAGATAAATATGGGTAAATGAAGATATCAGAAGCAATAATAGGGCTAGAAAATGCCATACGGGGTAACAAAAGTTCTGCAACTAATCTAGTTTTAAATATACGTTATCCAAGCAATGCCAAAAAACAACTTATTGGAAAGTTACACTGTTAAATCACAGTTTACTCCAAACTTACTTCCTACCAAAAGCACTTCAATAAGTTAATTAACTATGCAATTACTGTTGTGTAGGTGCTGATTATTCTAGGGTTCAAAGATCAAAACCTTTGGATGTGCTAACCTAATTCCACAGAATTAAAAATCTCCACCTTTTCCCATTGATAAAGTAATTTATGATGCTCATAAACAATTTTGCTAATAGAGAAAGAAAGAAAAAAACATTTAGAAAAGTGCCAAGAAGAGCAGGGTGTGAATACACTAACCAGTTGCATACAGCAAGGTCAGCTAACATCTATATTCTGCTTTATATGCTGCAAGTTTAATCCCCAGTTTATCTTGGTGCTAATTTTTCATATGTCCATATTATTAGAAGCCTAGTTTCCAATTATAAATGTCTTTAGGTATCTAAAAGCCTACCTTATTCTAGTCTTGTTCTAAATTTACACAAAATCTATGTATTACATGTTAGATGATACAAATCATCCATACCACATTTTTCATTACAATGCCAAATGAAGGCTTCACTTGTGGATATTAAGAAATTTGGGACAAATAACCCCCCCCCAACTACCACAGCCTACAATTACCATTTTGTTGCCTGCAAACTGTGGAAAACAAGTTATCTCAACTAGTGGGTGGAGTTATTTCTTTTCTCTTAAAGGAGAAAACATCCTCAGCATAAGTCATTGCACGCATTGTCACTCCCTTGCCTAGATACAGAACAGAAGCAAGAAACAGATCAGCATAGGGAAACCTCTACTACTATAGAGGGACCTTAAACACCATTGTGATGGATATCAAGGGATATTTGAAGGAATATGTTTTTTGCTTTTCAAGACCTTTTCTCAAAAAAAAGCATACCTGCTGCAGCTTATAAAATTACAAATTTGTATTTATACATTGTCACTTTTAAGCATATCACATACAGAGATGGGAACAACGAACATCAAATTTTGTCATTTTACCATACATATATTTTTCATTATGTTTTATTTTTTTTTTAATCAAATATAGTGGTAGAATTAGACTAAATTAATTGAGGCAAGATGGCAGGACTATGTGTTTGTGCTCACTTGAGGAGAGAATCCCCAAATGTGGACTTGTAGCCAATACTGGTACTGTTATAAGTCTTCTCTGAACTGGAACAAAGATTTTTTAAGAGATGGAACAGAGTTGCAGATTATTCTGGCACAATTTAAAAGCCAATTACTCTTTTTTTTTCTGTTTTTACTCTAACAAATGAAGCAGGATAGTTTAGCTTTTCATTGAGCCATTACTCTAAGACTAGACTAGCTATCGCTAGCCAAACTTTCACAGAGCCAAAAACATTTTCCTTCAATAGAGCAAGTTTCAATTCATAACATTCTTAAAATATTGCTATATGACAAAAAAAAAGAAAAGAAAAAACAAGTAACTCCAGGAGAAATATGAAAAATCTACTTTTTTCTATGGAAAAATATTTGGAATTAATGGTACAATACTCTTAGGAGCATTAATTTTATTTTATCATATTAATTTGACCGTAGATTTTACATGTGTAATGCTAAACAGGACGATTCCTTAACTTTTACCATGTCTACTTTGAAGTATGTTTGGAGCATGAGGAAATGGAGTAAGAAATTTTAAAAGAATTTCCTATACAACCATCTTAAATTTCATATAACCTAAATTTCATTAAAACTGTGCCTTTAGATCTTGAGAGAAAAAACTTAAGGCATTTGTGGGCCTCAGTGGCAAACCTGAAGCCCAGATAATCTTGAAAGCCCAGTACTTCCATTAAAACAATGAAATTCAGAATAGGAAGATCATTACGATAGGTCAATATGAAAAGGACGAAGTCATGCCTAAGGAGCATTTTTTAAGCAAGAAATCAACTTTTCTAGAATCTAATTCTGCCCATTTTTAAACAAATGGCAGCATCTTTTTTCTTGTCAAGATTACCTTCCAAAAACTAGTTACTTTACATGACTAAAAGATATAGAAAAAGAGGCAGATTCTTGCACAAACATGACTATATTTTAGCCTCAATCTATACTTTAAAATTTTCCTTTCAGAAGTATGTTGATCAGGTTGGGAGGGAAGAGGGTAACTCATAGCTCTAAACAACATACTAAAAACAGAAATACTCTAATGCATATACAATTACAATCAGTAAAATTGTTCCACTCTCCTCCCACTTTCTCCCTTTCATCTTAATTCTTTTGAGACACTGGTTTAAGCTACACCAGCAAAAAAACTCTTTTGCAGGTATAAACTGACTGCGCTGAACTGACTATGCTAGGACAATTCTACTAAAAATAATGCAGGCAAGTCTTCTGAAATCACTCATAGATCTTCTGTCAAGATAATCAATCCCAAACTGGCAGACTTGTACTCTTTTCAAGCAATACCCATATGGATGGAAAAATCACTACTTATTCCCACCTGTCCCCCCCTTCTCCAAACAAAGGCTAAAGCATTACTTGAACATTTCAATTATCCAGCAACTTCCAAAGCAGTATCTTGAGCTACTTCATTTTTTTCTGATGACAGGAAATCAGATAAAAAATGACTTTGCTAAGATACAGTTTGAAAAATGCTATTCAGGTCTCAGAAGAGGTATGTCAACACAAATATACCAAAGCTATATCACATAATTTTTAGGAATATAGACAAACTAGTTGCTACAGTGAATTCCACTGCATTCCAGGGCTCTAAAGGCATTTTTAGAGGCCAAAAGATCTATTATAGCTGTAACACACACACAATCTTCCACGCAACTGAGCAAGAAATCATTTAATGCTTACCAATCAGTTTTTTTCCTACAGATAACTGATAACAGAATTAATTACAAAAAGTCCAGGTTTTCATGACCATTCAAAACATTTTTTGTGTTGATGGTGTAATATTTATGCTTTAAAGAAAAAGTTCTCCTCTTACAGGATAGCATAGGTTATCCAATATACATCAGAGGTGTTTAGCAGGGGGTGCCATCATCACTGTTTTAATTTGTGACTATAAAAATACTTCATTTTAATTTGACTAGTCTTACTATAATAATGCAAGTACATAATCTTGCTTTGTTTATATGACAACAAATTCTACCTAACATGATGAAATCTACTGCATTTCATACATAAAACATTCAAATAAGATTATAATGCAACTTTGAAAAGCTAATCTTGGTATTCCTAGAACAAAGGCTGGGATCTGTGATAAATTTGGTAGTAGCTGCACTTAAATGACCTGTTAGTATTAGGCTTTCTTTTTCTGAAACAAGGCTCATCAGATCTTTAAGTGCCATTTTTCAGATATGTGAAAAAACTGTAGCTTCTAGCCAATGAGAAATAAGAGTGTTCACCCATTCCAGCTTCTGTTCCCTGTTCCCGGATTGAGCTGTTTTCTGATCAGGAAAGGCCTACACGTTTTGTTGTCAACTGAC